>NC_056729.1:1989361184-1989669934 GCF_019279795.1 Protopterus annectens | reverse complement strand
AAAAAATAAATATTTTGAGAATTTTCAGACTATTATATGGTAAAATAAATATATGTATATATGTACAGTCTTACTAACTAAAAAAACTGTTTTAAAAGATCATCTTTCTAAGGATTTTAATTTCAGCAAACATTTCATGTTGCAGTTTTCATTTAATCCAGGTTAACTAAAGGCATTCAGTGATAACTGCCAATTGAGCTCTATTTCCTTGAAAATGAGTGACCATGGACCAACCCGAATGTCAGTAGGAAGTTGTTCCAAGACCAAAAAGGAGAATGTGTGCCCTACATTACTAGAAATGTGTCTGGCCAGGGCATTTGTGGGATTTTGTTTCTCAGTGTTGTACGTATGTTCATAAATGTGCTGTTTTAACTGTCTTTCAGTCTTACCTACATAAAAACATTCACATTTTTGGCACATATCTATTACCTGCATAAAAACATTCACATTTTTGGCACATATCTAAATACATCACTCCTTTATTTTCACAATTAAATCTACCTGTTATAAAAAATTGACGTCTGTTAATGACAACTTTTCTAGCAACTTATATGTACTTGCAGAAGTTACATCTTCCATAGTTTGTACATCCCAGGAATATTGACATGTTTTCTAGTAGGTTTTTCTAATAAACTTTATAAATTACAATCTCTCTTGAATATCAGCCTGGGTTTCTCACCCAGATTAAGGCAAACTGAAGTATCTGTTGTAATCAAATCCCAGTTCTTTAAAATAATCCCCTTCAAAATAGGTGCATTAACCAAATAAAGAGTGTGACACCCATGCTCTGGCTCAGCAATCAAGGATCCTCAATCCTCACCACTAACACCAGTGAGGGGCATCGCATACAGGAGGAAGGATAAGGTTCTCCTGGGCCAAGCCCATGAGTTCCCTGAGCCTTGTCCTGACATTTAGGACGTATGCCACAACAGACTCCTTGTGAGATTTGCACTCACCTTTCCACTCATCTCGAATTAAATCTAGAGGTCCCCTCACCCTATAACCATACAGCAACTTAAAGGGTGAAAAACCTGTGGATTCCTGGGGAACCTCTCTGTAAGCAAACAACAGATAGGGCAAATATTTGTCCCACTCCCTCTTAAACTGATCCGCAAATGCCGGTAGCATGGACTTGATTGTAGAGTTTAACCTCTCAACAAGACCATTAGCATGGGGATTGTAGGGGTGGTTTTCATGTGCTTCACCCCACAGGACTTCCACAGACAAGCCGGCAGGTCTAACATGAAATTGGCACCACTGTCAGTCAGTATTTCTTTTGGGTAACCTACCCTGCTGAAAATCATTAACAAAGCATTTGCCACCTTCTCTGCCTCAATGGAGGATAAAGCCACCACCTCAGGGTATCGTGTAGCATAATCCACTACCACTAGCATATACTGTTTCCCTGTGGATCTTGGGGTACTCAGAGGACCAACAATATCCATAGCCTACCCTCTCTCTCTGAAATGGCTCCTCAATCACAGGCAAAGGCATCAAAGGAGCTCTCACCTTGTCCCCTGCCTTCCCTACCTTTTGGCACTGGTCACAGGCCCTGCAGTACCCTGTTACATCTCTGGAAATTCCATGCCAATAGAAGTTCTGCATAATATGCCTCTTTGTATGTTTTATGCCCATATGACCTGCAAAGGGAATGTCATGGGATATGGCTTAGAAGTGCCAGACTGTAGGCTCTAGGCACTACCAAATGCTGTACTCTCTCACCTTCTATCCCCCCCTCAGGGGTCCACTCTCTGTATAGTAACCCTTTGTCTCAGTATACAGATTCCCCCTTTCCTTGAGAATCAGGTGCCTCCCTAGCTACCTGCCTCAGGCCTTGCAATGTAGGGTCTGAGAGCTGAGCCTGTCTCAACTCTCTCCTGTAACCCTTACCAACTTCCCTTCCACAGGAGGTCTGGCATCCTCTGACAGTGGTGCCTCACTGTCAGGCTGGGTACTACTACTCATCTCTACCTTTGCAATCACTCTGTCTAAGGGACCATCAGTACCCACAAGCAGCTGTGGCTCACATTCAGTCTCACTGCTACAGAGTATATCCCTCCCTGAAGTAACCACCTCAGCAGTCCTGGCTGCAAGTATGCAGTCTGTCTGTGTCCCCCCCCAGGCTACCAGATGCACATGCTTGTCTTCTAGCCTGACTGCATATAACTGCATAAGCACATGGTATTGCCTCATCTAAATCCTTCCCTAACAGGACATCTGCAGGATGGTAGTTTGGTACCCCTGTTCTTTCAAGACAACCTACTATTGGCATGCTGTCTTTCCCACTTACTGGCTCCCTCACCTTTTGTTCCCCACCTTGCCTCTGTGGACACCTGTATGCCACATGGCCCCACTGGTTGCATTCAAAACATTTAACCCTAGCTACTGGACGTGTACCTGGACTTGTGGCTTCACCTGCTACTGGAAGATTTTGTTGGGGCAGTCTGTGCTGCCCACCATGGGTTCTTTTAGACCCATGAGCAGTACCGAGGGTCCCTTTCCAGTGTAGGGCTGCCCTGCCTGCCAGGTATAGGTCTCCCTTCTTCCCAACTCATCTGAAGTAGCACATTGTCTATCAGATAACCAGATCCTTATGTCCTCAGGCAAAGTGCTAAGGGCTTGTTACCTCACCAAAAGGTCTGCCAGCCCTTCAAAAGTGGTGATCTGACATCCACTCACCCACCTAAGGAAATAAATGCTCTGTTCAGCAACATATTCACACACACTTTCATCTGCCTTGCATCTATGCTCATGAAACTTTTCCTATACGTTTCAGGTGTTAGCTTAAACAATTCTAACAAACAATGCTTAACAACATTGTAATTAAAGCAGTCAATGTCAGACATTTTAGACAACACAGTTACAGCTTTACCATGGAATAAGGGGGTCAGGAACCATACCCAGTGCCTTTGGTCATCACTATACTGTTTGCATACCCTCTCAAACATATGAATGAAACTATCAAAATTATCCCCCTGTTTAAACTGCGGAAGAAATTTACTGACCTGTTGTGCTTCTGGGGTCCAGTTACTTCCTTCCTCATTACCTCCATGACTCTGGCGAAGAGTCAGCATTTCTGTCTCTTGCTTCATCTGTCTCTCTTTTTCCTCAGCTTCTATTTCCAAATGCCTGGCCTCCAACTCAGTCTCTTTGGAGCCAGATGGATTTTAAGTCCTCTGCAGAAAGGTAGAGCTGTCCATTTTCCGAGGTTATTATACCTTCACTGCCAGTCTGATTGTCCATCTGGTTTCTGTTTTCTGATGCAACTGTTACCAAGGCTGCAATCAGGTCTTCCCTAGTCAGGTTTCCATGCACCAGTCCCTTAGCCTGGCACATCTCCAGCAGCTAGCTCCTTGTCACCTTTCCATACTCCTCAGCTGACATGCTGCCTGCTCACCCTCACTAACTAAGCTAACAAAAGAAATAAAACAATTGTGATCTAAACTCTGAGTAGTCACTGCATGATTGATTTAGAGTACAAAACACCTTCAAAGCTCACTGTACAAAAGCTACAGGGATTCACTCTACCCACACTGCTACAAGCCAATTAGTATTTGCTAACCAATTAATATGTGGTGTGGATATCCCACCACTGCCAAACAATTAGTATGTGATAGCTGTGCCCTGGCCCAGCAATCCAGGAGCCTCAATCCTCACCACTAACACCAGTGAGGGGCATCTCATATAGGAGGAAGGATAATAAATACACACAGTAAAGTGCAATTTCCTTTAACAGCACACAGAGATCACAGTCCTTGCTCTCCAGGTCCCCAATAAGACTCCCCACTGGCACAGCTATTGGGTCTAGATCTCAGCCTAGTGGGAAAGCTAAAACCTCTAGCATCCTCTCTGTCCAAGCAGTGCTTCGTATTCCTGCCCAAGTAGCTGACAGACACACACTCACACATTTTGAGAAGAGTTTATACAATCACACAGACACTCCTGGGGAAGGCTGGCACAGGTTCTCCAGCTGTACCCCCTTTTTCCAGACTATATGGTAGTACCCTGCCACCACCCACTAATAATTATCAGCTACTCAAAGGCCCTTAAAAGAGTGTCCAATTATTACTGTGCAATATTATTAGCCAATTGGTAGTATAACTAAACAGTCAAGGCTTATTAGAGTGACTTGGCACAGGAGCCCTATATACATACAATGTACTCTTAGAGCTTAACTTATCTCTACACAAAACAGCCACAGTTGAAAGGTTTACAAATATTTAATAATAAATAAAAAAAAACACAAGACAATACTTCTTACTACACAGTGCTAGTCAAGAGTTCAGAAATCACAGAGCAATACTTAAAATAATTCAGTAGCACAGTTCTGACATCACAGAAAAACAGTCTAGTCTTTCTAGTTCCTAGCTATTTCTAAAAGAAAACACAAATCTAAGATAAACTTACATAAGAAAACAGGCAGATTGCTGATGAGTTGGATGGTCAAGGCAAAAATGCTTAATAATGTCTGGTTCTCTCTTTTTAAATTGAAATTGTAGTTCTGATTCACATTACATCATTCTTCATGCTTCCCTGGGTTCCCAGGCTAACAGAAACTACATTTACATTCTTAACATCTCCTGTTGTTATCTTGCAGCTGTTCAGGAAGCAGAGCAATAAAATACATTTGCATGTTTAAATCTAGCAATTTAACTGTTGGTTAAAACAACAGAAAGAATGTCTTCATCTAGACAGGCTGGAGCCGAGTTTAGATCAAAGGGTCACAACATGTTTTACTTTGGTCAGTAGAGTGCACTGTTGTCACCTTTATTTCCAGTTCCACATGTAACAGTATTTCTTTACATTTAAGACAACAAGCCTGTAGTTTACATTCATATTTACAAATGACAGAATTATCTGCAAAATTTTATCTGGCTAGGCTGGCAGCCTTCACAAGGGGTAATAAAGGTTGTATTAAAATCAACAGTTACATCTGAATTCACAACAACCTCTTTAACATCTAAATGTAGTCTAATAGGTTGAACTTACCATTTTGTTGCCATTCAGGATATGTTTAAAAAAAACATTTCTTCTCTACCCTATAATTTCCGTAATTACATTGTTCACTAGGGAAAAAGTGTATGATATTTTTAGAAATATTTCTTTGAGTAAATTACACTCAGAAATGAAGGAGGTTTCTAAAGAGAACATTCTAGCCGCTCTTACTACCTAACCTTTTATAACAGCCTTCTTTTGATGTTGTGGATGGAAACTTTCATAGTGTAAAAAACTATTTGAATACATTAATTTCCTGTATACACTTGCCAAATATCTCTTATTAAGAATATCCTTTGTTATAAGGACATCTAGGAAAGATATAGTATCACAGTTAAACTGAAGCATAAACTTGCAAAAATCAGTTGAAGTAGAGATGTATTCTACAAATTCTTCAGCTTCCACCTGGTCACCCTCAAATAATATAAAGATGACGTCCAAATAACAGGTGTACCATTTTATTTTGTGTTTGAACTGATCACATTTGAATAAAAAATTCCTTTCGCAGTAAGCAAGTACACAGTTAGCAAAGCTCCCACCACATGGAGACCCCATGGCCACCCACGACTTCTGTAAATAAAAATTGTTGTTGAATAGAAAAAAATTATTGGACAGTACTACATCTAGAAGAAAGGCTATTAAGTAAATTTCATCATTGTCAGCACCTTTACTGAATAAGAAATCTCTCACCCAGTCTAGACCTAACTCTTGGGGGATCACTGTGTACAGATCTTTCATGTCAACCGTAAGAAAATTGAAAGTCTCATCAAAAACAAATGAATCTAAATGTTCCAATAAATGCCAAGAATCTTGACAAATTTGGGGTTCTCTTTCCAAAAACTTTTAAAACTTGTTGTCAACAATTTTGGCACAAGCATAAGTTATTGAATTTCAGCCATTAACAATGGGGGCAGGGGGGGTTGGATGTCCTTATGTATTTTTGGGAGGGCAAAAAAGGTAGGTATCTTAGGGGCTGGCATACTCAAATAATTATAAGTGTCAATAGTAATTGTTCTTTCAATAAATAAATCAATAAATAAATAAATAAATAAACAAATAAATAAATAAATAAATAAATAAATAAATAATGATCTGATTCATTGTGGGCCCCATTGACTTCATTCAAAGATACTTTCATGTAAGAGTCAGCTTCTAATAAAAGTGCCACTCTGCTGTTGTAGTCTTCCTCATCCATATATACCAACCCTCCCCCTTTGTGAGGTTTCATTACCCGAATGTTGTGTGCCCTTAAAGTGGCCAATACTTGTCGTTCATTACTGGTAAGGTTAGAATTACCCTCCTTTACAAAAGTGTTGAAACTGTTCAAACTGTAACGTAAATCAATTTCACACATTTTCTCAAGAAAACATTAAAGTAGGGTGTAATGGTGGATTGAAAACACTGGAAACCCTTACTTCATTATTGTTCAAACTGCTATTACCAAAAAGTAATTTTAAATTTAATTTACATAAAAATAAAGTCAGTGAGTGTTTTAGCCAGATTTGCACACCTACTAGGTACAAAGGTTAAACTCCTAGATAAAACATCCACAAGACTTTGAGTTACAGGGTAAGAAGAAAAACTGTAAATTTTAAAGTCTCCTGTAGAGTTAATAACAATAGTAGAATTGGAAACAATGAAATGTTTGGTGTTTTCAAATACAACAGTTATCTCCCGTGATGGTTCTGTCTCTTCTGTTGACGATTTTGGCATTGACTTCCCTCTATATTGGATTGATTGATCCTCCCTAGGTTAGAAAATCCCAGGGTTCGGGAGGATTGAGAGTTTGTTGTCTCTCCCTATCCCTAATATGTTCACTGCGTCTTGGTGGTGTTGAGGGTCTTAGGCTGTCGTTCCATCCTGCCACCTCAGTATCCAAGACTTCTGTGAGTGTTGGTTCATTTGCATTAGTAACAGTGTTAAAAAGGGAACTACTTTGAGAGTGTGGGGGGGGGGTGGAGGATACACCATAGCATTCTCATATTCCCTTTTGTCTCTGGCCAGTTTTTTAACTTTAGTTTCCCTAAGCTTGATCAAACAGGTATCGATACTGTTAAAAATGCAACTTTATTTATTTTTGGATTGCTCAAGGTGCCAGGCTCTGAATGCAGTAAGCCATATCTGTTTGTGTATGTATAACATGAGATTTATTCAAATGAGTAGTGGAGTTTGGTCACAGGGCTGAAGTATGTGTAACCAGATATGGTCACCTTTGAGCAAACCTGCATTACAAACACCTAGACTTTGACTTTTTTCATTCAATTGTATTTAAAAAAGTGTTTTTTTTTTCAAACTGTCAGTCTATGCTAGAGCTTCATTTTGAGAAGATTGTAAAAGTTGCTCTATGACTTGGATTATATCTATATCTGTGGGGAGAATATGCAGAGCAGGAAATACCAGATGTGACCTATAGTGAATTTGTCAACTTTGTGTTGAAGAAAACTGGGTGTAATGAATGATATGAATTCTTCACTATCTTTAGAAGCAGCGTGAGTTGAACAGTAGGAGTTTACAAACCACTTTTCATGAGGGATAAAAACTTTTGTTGTGAGCCCTTTATCATATAATGGTAAATGTACCAGCTTGAAATGAAGAATATCAGATTTCAGCCCCTCTGTTGTGCTAATCAGCCAATTACATTGTAACATAGCTGTCAGATTTTGTTTAAGAAAGAGCTGTGTAAAGTAATGATTATTGTGGCTACTTCACCTGTAAAAAGTCCTGGGTTCATTCCCCCGGACAGTTATTATGCTAGTAATAGATAAGTATGGGTTTGGGCAAGAAGTCAAATTTACTAGAAGTTAGAGCATAAGATTAAGACTGTGAAGAGTTAATGACCTGTTTCCTGTAGTTAAGGGTTTGATTCTCTCTCACCCTCTATTGTCTATTGCATGACTGAACAAA
Source organism: Protopterus annectens (assembly GCF_019279795.1). Taxonomy (NCBI): domain Eukaryota; kingdom Metazoa; phylum Chordata; order Ceratodontiformes; family Protopteridae; genus Protopterus; species Protopterus annectens. The sequence continues at coordinate 1,989,662,035 of NC_056729.1, read as the reverse complement.
TCACTTAACTAGATGGTGTTAGGGTAATGGACAGTGGACTAGACTCCTTAATGGCCTTCTAAATAACACTCATAATAGTTGCCTATGAACCTCAAGAACTACAGAAAAATAGTACTTATGAGAATGTCCTTTCATAAAACCTATATATACTACGTAAAGACCTAAAGCTGCATTCAGTAGAAAACAGACAAATCATGTAGTAGCATAAGTAAGTGTGAAACACTACTCTAAAAAAAAACAAAAAAAACACAGAAAAATTTATTGGGCATAGGGGTTGTGTGATAACGTTTTGTGTTTGCGTTTGTATGTGTCTTTGTATGTATGTATGTGTCTGTGTGGATCTACTTGATATGGTCGACATTCATATGGCCAAGACTATATGATTGACATTCGAAATGTCAACCATAAAAGTAAAAAAATAAAACACACAAACAAAACTTACCTTCACGCTGCTAGCATGGGGGCTATGCCCCTCTGCACCCCGTGGGTGGCTCTGCCCCCACTGGAACTTAAATATACCAACTCCAAGATCGCACTACAATGTGAAACATGGAAATCTTTCCATTCTGCACTGTACGGAGATGCTGATTCCACAGGGTCGACATTTTGAATGTCGATCATATGGTCTCAGCCATATGAATGTCAACATTCTGAAATGTCGACCATGTGAAGGGAACCCATCTGTGTACGTTATATATAGTTGAATCTACTGTATATAAATGATTGAAGTAAAAGCACATACTGTATCTCTTCTTCAGCACCATATGTTTTGTTTACCTATATTCTATATATGACAACACTACTTTATATGTAATCGGTTTGTATTACAAAATATTTATATACCTTATATGGTGCAGCGGTAGCATTGTTGCCTCACAGCAAGAGGTTCTCCAGTTCGATTCTCGGCTGGAGTGCGGGGAGTGCCTTCTGTGTGGAGTCTGCATGTCCTCCCCGTGGTTGGGTGGGCGTTCAAAAGACATGCGCAATTGGGCGTGCCTTCGTTGAAGGTTGAACGTTGAGCTGGCAACTCTGCGTTCGTGAAAATCTACTGCCAGTCATTAGCAGACTGGAGTTCCACTGTGGCGACCACTAACCGGGAAAAGCCGAAAGACAAACAACAACAACAACAGCATCATTAAACACCCAGATGTAATTAACTGAGGTAGCTGAGAAATGCACAAAAAGAATACAGAAACCTCAAGACAGTATGATATAATGCAATAAGAAATGCAGACTCTGACATACAAAACCGAATGCTGGATCTTTTGCTTTTTTGCATACCAGTGAAAAAATTGGTCTTTTTAGATAGGCGTGGTTTTCTGGTGGGCAACCCTTTAGCTTCTTTTGCAAAAGATAATGACACTGAAAAAAATATATCTATGAGATATCAACCAAGGTTCTACATGCCACTGAGGTTCAGATGCAGCATATTGGGTTCTTTTTCTGTTAGCATCTTTTTACAAAGATGCAGAGAAACCAGGTCATCATCCAAATGCAGGCAGAATGAATTTTAAATTTTGCAGATATATCAATAATTCAGCTGGACAACTAGCTCTGGGCATCACACTGGGTCACTGTTAGGTGAAGTTTCTCCCTATCACATGAGGCCTTTAGAATGAGTAACCTGTGTGACATTTGACTTATGGATATGCAGCGTCTCCAATAAAGCAGGGTCAGAGATTGCCCTCGTTGACTTAGAGGCCAACATTCTGAATGAATGCTTGTCTTAGCCAATAAGGCATTTTTTTCCTTTCAGTTTCAGCAGTAGCATTAACACAAACTTTTCTGTTAGGTTTCATATCTCTTGGTAAGAGATCTTGGAGATACAGGAAAAAATAAGTTCTGCAAACTGGTGAATGAATGCATATCTAACATTTATAATCTGGCCTTAGAACATCAAGGAAGCAATGGCTTGTCTGTACAAAACGCTTGTCACTAAATTGGAATATATATTCCTTCCTTCAAACACACAAGAGTTTATTAATCCATTCAGTCAGAAAGCATATGTTTGTCTATATTTCTGATTTGGGCTGAATATAATTAAATGCTTAAAGTATTTTTGGGGGATTTCTATTGTCTGAATTTTTGAGTTTAGATTTGGTTAGCATACTTCATAGGAAATGTGTTTATTTACCATTTCCCAGTATGGCTTTCAGAAATGTGCAAACACCCTCCCCAACCATAAAAAAGTAAAAGCAAAAGTGTACAATCAGTTAGACGTCAATAGAAGCTGTGTGGGTTATATATTTATGTGTTTACTATCATTTGCAATATTAAAACATGAGAAGCAAAGCTGCAAAAATAAATTCACCAAGTTGGCACTGCGTTCTGGGAATCATTACTTTCTGAAGCATAAAACTTTTGCTATATGACAAGGTGTGTAGGTCCTTACTTTAAACAGCCAGTCATAACATGTTTACACTTTGAAGCATGTTCAATTTTTATTTTGATTATCTGTAGAATAAAACATTATATCTAGGACTGTCTAGAGTGCTGAATCACTATATTCCCACTTAGTTAATATGAACTGTCAGTGATATGCAAAGTCATGTTACTAAATGCTATTTTTTGGAAACATGTATGTATTTTTATATCATTAATCACATAGGATAATTTTCTAGGGGAAGTAAACATGTATAGGTGTTTAGAATATTAATATCATTACAGTCCAAAGGCTGATCTGACCCCTAGCTTTGACCTCATGCTAATCGCAGCATGTGTGCTTATAATTTTCTCACCACAAATTACACTCAAGTTGTTCACATTCTGATGTATACCTTATTCTATTCATGGTCATGCATTGCACAGACCCTATCCTGACATCCTTTGCACATAAGCCAGAGAAACAGCGCAGGTAGGGATGCCAGTCCATCACAGGATGCACACATGGACCCACCCTGCACCAAAACCTAAGTGCAGTTTACAGAATCACCAGTTCACATAATGTCTTTGAGATTTGGGAAGAAACCAGAGTACCTGACAAAAATCGTTACAGGTTTTACAAAGAGGCACACCAGCTGGAAAACACTCTGAAGTAACAGCCAGTGTGAGGCAATAGTGCTAACAACTACAACAGCGTGCTACTCTAAGTTGACAGAATCTCATTTATTATTATTTATATGCATCTGAGACCATGGAGCCTTGTAAAAGGACTGTGTGCCACCACTCGTCCAGTTGTTCATAGGTTTATAGGTAGATAGTAGGCTATCTGCCCGAAGGCATTTATAAGCCTAGCCAGAATGTGTTGGCTTTCGCCACCCCCTTAGATTAGTTCCCTGTGCCTCTGTCCAGCAGAGCCACTGAAGTGATCCCCGGGGTAAACTTTCTGTTTCCCACCCACTCGTCAAGGTTTCTCTTGAAGAGTGCTAGCGAGGAGCTCTGCCTAATGTAGATTGGAATCTTGTTTCAAAGCATGGGAAGTCTCTGGGACATGAATCTATCCCTCCAGCACGTCCTATTTATTGTTGTGGTGTGGTTTAGATCCCTAGAGCATGTGGCTCTAGGGGATAAGGTTTTCTTTAGGTGGAGCATGTCCATCAATTCTGGGTTGGACATGGCCTTATATGTCAGGCAGAGATCACCTCTGAGCAGGCGGCATGCAACCGAGTACAGCTGGAGTTTCTTCAGTCGAGCTGCATTGTTGAACCATGTTGCATGCCTATGGGTCATACTCTACCTGCAGTTTGTACTTGCCATAGGAGACTGGAGGCTATGGGAAAATTCATAAAAATATAAAACAAGCATTCATTTGTATTCATCCACTGCACACAGGATTTTATACACCTGTTTTCAAAATATGCCTAATTCATGTATTGAATAAGAATATTTTGAAAGTGTCCAAGGAAAATGTTGACTTACAAATTCACAATTCTTTATCTCACAAAATGGTGTAAGTCAACCCGCTTAAAGTTTGCCTGTTTTCATCTAGGTTCACCTACACACAGCAGTTAGATTCTTTGGGGAGTGCTGGCTCATACCTAGGCACCGAACTTCAACCCAACTCAGTGTTGCTCTCAGTCTGCACCATTTAAATGAACTGTGATAGTGAAATGTAGTGCCATATAAATGAACAGTGTTGCAATATAATGTTATAAATAACCCACACATCAGAAACTACAAAACTTGGAAAAAAAATTTTAGTCTCCAATAAATGTCTGTCTTCAGCTTATAAGTGCCATGTATTACAGGGAAACTCAGAGACAGCTAAGATGAGCTTACAATTCAGTTCCGGCTCAATTCACTCCATATGCGTAAATGACAGCCAAGGTAAATCAATCTCAGTTATGATCAAAGAAAGCACGTTACCCTGCCAAACCAGACAATGCAGTGCCAGAAGGTTGCAGCTGCTATATATTATATTAATATGCAGTAATCTGGGCTTAGTTTCTATTTTGGTTTATAGAGTTAATGCTAAATTTTACATTGGTAATGGTTGGCTTTTAAATACAGAGTTCTTGGCCTGTCAATCTATACCACCCAGTGTCACGTACCCCATTTTACAATGAAATATGTTATGGTTGCAACATTTATAAATTATTATGGGCAAATCATTTTAAATGAATTTAATGTTAAAAAACATCCAAAGACTACAATGAATGTTTTATATTTCCTTGCTCTATGCGGTTGCCCCTATTTGGTAAGGCTTCTATATACAGCAGCACTATAGAGCATCATTCTAAGGTGTACATGAGCACTTCAATGTCATCTCTTCCACCAGGCCATTCAGACCCTTGTTCTCTTAGCTCTCAACAGTACACATTAATATCATAATTGGCAATAACTGAATTTGACCACAATTTTTTTTATTGATTGATTGATAGATTGATTTTTGCATTAGTGTATTTTGGATATATATTTCCCATCTTTCACCAGCCCATACAAAACTGCTATCCTGTCTCTGCTTCCATTTATCATGGAGTAGTAAATCACTTGCTCACTACCCCTGCTAGCCCCTTGGGTAATATATCTTGTGAGTTGTGATTGTTGCTGTGAGTTTATGAAAGCCCCGGCTGCGACTAGAACCACAGACAGAAGTATGACTTTCCCTGGTCAGCCTCTCCATAATGTACTCATACAGGCCTACTGGTATGACTCTGTAGTCATATATGAATATGCCACCTGCAGGATAGTTGGTGATAATTGCAAGCCATAGCCAATGTCTCTCTTCAGCCTCAGCTAGAAGCAGAGTTGTAGACAGTTCATGTGGCACCCTGGACAGTGCACCAGATGGTGAACCCCCAATCCAAACTTGGGGACCACTCATACCACATAGACAGTGCAAATCATACCATTCTTTCAGTCCTAGCTATGATTCTGGCTAGAGGATAGCAGTACTATAATTAGTTTCCACACTTTTTCCCATGTTAGCAGACCAGGCCAGCAGTCATACCATTCTCACAGCTGAAATGGCTAGCATCCACTTTACCATTTCAGCACAGGTTATCAGCAGCACACTTATGGTTCAAGCTTTTGAGTCAACAGACAAAGCAATTTTGCCAGACTTTATCCAGTTTTGTGTGTGTGTGTGTGTGTGTGTGTGTGTGTGTGTGTGTGTGTGTGTGTGTGTGTGTGTGTCTGTGCTGAAAATAATTCCTCTAATAATCAGATGTCACATGTCAGATGTAAACTAGCTATAAGACTTCGCAGTGGTTTTTAGAATTGTTAGCTCAGCTAGCTGTTAAAGAAAAAATAGAATGGAAAGGCCATAGCAGACTGAAACAAGGGTCAGACACTGACACACTCTAATGTATTGTAGCAGCAGTGAAAGCCTCTTCTATTAGAAGCTGTATAAACATGTATTAATCAGTAATTTTCCATTTCTTAACACTCCTAAACCATGCGTGTAAAAAATAAAAAGAATGTAAAATACATGTTTTGTAAAATGTACATATGTGCTACAAACATCAAAAGAATCACAAAATGTATATTATTCTGTTTCATACATTGTCTATAGAATTAATTATAGGAGCAGATGTTGTGCCTTGCATATACATGCTGCAGATTTTATATCAAATTTTTATTAAGCGTTTGTTTTACTTTGTAAGTTGCAAACTTTAATTAACACTGAATTATTCAACAGTAATAATAATAATGTTAATATTACAAATAAAAATGACCACCAGTGAGAAAAAACAAAACCAAACACTGGAGCAGCATAGGAAGACACCATCCAGGAATTAGCGTAAAAAACTCTTTACTTAACGCTTTCGTCAGAATGACTTCTTCAAAAATACAATTAAAAACATTTTTACATTACTATCAGAATTAAAGATGATAAAAATGCTTTGTTCAAACACTCTGTAATTTGTAGTCCTTATAAAAAAATTACTTTCAGTATGTTGGAACAAGTTGACATTAATTTAAGAGGTGGCAATACAAAAAACAGAGTAGAGAGAAAATCATTATGGCAGCTTACACTGGGTGCTGATAGTTTTCTAGGCCTTAACAAATCTATTAATGTTAAATGTTTTTATCAGATAGTAGATAGAATGTTGATGTATATTCATATTTTATGGTTTAATATATACACAGTTGTTTTTATTTTTTGTGTTTAAATGTGTTCATTGTGTTATGGTCTGTTGCGACACACTTTAAGATTTTTATTTAAGATTTTTATCTGAGAAGTCGATTGTCAATTAAGTAATTTAATGTAATTTGATTAGTTTAGGGAACATGAGAGTGTAAATATATAAGTCTGTGTAAAAATGTTTGTAATTGTATTTCTGAAGAAGTCATTCTGATGAAAGCGTTTTATTTGCTGTTTTGGTATGGCTCAAGCTCCAGAGGATGACCTGCTAAACATGTCCTTACATCTCCTTGATGAGAGCCAGCAAGGTGAGCTGGCAGGTCTGTTTGCAGAGCTTCAAAGCTTACAGGCTTCTTTGGCTGCACTGATGAAAAAGATCAACAGAAATGGCATTCTGTCCACACAACAAGGGCTTATTTCATCAAGTCAAGCAGTTAGCAATAAAGGTACTGTTTTGTTTAATATGGATGATGGATGTCCTGCCAACAGTAAATTTATGCTTTATAAAGATGACAAAGCTGCCTTAATTTCAGAAGGTGATCCCTTCACTTCACTTAGTGAAGAAGAAGTGACTGAGACAAATGATAATGGTGACTTATCTGATAAATTATTTCATTTGAAAAAAGGGCTTAAAAAATATAGAGCCCTAGTCATTGAAAACAAGTACTTTGAACGCTGCATAGCTTTACAAATAGTTCCGAAAGGATTAAAGTTCTTTAAGGCTCCAAATGGAGTTCTTGAGGAAGATCTGTTTTTTAAAAGAGCTTGTTTCCTTTTTCAATGCGGCAGGACGTGATTTCTTGAAATTATTGATTAAGCGTAACAGATACACTAGCTGCTTTAAAAGCAGAGCTAGAAGTCCTGGACAATGAATGTAAACAATTTCTTAATTTTGACAATAATGCCATTCCATATGTACAAATGTTGGAATCTGTTGACAAGTATGAATGTTTAGTTGTTGAAAGAAAATTTAAAAAATATCAACAGAGACGTAACAGCTTATGAAGAGGGTAACGCATCCTTTATTAATGACAAATCTGTAAAGAAATTACAATATAAACCTTGTTTTACTACTACTAATAAACGTTCATATAGTTCTACCTTAAAAATTGGGCATTCCACCTTAAAATCTGCTGCTACAGCCACTAGAACTGTTTCTCTTACATCTGATGAGGTACGTCATTCACAAGACAATGGCAACAATTCTAACAATTCCGCTATGCCAAAGAACAACACCATGAATGTAAATACATCTTCGGCAGTTGCTTCTGGGTCTAATAAATACAAAGAAACTAAAAAAAAATGGCAATGGAGCAACAAGGACAACACGAATGAAGCAGGGACGTGGACGGATCCAGTTTCGGAAATAGTTATGGGCAATTTTGCAGGTTTTAAACCTATTTCTAATGCACACTGTGACCTAAAAGTTTATAACCTTTCATATTTTGTTCTGAATGATGTTCATTTAAGGGTACTTAAACTAGGACTCAACTACATTCCTAGTAATAGAGCTGATTTAGAAAATACATTCCTTAATTTAAAGTTATATGTCAGAAAATTAAACTTGACATACATTTTTAAAGATGTAAGTGCATCTTTCATAACTATCCTTAGAAAACCATTCACTTATAATCCTGCTTTACATAGCACATTAAAAATGTTTGAAACTTTTTGTAGTAAAGACATTAGGGCAATGTTAAACAGTAAGCCTGACAAAGTATACTTTAATTTAAGTAGTAAAGAAAAGAAAGCTTTATATGAACTACAACACACTGATAGTGTCAGGTTTATGAAAGCCGAAAAAGCAGGTGGTGTAGTAGTGATGTCTACAGTTGATTATATTAAGGCAATGGAACAACTTTTAAATAATAAAAATGAGTACATGGAATTTAATGGGGACTTCATAGAAGTTATAAATGTGTTAAATATGCTCTGTATGATCATTTAATGAGTGGTGCAATCACGGCTGACATTTATGATTTTTTGCTTAATGATAGTCCTAGGTTGGGTGTACTATTTGGGATGCTCAAAATTCATAAGAATGCATCTCATCCACCTTTTAGGCCCATTGTCTCTTCATCAGGAAGTATTACTGAGGGTTTGTCATTGTATTTGGACAATTTTTTAAATCCTCTAGTTCAGAAACTTCCTTCCTTCATTAAGGACTCTTGGTCCTTTTGGAACAAATCAGATTGTTTCATAAAGAAGTTTTAGATTCTAGTTGTCATAGTACAGAAGAATTTTTTTTATTCTAACTGCTGATGTAGTTTCTTTCTACACGTGTATTCCACAAGTAGAAGGGTTAGAATTTGTGTCTAATTTTCTTACTAAATATACTAGCTGGTGTAGTTCGACAATAAAAACATGCTGCTCCTTATTAGAATTATTATTAGATAATAATTTTTTTCATTTTTAACAAAAGAAGTTATAAACAGTTAAGAGGGGTAGCAATGGGGGCAACGGTGGCCCCAGCTTTTGCTGGTCTGGTAATGGGTTGGTGGGAGAAAGGAATTGTACCCACCATGGGTCTCTTTACTGATATACTATTTTATTGTTGATATATAGACGATTTGTTTTTTTATTATAAAGGGCCCTTTAGCTAACCACATCACATTTTTGACACAATTAAATGCTAGTTGTGATTTTTTTAAATTTACTTTAAGTGGTTTGGGTAATAAAATAAACTACCTGGATATAAGTTTAGAATGGGATCCTATTAGTAAATGCTTTGCTAGTAGCATTTATAGGAAAGCTACTTAGGTAAATAATTATCTGCATTTTGGTAGTAATCATCCTATGTATATTAAGAAGAACGTACCTAAAGGTCAATACATAAGAGCATCTTGTATGACAACTGATGATAAGGCATTTCATGAAGAAGTTGACTTTATTACTGAATTGTTTGTGGTTTATAGTTACCCCTTACCTTTACTTTGTGACATCAGCACTGATATTGCAAACAGAAGGAATACTGAATTTTCCCCAATATTATTAAAAGGGTTAACTGCGGTGGTGGTGCTGCAGTAGCATTGTCGCCTCACAGTAAGACGTTGTCCTGTTCGATTCTCAGCTAGAGCATCTTCTGTGTGGAGACATGCGTGAATGGGCATACCTTCGTTGAAGGTTGTGCATCAGAGCCGGCAACTCGGCACGTAAAAATCTACTGCCAATCATTAGCGGACTGGAGTTCTGCTGTGGTGACCCCCTAACTGGGAAAAGCCAACAGACACAACAACATTATTAAAAGGGTTGCAAGTTAAGAATGTTAATTGTCAGTCTATACCACTGAGGTGGTGGTGCTGCGGTAGTGTTGTCACCTCATAGCAATACGTTGTCCCGTTTGATTCTCAGCTACAGTGTCTTCTGTGTGGAGGCATACGTGAATGGGGCATGCCTTAGTTGAAGGTTGTGCATCAGGGCTGTTAACCCAGTATGTAAAAATCAACTACCAATCATTAGCGGACCGGAGTTCCGCTGTGGCGACCCCTAACTGGGAAAAGCCGAAAGACACAAACAAACCTAGTACTAGTGTAGGTCTTACTGCTTTACCATCTGTGCCTAGATGTATTATTAATATGCCTGTTGATAGTAATAAAATTAAGGCAGTAGACACAGACAATTGGAAGATTATTTCTGGCAATAACAAGTTATCTACTATTTTGGGTAATGAACCCAGTTTTGTGTCAAAGAAATCAAACATTATTAAGAACTTGTTAGAGAAGAATGACAATTTGAAATCTATGCCCATATCAAATAAACCTAGGGGAATGTTTAAATGCTTCTGTTGCAGTGCCTGTAGATACATTCATGAGGGACCTTTCATAAATTTACCCCATTTAGATAGAACTATTAGTGTACAAGGAATATTCAACTGTAATTCCATCAATTTAGTGTATGTTGCTTTATATTCAGGCTGTACTGCTTTTTATATAGGTATGACTACTAGGAATCTTAATACACATATAAAAGAACATTACTATGCCATCAGAACTAAAGATGATAAACAGGCTTTGTTCAAACACTCTGTAATTTGTAGTTCTTATAAAAAATTTACTTTCAGTGTGTTGGAACAAGGTGACATTGATTTAAGAGGTGGCAATATAAAAAACAGAGTAGAGAGAAAAGAATCATTATGGCAGCTTAGACTGGGTGCTGATAGTTTTCTAGGCCTTAATGAATCTATTAATATTAAATGTTTTTTATCAGATAGTAGATAGAATATTGATGCATATTCATATTTGCAAACACCTTAACCATTAGGCCACCCTCCCAACCCTATGGTTTAATATATACACATGTGTTTTTATTTTTTGTGTTTAAATGTGTTCATTGTGTTATGGTCTGTTGGTACACACTTTTAAGATTTTTATTTAAGTTTTTTATCTGAGAAGTCGATTGTCAATTAAGTAATTTAATGTAATTTGATTAGTGGGAGGGACATGAGAGTGTAAGTATATAAGTCTGTGTAAAAATGTTTGTAATTGTATTTCTGAAGAAATCATTCTGACGAAAGCTTTAAGTAAAGAGTTTTTTACGCTAATTCCTGGTTGGTGTCTTCCTCTGCTGCTCCAGTGTTTGGTTTTATTTATAATGTAAATATTAACTGCAGCTGTAACAACAATAAACTGTCTTTCTTATTAGAACGATTAGATAATTAGAAAGAACATATGATGACAAAGCTGAAGCAAGAAATGGTTACATCTGTACTTGTTACAGAAAAGGAAAACCTGTTGTTGTAGTCACAACTTTTAAAATAGTCTGTTGTAACAGCAATTTGAAAATAACTCCATAACTCCATTGGGACACAGTGTGTGTCTAAAGAGGCAGGGCTACATCTTTCAAGTCTTCATCTGCAATCTTTGTCAAATACATGAGAAATGCACTGTACTGACCCAAATGGAGATCCTTGCTTGCTGATCCTTTCTTTTTCTTGTTCTTCTAACTGCCTGTATTTTTCCTCATAGGTGCAGTGCTCATAGATACTTTTACAATATCAATGGAATAAGGGAAGCTGTACAAATCACTGCATGAGTGTAAATGACAACCAAGGTAAATCAGATTGTGTTACAATCACACTAAGCATGTTATTCAGCCAAATCGGATAGAACAGTGCCAGAAGTGAGCAATTGTTATCCATTATAATAATATGAGGTTAAGTGGCCCCCAGTGTTTTATCATAAAGGAGTGGGTGGGTGGCTGCGTGGATGTGAAGACATATGTTTTTATTACTCTGACAAATAGTAACTCTTCAGCTCAGTTTGCCAGTCCCAGCATGTAGTGCTAGTGGTTACTGACAACTTAAAAGCATATTGTTCATTGTATATGTAATGTTAATGTAAAGATCTTTGGTGAAAAGGAATAAAGTATCTCTGAATAACATTTTTGACTAAAACTGTGTTTATGGAAATCAGACCCAATACTATTATTTAGTACTGCAGTGACATTTTGGCACATTTATTTATTTCTTTAAGAATATAAGTTATATTCCCAAATCAATCAGTCAGCACTCTGAGATAAATAGTTCTCTGTGTGAAATATGATGTTATAATTCTACAGTGAGGTAAACCTGAGCTAGAAACACCCACATACTCTTAGCTACTTAGAGAAAAAAATAGCAGCCATGTTTTTTTTAAATAAGCATCTCCTGAACCTCAGTATGTCACCATCAAACTTCAATGATCATACCACTCACTATACCAGTGCCACATAGCAAAGGTCTTACATTTTTAAGACTGTTTTAGTTTTATTCCTTCTGATTGTAAGCTTGACACTCCATATGGCAAGTTCTGAAACTTCAATCAGTTGAGTGCAATTATAGGAAGTGTGTGCTGAGTCTGAAGTTACTATATTTCAGAGAATTCTTTCTTTTCTCAAATGCAAAAATATTATATCAGATATATGCAAGTAGCAGATCTGGGTACACAGAGGGACTTTTCCTCTAGCAATGATAATAAGTTTAACAGTGATTTTTGGAGTTCACTGTTAAGTGTTAATCACATTTAACTTTTCAAAGATGCAGCAGATCTGCTGCTTTTATGATCCTTCACTAGGTGCAACATCATTTTCCTGCCATTTCTGATTCCTGAATTTGGAACTGTATACTTCATGACTTCTGTCTACGAAACTAATAAATATTTATTGATTTCTTTTCACATCTGCTGCTCATGTAATTAGCTGTTAGGGCAAATTACCTGCTTACTTTAGTCTTTGAGATGAGTGAATGTTTGTCCCCTCAAACCCTTGATTCTTGACTAAAAGACCCTCCTGGCTTTGGAGTTATTTCTGCACTAGAATTCAGGGAAATCTAACATAATTCTCCAAGATTTGGATCTCTACTGCTGTAAAAGAGATATCTGGGATTTGAATGATATTGCTACTTTATCATTTCTGTCTTGGCTTATTTGGGAATAAACGGATTCTACACTCTGATTCTATGTGGTTACTCCCACAATATGTCAAGCAATAAAGTATATCAGATTTATACCAATATACTAATATTTTCTGCATATCTAACAGTCCTTTTCAATTCCTTCTACAAAATGCTGGAGCTAAAAATAATATGCATTTTGCACGGGAACAAACCAAATGGATGCTTTACGTTTGATGCTAACTGTTTAAGTGCTATTAAATATAACTTCATTTAAGAGTGTATGCTGAAAACCAGATTTCTTCCAAGATTGTATACAAACAGCATTACTGTTTACAACTTTAAGAAATCTTTTTGAAGGGGATTAACTCTCGGTATATTAATTAAGATATATTTTCTAAATAGCTGAAAGGCTACTTTTGTAATTGTGGTCCCAATCCACAAGGTAGGTCTTTCCACAGACCTCAATAATTAACAGAGCAATCATCTCACATGCATAAGATGAGGGAGAAAGCCATAGAACTCATTCAGGCAGACATGGAAACCCTCCTTTTTCATGATTTAACCCAATATAATTTTAAGAAATGCAGATGTTGTATGCTTAAACTCATACCCCAGGATTCAATAAAGTCCATGCAGGCTCCGTGTAGAGGCTACATGGAATACATCCATGTACACAGCCACAATTCTCCCTTGGTAGCGCGCCATACATATTAATTGCGGTGCATGCCTAAGGGAGGTCACAGCAACACGGACACTGAATCTGTATAAGACTGACGGCACACCCAGATGCCTTTTGGTCCATTAACTTTGACTAAGAGGTCTACAAGACATTTTATTTCAGTAAATTGGATTTTTTTTTATTTTATTTTTTTATGTTTATGTGCTTGTTTGCCCAAATTAAGAGTCAATATTGTGTTCTGCTCATTTTGTATGATATATGCTGTTGGTTAAAGTCAATAAATGAATAGGGTAAATGTGTAAGTTAACAGAACTCTTACACAGTATCCATGTGTGTAAATCCAAGATTTGAAACAACATGAATCAATAAAGTGTAAAACGGGATGGTGCTCTGATAATTTATTTTTTCAAATAAAATATTCAGTATTACTGTAGTCACTGCTTGTGAGTTCTAATCCCAAACCAGCCAACTGGGAAATTTAGCAGTGTTCAACACTGTATTGGCATATCATAAAGAAAACATAACCATGCTTGCATATGAAGTGCACACCCATAGACCTATTCCATGACTGTCCAGCTGTCAAGTGTAATCAGTATACATGAACATACCTCTCAACTATCATGATTTTTGCAGAATACACTGAATATTGCTCCATATGTCTGGTCCTCTGTTTTGCAGATATATGACGACATTCAAACTGCAATTTAATGGCAAATCTGTTATCACAACACCTTGCTACTATTGTATGAGCACACTATGTAAGAATGTTCCCTATCATTGTGCCTTTGTACCACCATTATGTATTGCTTGGCCCATAATGTCCCATGCTAAGAGGATGAGAGGTATGTACGTGGAACATGATGTATACAATATAAGCAACACTTGACTGATTGCTGGATGCATTATGATCTGTACTATAGTGTGTGTGTAAGGAACAGGGTAGTACTTCAAATAATAAATGGCATAGCAGTCAGTGGTCTCACAAATGAAATCTAACATATCTAGGAGTATATAGTTGTAGTCTGTTTAGTTACATTATCTGTGAAATTAGTAATGTTATTCTTTTTTCCTCTCACCCCACTCTTTCTCTTCTTGTATTTATTTAATCAATATATTTATTATTATCATTTGATATTATCATATTATTTGTTATTATCACTTATGTTGAACTTATGTGTAATTTAATATTGTTTTTTGTTAAAATGCTTTCATTTACATTATTTATTGTTGTGTTCTTCATTATATTTTCAATGTGTTTCCATTACTCATTACTGTTTTTTCTCTTATGTTATTAATTACATTTGTTTGGGCTATGTTTATTTTTCCATTATCTTTATATTTCATGGGACGAGGTTGGTCAGTTCCCAGTGATCCACCTACCTTGGCTCCCCCAGCCAAGGCATCAGGACCCAGCAAATCTGTGCCACAGTCTGGTGGCACCCCCTCTGTTGCCCCTGCACTACCTGCTGCATCAGGTAGTTCTGCCCCACATTCTGGGGATGCGCCTCCCTCTGGAAGTGGAGGTGGAGGGCATGCATTCATCACCCAAGACCAACTACCAGGCATGGTGCACAGGCTTGTGCGGCAAACTGTTGGTGCATGCCTGTTCATCCTGATGGGGCAGTTTGACGCTAGGCTTCAGCTTCAGCCACTGCCTCGACAGGAGCAGTGAAGATGCAGTGCTGACAATCCCATGGGTGAGGACTTGAGTCACACTGCTGCCCTGTCTGATGTCCATGGGACTGGGATCCCATAACACCCTCTCTAACCAAGGTGTTCACCCCCTTTAGTGTCCCACACCAACCCTGTCTGCTGTCTTGTCTGTTTTGCCTACCTTCCCCACACATACCTATGTTCCTTCCCCAACATTCCACTTCCTCCTTAAAAAAATGGCACCTGTCACAAAAAATATATTGTCGTCACCCTCTCTCTGGGGGTGACAGTCCGAAATTCAGCTAAATTTCTTTTCAATTGCAAGTTGCTGCTGATGAAGAAATGGGTAGCTATGGTTCTTTCCTACACTCTTCCTGCACATACCTGCCTGCCTCTCACTATGCTTTTGCTTGTACCCCATTTCATCATTGTCCTGTCTCCCCTATTTTTCTTTTCTTTAAAGATTGTTTGCACAGTCCTATGCTATGTGCAGCATAGCTAAGCTATGCTAAATGGCGGTGTTCTACTACATGTATTTGAAAGCATAATCATCACGTTCAGAAAGTACACCTGCGCCCCATTTCATTCCCAGTGCCACTTCACTTGAAGAGCTTTGCATCAACCAGCCAAGCCACACAACCAGTTAATTAGCACAGATGTTTTAAGCAAAACATAGTAGTTTTTATTTATTCATCACTAAGCATGTTTATGTGATGGTGCACATTGTGCCACATTGTGCAAATCTGCTAAAAGATTAATGTAAAAATAGGAGTTTAACTGAGACCCTGGTAGAGAAATGCATCAATATAAAGCCATACACATGCTAATAGATGTAGTTGAGGTATGTAACAGCATGTAAATGTGCAGTTATATCTACAACATGTAAAAATGCACCTGCTATAGCAGTGACTCTGGAGCTCAATCTGTTACATGCTGTAAAACATTAATTTTTCATCCAGATCGTCCTGGGTTCAACTACAGCTGTGTCTAGCATTTTAAAATACATGTATGTGTACATCACCATTATAAATTATGGTACGTATGCCTGTCTCATCACCTATTTATCCACCCAAAGCAGTGGATATCTGCTTCTAAATAATGGAAGTCAAAGGCCTACAATAGGACCACATTTTAACTATTACTATTACACTAGAAAGTGGATAGAAAGTCAGGTCATGCATTATCATGAGTTCCCAGAGAATTTTGAAGTATGTAATTCAGATGTGGCCCAGTAATTTTTATTTATTTTTATTGATGTTATCAAATCCTTAGCCAACCAACAATCTAAATATCAGATTGCAGCCCACAATGATTTGCTAGTCATATTACAGATAACCACAGCTGTACAAGTAACATACATATATGGAGGTCATGCTAGAAGCAAGGGTTGCCAGCCCACACATTCCAGATTGCTACCATGACATAACACATGACTTGGCAGTTGTTCAACTGGTTGACATACTGGTTAATGTACCCCCTTCCTTGTTCTAGGACACATCAAGCATGTTACCTTTGGCTAACAACTTGCTTTAAAGGCATACCTTAATTTCCAGTGGGATGGGTTCCCTCAGTCTGACTCTGGCTGTACACCAAGGCTGCCATGGGTCCCATAGTTACTATTAAGTGTTGTTGGGCTGCATACTTCAGCCTCTCTGCCTATGCCTATTGCTGGGATCATCAGCATCAGCTTCAGCCTGTAAAACACACATCTGTATGTAAAATGTAGCTGCTACAAACATTCTCTTTGTGTTGACATAGTATCTTTACCCCAGTAATTTCCACCCCAACATATGAAAAATGGGATGGAATCTACATTGACGCCTTATATCTTGTTGAGTAGTTGCATGGGACTTGCTGATTATACTGTAAACAGCTGTGCAAGCTGCATGTAGCATTTCAGAACCACAGATTGGTTCAGACGCAATCAACTGCTAAGGAAAACCATCTTAAAAAGGCAAACTTCTAGCTAGGGGAACCATTGTGTATGAGAGATAGTTTGTATGGTTAACTCATTGACACAGTACTTATATAGCAGCATCTTTCAACAGAGGAGCATTGTACTCCATCAGGTATGTAACCATTTTGTTTCAAACATGATGCATATGTTTGAATTTACTTAGGGGACCTGGGGATTACATCAGTAAACCTTTGAGCTTTGTTAGAACTGTACTGATGACATGGCATTGATCTCCAGCTGTGTTACACCTACAGAGGATGTAGATTAGAGCAAGGGTAGAATGCTGTGTGTTAACTAGTTACTCACGTTTCCTGGATACTTCCTTTTATAGCAGTTATAATAGTACACTGCTATTTGGTTGGCACTGTTGTTTTAACATATTATGGGGGTCCTGTTATGGGGCAGACTTATGTGTTGAGTGTGTCATCATATCTGAGCATCTGTCATTGCACAAACAGGAATAGGTCACAATTGCTACTATCCTAGTTGCGTCCACGACCTGTATGTTTGGCACAATATTGAATATGAGATGTTTAATCAAGCAGTGAATACCGACAGTCTTCCTTTATTGCTGTATCTCTACACGATGTACTCCCTCATATGTGATCCTGATGTGTTCTCATTTATTTGTATTTCAGGAGATTTCATGCATGCATGACACAGGACATCACTTACTGAGGCAGAAAACAACCTCCTCATTGAGGCTCTGTGCCAACACTACCATGTCCTGCTGTCCAGAGAGAGGGCAAATAGGCAAGAGCATGACTGTATGGTGAACTGGTGCATAACATTAATGCCATGGGTCACCAGAATTATACATATGAGCAGGTGTGACACCATGCCACAGATATGATACACTCAGCATGCAGACATGCAGCTGATGTAGCCAGGGATTGTCAAGTCACTGGTGGTGGGCCTGCAGGAGAACATCCTCTCTCGGCCACAGAAGAAGAAGAATTCATGACAAACCTTGTAACACAGGACAGCTCCCAGGCATTCACCAGCCAATATGTTTTGGACATGGGTGCCACCCATTCCTTTCAAGAGGAGCAGCCAGGTATGCTTAATTAGATCAGCATTGGAATACTGTAGCATTCAGCGTGTCAGGGTGTACATAATTTTACATGGGTGCCATGTTTTATTGGGGGGGAGGTTAGTTGCAGTTTTACACTCATGTAGAGATTTTGATCCACATACCTGTTAAAATAGCAGCTACTGTAAATGTGAGATATTTGGACATATTACCTCTGTTATACTGTAACATGTGGTGCTGTTGCCATTACCTCTCCCTCAAATTTTTCAGGACCATCAGGAATTGGAAGAAGCTGTGCTCTTGCTGCTGGTAAGCACAAAACTGTTTTTTCAGAGATGTAGCTATAGTTCAATGTGTTTGCCAAAATGTCATCCCAGGCCTGCTGCCTGGATTGGTGAAACTGTCTGCATGATTGTTAAATGAACAGATATTTTATGAATGTCCACAGTTTATAGTCATACATCTGCCTTGTAGGTGTGACCATAGTGATTAACCTGACTGGATTGTCAGGTCATCACCAACTGCCATTACTGTCAAATGTGCAGATATTTGCAGAATATCAACAGTGTACATAATTTATGCTTTGCTCATGCGTTTCTTGTTTAATTAATAATTATTTCCAAATAATTACACATTGGGGTTAGAAAATAATGTCCTCCTGTCCTACTATGTGAGGTTGGGGGTGATACAAGTCTATAATAGTGACAGCAGTCTATACAGCTAATCATATATTGCACCATAGTACTGCACAGCATAGAAGTGAAGGTATTAATGTACTACTTTCTCCTTTCTTATCATTAGGTGACGAGGGAGGTTGGTCTTTGTCCCCTTCACAACCTGATGTCAATGTCTCTCCAGACTTTGATGATGATGGTGGCCACATTGAGGCACAGTTTGGGGTTGAAGAGGCTGAATTAGACACAGAGGTTTTCATCCCTCTTCTACCCTCAATATCACTGTGTAAGCCTATGCATACCCAGTCCACTGAAGTCACTGATATTGGACAGTCGGAGGGTGGGGACATTGAACAGGGAAGTGTGGCTACTGTGTCTTCAGTAACTGTTGACACTGGCCATAGCCAAACAGTTGGTGAGGTTCCACACATCCAGATTGCTATGGATGCTCGTAGGAGGCCTGCTGTCCCCCCACCACCTGTCACAGGTGTCTGATCATGTGTCACTCAGCATATGTTTAGGGCCATCATGGAGGCACAGGTACATTCAGAAAGGAACTCCCAACTAATGCTCAGGGTTATGGATGCAGCACAGTCTGACATCCATGAAAACTTGGTTGCTGATACACTTGAATGATTGATTGACACAGTGAAAAGAGGTAAGTCTGAGAGAGAAATTGCACACTATCTGTCTTGGAATGCACATTTTCTTTGAAGGAACATCTCACTGGAATTGAACACTGGCCTTGTGGGAGTAAGTCAGCAACTGCATCTGCTGAGAGTCAACATGGTTGTGCACAATCACTCTCCCATAATGGCAGTACATCCAGCGTTCCAGAGGGAACTGGGCTGTCCACACCAAGACAGAGCAGGCCATGGGCTCATGGTCCTGGGCATATCCATAAAGGGCACATTCCCAGCAGACATCAGTCACCCTCAGGCAGTAGCACAGCATCTGACCTTGGGCATGGAGGTGCCAGTGCAACTCCTGACAGAGCCAGTTTTCATGTTCTGGGCCAGAAACAATGAACTCTCAGCTCTACCATGCATGGCACACAGCTGCCCAACATACAGACATGTAGGACTAGCACTGAGCTTGGTTGTGTTCACACAGACACTCACACACCACCGTCACACTCTGGGCACCTACAGACACACACTCTCAACATTTCCATGGTCCATCTTGCCTGCTTCCCTTCCTGACTCACACACACGCTTGCCAACCTATTGGGTCAGGGTAGGCCTCCCGCACCTCCACCCAACACCCTGTGCAAGTATTGATAACTGTGCCACATCCCTGTCATCTTTCTCATGGATGCAGGGAAATAAAGCTATGTGTCTGATGCACAGGGTGACTATCTTCATAAATATGACTTTGCTTCATCCATTGTTGCTGTAGACATGCTACTTGTACTGGTCATTTGCACATATTGTACTTTGCCATTTAGAATGTGTATAGCATAATTTGTGTACGTTACAATGGATTCTGTTGTAAGGTCAGTGGATTAACACAATGAAATGTGTCTCATGGAAATGCTTACATTTCACTTTCAGGATTGTGTTGGACACACCAATGGCACACATCTACAATCAACCCATCAACATCAGAGAACAGGACTGAATGTCAGCACAGGAGAGAAATGTCATCAGAAAGGTAGTACAGTATAGGTTCATGGGTTCATAGGTTCATAGGTGTTTACTAGGCTAACAAACACAAGGGCTTGTTTAAGCCTAGCCATGCACCCCAAATCTCTGACAAAGTCTGATACCCCTGATAAGTGTAAGCATGGTTTTTGGAGATGAATCACTTACAAGCAGGTGCCTAGGAGATGAACCATTTACAGTTTCCCTGTGTCCATTAGAGACCTGGGTCCCAAACCAGGGATGAATGTCCTGTTCCCCATCCAATCGTGTAACTTGCACTTGATTTGCATTAGGGTAGAACTCTGCTTCACATGGTTGGGGAGCCTGTTGAATACTGGGTGTCGTGTTTGGGATACGTACCTGTCTCTCCAGCATGTCCTATTTATACCACAGGCAAGATGTAGGTCTGTAGAATGGGTAATTCTGGTGTTGGTTGTTTCATGGATATGCAGGTGGTCCACAGTGGAGTCTGAAGATGCCCTGTATGGCAAGCATACATCTCCCCTCCAAAGGCTGTAGGACACAGAATACAGGGATAGAGCCTTGACACAATCTGCATAGGGCATTTTATGTATGCCCTATATTGGTTTAGTGAGAAACTTGTGTGGATGTTCCAGTTGTTGAATATGCCTGGCTAGGTACATACCAAAGGTGGGACTGCACTCAGTGATAGGCCTGATGAATGCAGAATACACTGGAGCAATGACTTCCTTGGACTTACATGCCATACCTTTGTTAATAAGTTGCACAACACAGAATGATTTCTTCAATACTGTAGACACGTGACAGTCAAAGGCTAGATTACTATCTATGTGTGCCCCTAAGTCCCTGATTAATGGGTCAGCTGTTAGAGATGTGCTGTCAATATGATACTTACAAGGGGTGGATGACCTCACAAAGCATAGTATTCAGGTCTATATTATATTCTCAAAAGCCGACAATATCGAATCTGACATTGTTGACACAAGAATATCGAACGCTTAGAATCTCGAGTGTGTAAACGGAAATCTCCGTAAGGGGAGATTTCCATTTACTGCAATGTAGTGGGGTGTCGGAGTTGGTATATTTAAGTAATGGGGGGGGGGTACTTTTTACTTTTTTTTTGCCATTTTATAAGGTTGATGTTTGAAGACGTCAACCATATGGTGTTGACCATATGTTGTTCGATGTTTTCAAACGTCGATCTTATAATATAGACCCTAGTATTGTGCATTTCTTGGCATTTAGTGTTACTGCATGGCTCTGACACCAGTTGTATGTCTGTGTCAATGTGGGATTCAGTGACAGCTCCTAATTTGCAATCATCTGCAAATTTAGTCACCCAGAGGCCACTCACAGGGACTTGACTTCAGACAAGTAAATGCCTAGGAGGAGCATTCCAAGGAATGATTGGTGAGGGAGTCCACTTGTGACTGGCCTGCTTGTAGAGTTGGACTCCTCTATGGTAACATCCTGGGTCCTATCTGTGAACCACTTGGCTATCTACTGGCTGCCATACTAGTTTGTACCTAACCTCTTGAGTTTTTCAACAATGCCTGATGGAGATATATTATCACATGCATTTTCAGGCCATGGTAGGCAGTGTGAACCATTTTTCCCTCATCTATTGCTTTGCTTACCTTCTCAAATAGGTCCACCAGGTTGTCTAGGCATGATCTGCTCTTGATGAAACCAAACTGGGTTGGGTCCAGTGTCTGAAGGTTTACTACATCTCTACTGATCATTTCCAGGATAATTCTTTTCATGGCTTTACATATCAGACTATGGAGACTTCTGGGCCTGTAGTCCCCAGGGTCTGTAGATGGCCTTCCTTTGTGCAGAGGGATGACTGCTGCTGTTCTCCATTCATGAGGTGCAAAGCCTGTTTGGTGGCTACAGTGAAATAGTAATTCCAGAGGCCCTGAAAATTCATGTTTCATGCTATTTAGAAGGCATGCTGGGCTATTGTCTGGGTCCACTGATGCAGTGAACTTGTTCTTAGAGAGAGCATTAAGGACTTTTTCCCACATGATAGCAGGGGTACTTTTATTTGATGGTATTTCCTGAGGGAAAGTTGAGGTGGAGAGAGGGGTAAAGTTGGGGCTCAATTTATCAGCCAGGAGGTTTGCTCTTTCTTCTACCTCATTATAGGTGGTTCCATTTGCAATGATATCTGCACACAACTGTGTCTTGCCTTTGATGTTGTGGACATACCTAAAGTATGCTTTGTGGTCCTTCTTGGCCTGGGAACCCAAACTTACCTCAAATCGGACTTTGGTAGACTTCATTTGTCCTCTGTTTTGTTTACTTTGACAAGAGTGATTTTATCCTGCTGTGTGTTGCACCTACTATGTTTTGCCATGAGTTTCATCCTTCTGTTATACAGCCTATTGATTCTGTGATTCCACCAGTCTGGTTTGATTTTCCGTTAGCTCTGTACTTCTCCCTGGTGTGTATGGCTGCATCTATGCAGCTATTAACATGCTTGCACAGGGTTTGTGTGATATTGCTGCATAGGCTGCAGTGTTCGCAGTGTTTGTGGGGGCTTGAGATGTGGCCAGTTTATCATGTAATAGCTGAAGACTAGCCTTAGATTACCTCCTAAATATTCCATGTCTAGCTGAGGGTCCATGTTTCATTTTTACTTCAAAGGAGAAGAATTTGTCTTTGTACCTTACCAGGGAAGACATTACAGTATGGTATTGTGCATGACTCCCCATATTGGTAAGGACCAGATCCAGTATGTTTGCACCCCTGTTTGGTTTATTGGCTATCTGGTCTAGGGAGTTTGTGTTTACAAAAGCCAGGAATCTCTGTGACAGTATGTTTGCTGTCATACAGGATTCCCAAGTAAGAGTGGGATAATGGAATTCATCCATGAATATGGTATTGGGTTGGATGGTTAGTGTGTAAATTGCATGGGTGTCTTGGTCATAGACGGGGGCCTATAGCTTGCATGGAAGTAGTATTGGATTTTGCTTATTGTGAATTGAACCTGCAGCAGCTCAAGCGCATTTTCCTGTTTGACTAGCCTTGAAGTATCTTTAGTTTTGATGCACATAGAGACACCTCCACTTTTATATGTGAATTAGCTGATCTAAATGTGTGGAAGGTATAATAACTTTGCACTGTTGGTGTGCTCTTTGCACCTTTAAGTCATGTGTCAGTGACAGCACAGATGTCTTTCAAGAGCTCAAACAAATATCTCTAAGTATAGTCTAGAGAGGTATGTCACAGCTCATGTACTCCCATATGGACTATGACTGAGCCATATCATAGGAAGTTACTAGGCTAATAGCCCTAGGGTCTTTGCAAGCTTAGCCAGGTTCTACCCTTATTCCCATATCAGCAACAATTGCCCCGCTCCAAGTGGAACAACAGTGGAACCCCCAGTTTGAATTTGCAGTTGCACATCCAATCATCCACGTTGCATTTGAAGAGGGCCAATGAGGTGCTCTGACATGAAATGGGAGTCCTTTCTAAAGGTGTGGTAACCTCTGGGACAGAAATCTGACCCTCCAGCATGCTCTATTACTGTCACATACCAGGTTAAGGTCTTTAGAGTGAGTAACCCATGTACCATTTGATATCATATGCATATGCAGCATTCAAATGGAAGATTCAAAGATTGGCATATAATAATGGCATAGTAGTCTGTAGTCTGTATGAACAAGAATGACGGAGTGAAGATGATCTAATCTAAGACATATAGGACAGCACAGAGACCTTGAATTCTCATGTTGAGGAACCTTTGTGGTCTCCAGTTTGCAGGTGCTTGGAATAAAAAGGCATAGTAGGGCATTGTGGCCATCTATATTAAGCTGATGAGGGGAGAGGAGAAGAGAGTTTATAAGTTTTTTTTTTTCTGGATGCAATGGACTGGACTATGACTGTGGATGAGCAATATAGAATCCCCTGGAGCATGGCTGATTTACTGTCAACCTGTGTGCCCATGTCTTACACCAGTGAGTGCACACTTAGTGTTTTGTTATTGATGTGGTAGTTAGCAGGAACATTGCACATACTGAGAGGGATGATAATACATGTTTTGCATTGAGGTTAAGGCCATAACTTTGGCATCAATAATTTGTGTGTAACACCCTCCTGTAGAATATTGACATAGTTTGGAGACTCTATGACTGCTCCCAGTTTGCAGTCATCAGCAAACTTTGTCATTCACAGACCTTTAGTTGTAGCTTGTACTTTGGAGACCGGGTACAGGAAAATAATTTTCTTGGGTGGCGAAAGCCAGGGTACATTTTTTGGCTAGGCTTGTATGGCACCTAGGGCCGATAGCCTAGTACATACCTATGAACCTATGAAGACCTAGGATACAAACATTAGAGGTGCCAGGACAGATCCCTGTAGAACAACAATGATTACAGGTGTGCTGTTGGAGGTGGATTCCCCTATTTTGACAATATGAGTTCTGTCAGTGGGACAGTTAGTGACCCATCTAACAATATAAAGGTTGATGCATAGTTGGGTGAGTTTTTCAATGATGCCTGAGTGGGGGATAGTGTCAAATGCCTGTGCTAAGTCCAGGTAGGCTGTATGCACAGATTTCCCCTCATCCACGGACATTGTGACTGTCTTGAAGAAGTCCACCAGGTTTAAAAGGCAGGATCTCCCTTTGACAAATACAAACTGAGTAGGGTCAAGTGTTTTGAGATTACCTATATCTTTGCTGATAAGGTCCATGATGATTTACTCCATGGCCTCGCAGATAAGGCTAGCCAGGCTAATTGGTCTATATTACCTTTGTGCAAGGAATAACAGTGGCTGTTTTCCATTCACCTGATACAAAGCCAATCTTTAGACTATGACTGAAAGAGTACCCAATGTTGTTGCTAATTCCTGTTGAAGCCCATGTAGGATGCAGCCTGGGATGTTATTAGGTCCCATAGATGCTGTGTTTTTGGCCTTAGACAGGGTGTTTACAACTTGCCCATTAGAGAAACAAGGTAGGGTACAGGTGGTAGGGATGTCGTGGGGTACGTGTGGCGGGGACAGAGGAGTGACGTTTTCACAAAACCTGTCAGCTAACAGGTAAGCTATGTTCACAGGGTCACTATATGTGATATCATTAACTACTACTTTGGCACAAATCTGGGCCTGTCCTTTTAGGCAATGGATGTAACTAAAGAACACCTTATGGTTGTCCTTAGTAGATGAATCTAATTTGGATTCATAGTTTGCCTTCTTGGACCTCATAAGAAGTCTTATTGGTTTGTTTAAGCTGTGGAGGGTGTGGTTCCAGTTTAGGGTTCCCCCCTCTCACTTTTATACAGAAATTTCTTCCTCTTATTGTAAAGTCTGTTAGTGTCAGTTGTCCACCAGGCAGGTTTGCTCTTCCCTGTGGAGCTTGTTTTGGTCCTATCAGGTACAGCCGAGTCAATGCAGATAAATGACTGTTTGTATAGAACATTGTTGTAGAACTCGGCATAGTTGCCAGTCCCATCTGAGGGGGGAGGTACAGTACAGCTATTTATGCTATCCTATAAGAGGTAATAATGTTGGAGAAGTGTTTTAGTTTCTTTGCTGTTGGTAGAGAGGGCATTGTGATAGTTTCTATGAATAACACTGATTTGTGGTCAGATATCACTAGGGAAGACCTCACAATGGTGGTGCTGTAGTGCCCCCCCATATGGTAAGCACCAGATCCAGGATATTGGCACCCATTGTGAGGGTGTCAACCAGCAGGTCCAGTGCATCGGAGATAGCAAAGTCGAGCAAACTTTGGGAAAGTGAGTTACAGCACGAGAATTTATCTGGTGAATGGATGGTTAGTTAATGTCATCCAAGGCCAGGGTGTTTGTATGTATCTTCATAGACACAAGTAGATCCAAATAGGCAGAGTAGGTGTCCTGATTCACGAGCTGGGTCCTGTAGCTGGCAATTACTTGAATATGTGTCCTACTAACAGTTAATTGCACCTGAAATATCTCCAGAGAATCCAACTGTTTAACCGGTTTACTGTTACATTCCTGAAGCTGCTTCTGTCGACCGGTCAAAACGTCGATCCGGAAAGAAGAATTTATACCACTGAACAGGCAGCAAACTCAAAATGGAATACATCAACCCCCAGAGTTTGACGTATTTTACATAGCAGGAGATGACGTCAGTCACCCATGCTATGCAGCTTACAGTACCATGACTTTCCCCAGACAACGGTATGTGTATTTTACTATTTTGCATTCGTTGTAGTGTAGTCAAGGTTTTCTGGTTTGGCATTCTGCCCACTTGAAAACTGCCTTTCGACCACATGTTGGTTGACCAAAGCAGTTTCAGAAATCTAATAGTAAACTGTTTAACCTTTCTGGAGGTGTATTTATCTGTAATGAATACTGATACACCACCTCCTTTAATTTTCACACCTTCAGTTTGTGGTCTGAACATGTGGAAAGAGGTGTAGCCCAATATGGTTGGGGTGTTCTCCACAGCCGTGAACCAGGTCTCAGTGACTGCACAGGTGTGTATGTCTTCCAAGGTGAGGACTGCTTCCAGTGAGTGCAGTTTCATGTTAAGACACTTAGCATTTAGCAGCATAGCCTTCAGGTTTTTTGGGGAGGATTTTCATGTCTGGAATTTTTTCCTTGAGACACCCCCAAAAAGGGCATTATGGGGGTGGCAAGAGCATTGGCCACTAGCCGAAATCCCAGGGGTGACAGATGAAGACCATCTCTGGCAAAGCATTGAGGTCTGTCCATCATGTCATCCTAGGCTGACTGATACTATATCCCCTAAGAGTGACACCAGAAACTAAGGTAATTATTGAGGGCAATCATTTTCTGTTTTTATTGAGGCATTTTAGGTGAAGGTAAAATGCTGCTTAATGCTATGGACATACCTGCCTGAGAAACATAGTCCTAGAGGTCAGCCATGTCTCTCATCATATAGCCCGGCAAGATACATCTCAAATCATTCACACTGTCATGGAATATGACAGAGTCATGACAGTAAACAGTCACAAGGAGGTAAAGTGCCAACAAATACTTGGAAAAACAGTACAACACAAACCAGCAGCACCCAGGAGGTCAAAATTCAAAATAATGTGCACACGAGACAATAGATCAGGCAGGCTGCTGTTTAATGCACAAAAACACTCTATGATATCTCTGCATTTTCATCCTCAAGGACTTCATCAGATGATAAAAACATGCTGCATTACCCTTTTTTATATATTACCAACCCCTCCTCACATAAATTTATTAATAAATTAAGTACTTAAAGCATTTAAGCATGATCTAACATTTAAAAAGATATCTCTTGTTACAACATAAAACATAGCTCATACTTATCACCAACTCCCCAAAAAACATATAGCAATATTTAAAACAAAAAAATAGATTTGTAGATATTGTTAAAAACTATAGTAAATTTATAAATAGGTTATAAAAATATTTTTATGAGTGTAGACATGACACAAAATTTCTGTGAAAGTGTATGGATGAATTTTGATCTCTTGGGTGCTGCTGGTTTGTGTTGTACAGTCACAACAGGACCTTTTTTGGGATACGTGAGTGCATGTGTGATATGATGGAGCCTGGCACCTGAAAGACAGCTGACCATGGCTTTCTCCTTACTCAGCTTGGTGAGAGGGACATCAGTGTGTCTCACAATGGAGTCTGCAATGGCTAGCATGTTGGATTGTGTGTTGGCTTGCCTTATGGGCTTATAGGTTGAGCCTCCATGAGATGTAGCTCTATGTGTTGATATGTGTGTTGTTTTTATAGAGTGCATTTGGGACTGCTGAAGGTATTTGTTATCTACACTTTCTCTATGAGGTCTTTGTGATTTATGAATGTTACATTAAGAATACTGTTGAGAACTTTGCCTACAGTGACATTGCGCAAATACATCTCTCACATACTATATCAGTTTATTTACGAATGAACTGGTTGTCGGTAAACATGAAGCAATTTCTACATTGCCTCAGGATGCCCATATCCACCAAGGTGGTAATGACCACAGTGGGAAAGGTCATATCCATGGGAACAGACCATGTTTTATTGATTAAACAGTTGTACTGAGAATATCAGTCAATGCCACCAGTATCTGTTTTGCATTTATGGGGACTGTGTTTGCCACTGTAGACTAGATGTCCTGTGTGCAACTCGGTATTGCAGTAAGTTCCATCATGCGTTCCCCAGAGAAATGTCACTCAAGGTGTCGGAGTCTGTACTGAACAATGCCAAACACTTGAGGGGAAACTGATACATACACCCTGAACAGTTAAGGATGGAGTATTTAGGTGGTTAGTATAAATTTAGACACTAATCAAGCAGTGCTTGCTGAAAACAAATAATTACCTTGTGAAGAATGCTGAAAAGAGGGAGTCACGTGAATGGCTACTGCCTGGCCACTACTACTGCTGGACTCACCATGGCCACACTCTCCTGGAATACAATGCTCCTTTTCTTTTCCTGTCTCCAGAAGCAAAGAATTAGTACCACTCCCAAGATAAGAAGCAGGCCACAGCCTGTTTGTTGATCTACACACTTGTCACAGATGATGCAAGGGCCTGTAACCTTGTTGAATCCTTTTCCAGGCAGATTCTTTGACTATCAAACAGACCAGTCAGGTCAGTTTTGCATGTATAATGTCTTGGGTTCCAATGTTCCTAGGATTTGACAAGGGTACTTACCTGGTGGTGATTAGGAGCATAGCTGCTACATCACAACATAATGCTAAATGTCAGGTGATGTAGATGTCCAAGGTTGTTCTAGCAAGGTCCACAGCAGTACTGATCCATTTTAGGTAACAGCTTCACAGCGATTCATGCAGCCTGCCCTTCAACAGCATAATGGAGGTGATCTGCATGACATGGATGTGAGGCCCACTGCAGAGGAGTGGCCACCTTTGGGAGATGTTCCTGTTCCTCCAGCATGTCAGAGTTATGTCATACTTTACATTTAGGTTCCCAGGACACCAAATTGTAGTCTTACATGATTCCACACAACATCCATTTGCTGTCTGGTTGTTTGACAGGCATTGTATCCTTGCAAGGCCAAAGTATGTACTGCAAAGCTGAATAGGTTTTCTGTGCAGGCACAGACATCCACATCTTCACTGCAAAGAGTGCCTGCAGAGAGTATGTTTGAGAGTGTGAACCCCAAGGGTGTAGCAGCATGACCCTTACTTTGCTGGAGATGTATATTGTCACATTTGTAAGTCTGCTATTGCAACCCTACCTAATAACAAGATTATGGTTCAGGAAAGTGCCATGTGCCTGGCAAAGCAGCATACTCAATACACCATATTATCCCACACTGTCAGGTACTGTTTACCTTACAATGGCATCATAAAGGTCTTAACATCTGACATTTATGCATCTGTCAGGCCACTGCCTAACCATGGCCTGTTGTGATGTATACATAAGCAATAATCTATTGCTAATAGCATTAGCAGTGTCTGTTTTAGAGCTGTGGACAGCATCCCAATCCCTCCTAGTCCACACAAACACAATGTGTGAGAAATTCAACTCTATTAAGAGCCTTGAATCCATGCTCTCTCACACACCAGTCAGTACATATGACAATCAGCTGGTTGGCAGCATGCACACCTCACCTCCTACTCCACCCAAACCCACATCACGCATACCTACATATGTGGAGGTCATTAGCAGAAACATACCTAAACCTGAGTGACCTCCAAAACACAAACTCAAGCACACTACACATAATACTTCCTCTGCAGAACACATTACACATAATAGCTCATGCACCAGTGTCTTCCTGGTTAAACACCTAAGGCAAAACATACAATCAAACATATTAGTCATAGATTATGTCATCATGAGACACACTGATGCCCCTCTCATGAGAATGGATAAGAAAAAGTTCACAGTCAGCTGTCATTCAGGTGCCAGGATCCGCCATATCACACATGCACTCAACAACAGGACTTTGTCATATTCCATGTTGGTGTGAATGACTTCAGATGTACCTCTCTGGACTATATGAAGACAGACATGAATGAACTCTCAGATTATGTGTCTCAGGTAGGTATGTCCCTAAACTTAAGTAGCATTTTACCTTCACCTAAGATGATGCCTCAGTACAAACAGAAAAAGGATTGTTATTGCCCTGCGTTATTGCACAGGGATAGTATGCACCCACAACATATATTCCCAAATATAGTGAAGGGTCAAGCAGTGAGGATATCATGCTTGTCACATGAGAATAATGATTTTGAAAGTAGTTTGGAAAGTCTGAAGTTGGATTTCATGAGCAGGGGTTATACACAGTTGGAGATCGATAGGGCGTATATGAAAACCAGCAATGAGAGAAATGGGAGGGGCTAAATCTTATTTTTCTGGTGGGATGGTGCATGGATTGGATAGATGAAAATGGGGTGACAATGTTCCCATTGTTCTATCATATACTAGGGATGTCAGTAGGGTGAGAAGCATTATACGTAACAACTGGCATATTTTGCATATGGATGGGAGGCCTGCAGAGATTGTGGGTTTGAAGCCTAGATTTGTTTACAAAAATAAGAGGACACTGAAGCAACAGCTTTGCTACCCTAGAAGTCATGGTGATTTTAGTCGACATTCTTTAGGTACCAAAAAAATGTCAAGCATATGCATTTTGTGAAATTATAAATGAGTCTCAATTTTTCAAGCACCCTGAATCAGGATTCCTATGGCAGTTGAGAGCTTTTACAGATTGTAACACAAAGAATGTTATTTACGTTGCACACTGTAAGGCCTGTTTTAAATTCTGCATAGGGAAAACCAACCGCAGGTTGAGGGAGCGTATTAGGGATCTGATGAAAACTGGTTGGTGATTCATTTATTTATTTTAATAAATCGTTGTTTTGAAGTAGCCTGAAGTGGATTTGAATTCTGAGTTACCTGTTTCTACATGCACATCCTACAGGGTTTGTTGTTTCCAGTGTTTATGCATGGAGTTTATCACTGGTTTGTGACTTTTTTTTCAAACAGAAAATGATTGACCTCAATAATTACCTTAGTTTCTGGTGTTATTCTCAGGGAATACAGCATATGTCAACCTGGGATGCCATGACTGACAAACCTCGATGCTTTGCCAGAGATGGTCTTCATCTGTCACCCCTGTGATTTCTGCTACTGGCCAAGGCTCTTGCCACCCCAATAGTGCCCATTTTAAGTAACTCCTCAAGGACAAAGATCCCAATGTATAAACCACATCTACAAACCACCTTAAGGTTATGCTGGTAAATGCTAGGAGTCTCAATGTGAAACTGCACTCACTGTAAGCTGTCCTCACCTTGGAAGACACAGACTTTTGTGCAGACATAGAGACCTGGTTCAAGGCTGTGGAGAGCACCCCAGACTTACCGGGTTACACCTCCTTCCACATGTTCAGAACTTAAACTGAAGGTGTGAAAACTAAAGGAAGCAGTGTATCAGCATTCATTAAAGATAAATACACATCCAGATTACTTAAACAGTATGATTCACTGGAGACACTTCAGGTCCAATTAACTGTTTGTTGGCACCTATTGAAGTCATTGCCAGCTCCAAGACCCCCTCCATGGATCAGGACAGCCACTCTGTTTATTTGTATCTGCTTGATTCTATCAAGATACATCTGAACACCCTGGTTTTGGGTGACTTTAAATACACATCCATTGACTGGGTAAATTATTAGTGCTTAAACTCAGTTTCCCAAAGGTTCCTCAACTTCATTAACTGCAATGCCCTGGACCATCTGATTAATGCTCCGAGAAGGAGAGGCAACATCCTGGATCTGGTGCTTACCAATATGGGGAACTACTGTAGCACCCCCTGTGAGGTCCTCCCTGGTGAGATCTGACCTCAAGTCAGTCTCATTCGAACTATCACACCTGCCCCCCCCACCCCCAGCAGCTACTAAACTGAAAAACTTGTCCAAAGAAGATTATAAGCTCTTACATGATGGTATAAACAGCTTCACTGCACCGCCTCTCTTGGATGGAACTGTCCACTATGCATAGCTATACACCAATGATTTATGCAAACACCTGTATTACTGCACTGACTTTTACATACCTGATAGGACCAAAACAAGCTCCTCAAGGGAGAAATAACCTTTCTGGTTGACAACCGCCATTAACAGGCTTTATAATAAGAGGAAGAAATTGCTGTCTAAGAGTAAGAAGGAGGGAGTCCTCCCAAACTGGAAACACTCCCTCCTCAGCTTAGACAGGCAAATAAGATGTCTTGTAAAGTCCTCCAAAGTAAACTGGGAGTCCAAATTAGCTTCCTCAACGAAGGACAATGACAACGCTTTCTACAGTTTCATCTGTAACCTAAAAGGAAATGCACAGACTTCTGGCAAACTGGTAGTTAATGATACGACAAATATTGAGCCTCTGGACATACCTAACTGGTTTGCCAACAGGTTCTGTGGAAACCTCATCCCCCTGTACTCATCACATGTACCCCATGATATCCCTACCACCTGTAACCTACCTTGTAACTCTAAACAGCATGCCATAAATACCCTCTCTAAGTCCAAATGCACAGCAACACCATAGGTACTCTTTTCAGTTATAGACTAACCACCGGCTTCATCCCAGCTGAATGGAAAACAGCCACTGTTATTCCCTTGCACAAAGGTGGTGCATACACTGACCCCAGGAAATATAAACTTATTAGCCTGACTAGCCTTAACTGCAAGGCCATGGAGTGAATAATCATGGACCTTATCAACAAAGATATAGATAATCTCAAAACACTTGACCCTACTCCGTTCGTATTTGTCAAAGGGCTATCTTGCCTGTTAAACCTGGTGGACTTTTTCAAGACAGTCACAATGTCTGTGGATGAGGGGAAATCTGTGCATGCAGCCTACTTAGACTTAGCCAAGGCATTTGACTCTATCCCCCACTATCCCTCACTCAGGCATCATTGAGAAACTCACCCAACTATGCGTCAACCATTATATCGTTAGATGGGTCGCTAACTGACTCACTGATAGAAATCAAAATAGATGAATCCACCTCCAACAACAGACCTGTAACCAGTGGTGTTCCCCAGGGTTCTGTCCTGGGACCTGTACTGTTTGGAATCTATATCTCTGAAGAAAAACTAGAGGTCCGTGACTGACAATGTTTGCTGATGACTGCAAACTGTGAATGGTCATAGAATCTCCAAATGATGTCAACATCCTACAAGAGGGTCTTACACAAACAAATGATTGCTGCCAATGTCATGGTCTTAAAATGAATGCAAACAATTTATTATCATTCCTTTTGGTAAAAGCAAAGTTCCTGCAAACTACCACATCAATAGCAATGCCTTGAGTATGCACTCAGTGGTGAGAGACCTTTGCACACAGGTTGACATCTACCTTACCTTTTACCACCGTGTCTCCACAGTGGTAAGAAGGCAATTCTATCTTGCTCCTCTCATATGTAAAGGCATTGTTTTCAGAAAATGAGAAGTTATAACCTCCCCATACTCTTCCCTCATCAGGCCAATTATTGAGTGCAATGTCCAGGCCAATTATTGAGTGCAATGTCCCTTTTAGTATGCACCTTTCAAACCACCTGCAGCAATTGGAAAAACCACAAAGGTCCCTCACAAGGGAAATTCAAGGTGCTTAGCATCTGTCCTGTGGGAATCATCTGAAATCACTGTCACTGTATACTGACTCATACAGACTACTCAGAGGTGATATTTGCCTTGCATACAAGGCAGTCTCTGACCCTGCTTCACTGAAAATGCTGCATATCCATAACTCAAATGGTTCACGAGTTACTCACTGTAAATACCTTAATGTGGTATATGACATTAATGACACCGGGTCTATATTATAACATTGAATTCTACAAAGATCGAATGTTATAATATCGACCCCGTAATGTCGAATGCTGAAAACAGTGAAGGTGCAGGGCACCAAATTCTTTTCCAGGGAAAGAATTCGGTGGGCTGTTGCTGTGGCTTCGCTGTTTTCAGCATTCGATATGTTGGAATGTTATGGGTCTGGTTAAGGTAAGTGTGCGATTGTGTGCAGGTTAGGGTTAGGAGTGGGTTAGGTGAGTTAGGGTTAGGACGCGCACGTCAGGTAAGTGTGTAGTTGTGTGTAGGCTAGGGTTAGGAGGCGGGTTAGGTGATTTAGGGTTAGGGCGCAGGTGAGATGAGTGTGCGATAGGGACGGACCTTAGGGTTAGGATTGGGTTAAGGTAAGTGGGTAGCTAGTAGTGTATTAGGTTTAGGTGTATGATTTTAAGTGTATGTATGTGGATTTCTGTTTTTTGTGTGTGTTTGTGTTGTGTGTATGTTTCTCGGAATAGCAAATTTTTACCCTGGGAAAAAATTTGCTATTCTGACTGTTAGATGTTTTTGGATTTTGGTGTTTAGGGTTCGATATTATAACATTTGATTTTTGTAGAATTCGATGTTATAATATAGACCCAATGACACCTGCTTGAGGGACACATTTGTCTCCCAGAGGTTACCACACCTTTGGAACAGACTCTCACTTCATGCCAAACAGAGCACCTTATTGGCCCTCTTCAATAGTAATGTGGACAATTAGATGGGTGACCATAAATTCACCTGGGGATTCCACCTGTGTCCCTCTTAGACAGAGGCAATAGGTGCTGATTGTGGAAATAAGGGTAAGAACTTGGCTATGTTTGTAAGGGCCCTAGAGCCATTAGCCTAGTAACGTCATATGATCCTATGATCCGATATGCTGATGTAAAAGGCTCAGAGTAACATCCAAGTTGGCTGCAGTGAGAATAGTACCACTGCCAATCTACATTTACAGAACACTACACAACACAACAAGCAAAAGGTTACCTGCATTGAGAGTGGAACCCCTAGCTATCTAAGTTCACAGAGTACAGAATGCACAACTTTTCACACATGCCATTGCTCACAACACAAAAGACACAAGGTTACCTGCACTGAGAATGGAACCTATAGCAATCAAAGTTCACAAACTACAAAATGCATAACTTTTCACACACACCATTGCTCAAGTCTGACATTAACTTGGCTTTAGGTAATGTTATAGTAGATGACATCAGCAGGCCTTGTGGAGAATAACAGTTTGGAGGCCTGCATCACCTGCAAGGCCCAAAAGTTTACAGTGTAAAACCATATCAGTTTGGGATTCACACTTGTTCTGTAGGGAGATGCACACACACACACACACACACACACACACACACACACACACACACACACAGACACACACACGCGCATGCATTTGCACAGATCCCTACCTATCTAGTCTTACACACTACAGATCACAGTACTTAACACACATGTCATAGCTCAAGTCTACTTTATAAGTGACTGCAGGTAAACTAATCATATAGACATAAATAAGCCTTGGAAGGCCACGGTGGTGCAGCAGTTAGCATTGCTGCCTCACAGCAAGAGGTTCTCAGGTTTGATTCTCGGCAGGGGTGCCTTCTGTACGGAGTCTGCATGTCCTCCCTGTGGTCGCGTGGGTTTCCTCCATGGGGTCCGGTTTCCTCCCATATCCCAAAGACATGCTGTAGGTGGATTGGACACTCTCAATTGGCCCTAGGTGTGAGTGTGCATGTGTGTGTGCCTTCTGTGGAAGGTTGGACACCAGGCTGGCAAATCAACACTGTAAAACTCCACTGCCAATCATGAGTGGACAGGTGATCTGCTGTGGCGACCCCTAACTGGGAAAAAGCTGAAAGAAGAAGAAGATAGGACATAAATAAGCCTTGTGTTGAACAGCCTGGGAGGCCTGCAGAGTCACATTGCTTCTTACTGTCATCTGCATCTCGTAGCCTAGCAGTCAGATAACTGTTTTGTAGCCTAGCTATGTGATAACAGTACCTGTTTTGGATATATGTGTCTGCATTAGGATGGGCATGTCTATGGTCATATTCAGTTTACCCTGCCGATGAATGAGCATACAGCAGTATACAATACAGAACTTGTTCAGTTGTTGATGTATGTGTTTTGAAATCCAGCAGACACAGGGTGCTGTAGTAAATGTGGGTGTTCTTGCTGGCGTAGATACAAACATATTTCTTCACAATACATGTACATATTCATATAGTGTGCCATACATTTTCAAGGTTTCCACATGTTGTCTTAGGTAGACATGGTATGATTCTACACTGTCCAGATGTTTGCAGCAAGTACACAGGTTTGACTCATATTTATGTGTGTTTCACACTAAATTGTGTTCTGCTATCAAATGTGGCATCATTTACACATGACATGAGAGAAGACTGCCAGTATCCTGAACCTCAGATGTCCCCATACTCCAACAAATGCAAGAGATGTTATTCTTTGCACTTCCACATTTTGTAAGTGCATTATCTAATGTTGAGCCCTTAATTTTGGTTCATTGTCCAATGTTATATGTGCCATAGTGCACCTTTATTCTCATCTGAGTATGTAGGGCAATACAGACATACGTGCACACACACACACACACACACACACACACACACACACACACACACACACACGCACATATATATATATATATATATATATATATATAGAGAGAGAGAGAGAGAGAGATTTGTGTGCATGATATGCATGTGTATCTATATGCAGCAACAATTTTGGATTGTTTGCACAATGTTAAGCAGAGTGCAAATGGGAGGTACATTGCTTATATCAGAGATTTATTTTTTCCTAAACTGACTCCAGCCCACACCAAGCTGTACTCCAGGCTGGGATTATATGCATCATATGGTATGACCTCCAAACCTGTTTCTGCACTGGTGCACTTCACACAAATTAAATAGGTCTTAGATATGTGGAGCAGAGCTCAAATGTGTAATAAATATGTGAAAGAGGTTAATACTAGGATAGCACAAACAGAGTCACAGTCTGTAAAACACAACGTATTACTACTTTGCATCCATAATATCTGGATATCTCTGGATTAGTACCCTAAACACCATCACACACTAACTGATTTAGTCCTTTGAGCCACTGAACCTACTTGACAGAAAGGGGATCATTCAGCACAGAATCACCTGCATAAATATGTACATTTCTATTCCTCAGTTAACTAACACATACAATGTAAGATCAAATTCTATATTACTGTCCTTAGACTGTGTGGGGTACTAACTAGGTGAAATGCTCGTATTGCATAAGTGAGTTGCTATTATGGCAGTTACAAGGGGACACTGCTGTTTTGAGGGGTGGGGGAACAAAACCTGTGTTCTGCTAGGATACACACTGGTCTGACTATAGTTTAAACTCAGTTTCTAACATCTCCTTTGAATGGTGTACTAGTAATTTGTTGCAGTAGGAATGCATGAGGGTCTACTTTATTTAAATGAAAACACATTACATCGAACACCACTCCTTCAACACATATACACCAAACCGCAAAATAATCGAACGCACAAAACCGAGAAAATCAAAATACCAAATTGTCATACTTGGCCAACCCCACTGCCCAAAACATACTACCCACCCAAACAAAATAAATAATTCACAAACATACACCAACCAAAACCCTACTTCTAACCCTACACTAAACCCCACATACACCACTATCTATGCACTATCCTTAACCCCTCCCTAACCCTAAGGTCCGTAACTACCACACACTTACCCTACGGAGCTATACCCAAACAAAATAAATAAACCACACACATACACTAACCAAACCCCTACCTCAAACCCTACACTAAATGTTAAATACATTGCCGATCTTACATTACCTATCTATGCACTTACCTTAACCCTCACCCTAATCCTAACCCTAATGTCCGTAACTATCGCACACTTACCTTATGGATCTGTAGCTCAGACGGGCCAACCAAAACATTTTGACATTTCGATTTTCGCGGTTTTGTGGCTCACTGGATTCGCGGTTCGCTGATTATGTGTCAATGAACTCGCATTCGACATAACGCAGTTTCGATAGAATAAAGTAGACCCATGCATGAATATTCTATGCATGAGGCCTGCAGATTACAAATGGTGACATGTTAGTGGAATGGGTGTCTGTAGTCCCATGTCAATGTCATGTCTTACTACAGTTACCTGCATAATGTACCTGGTCCATAGCTACAATGACATATCATAATAATCCACTAGGTTACTGTGTAGGTTGTGGACTTACATTGCAAATGCAGCAGTTGACACAACAGTAGTTCATGGCTGACTCTGTCTGATGCAAGCACTACACAGCCAATATATGGATAGGTACAGGATGTTTGAGTTGGCTGGTAGCAATTTTAATATATATATGTGAGTAGGAGGAAGGGAGGTTGTCAGTGAATGCGCTATGCGCTGTCTCTTAGCCAAAGCCAGGGCATACTGTGCATGCCTACATTTGCCTACAGGAAAAGCACTAGGTGCTCCCTCCTCTCAGTCCTCCTGTGACTGTGGCTTTGGTGACCTAGGCACAGGCAGGGGACTGTGTATCACTTCCCTTTGCTGATCCAGCTGTTTCTGCAGGATCAGATTGTGTAGCATAGCATATACTGTGAATATCTATGCACATGTGGCATTTCTGATGGGTGTCATCATCCACAGTTCCAGGGCATACTCAGCATCCCCCAGTAAATGGCCCTGTGGGATGTGCCCCTAGCAAACATCTGGTACAGCTGTGATGTGTGCCAGATAAAAGAGTCATGATAACTGGCAGGGTTGCCAGCATACACATGCATGACTGCACACAACTTGTCAGATGATGGAGTGGTACCCCTTGCGGTTAACATAGATTCTACCCTGCCCACCAGGTGCTGCCTTCATGTGTACATGAGTGCAATCTATGACACCCAGTACTTCAAGGTAGTGTGCTACATGGTAGAACTGCTGCATATTGCTGGGCCTCACCTCAGAGAAAAGGGGAAAAGATATGTGCTCACTGGTATGTGGGAGCATAGCATTCAGGAATTGGAGTATCCTGATGCCTGTGACACCACCATCATGTCCCCAGTTGGTCTCTAAAAAGGATCTGTAGCTAGTATCCCAAAGGCTACACATACCTTAGTTTCCATTGAGATGGGTTCCCCTCTGTTAGCTCTGGCTCTGAACTGAAGGTGGCAGAGATCATTGAGTTCTTGTAATATGTCCCTGTCCATCCTGTAGCACTCTAGAATCTCCAGCTCATGTAGCTCCTGTAACGTTACCCTGGCTCTAAACACTCTTTGCCTCCTTGGCCTTGGCCTGTCACCAACACCAGCAGCACTGACTTCAGCATCTAGCACATACACATGTAGAATAGCTGCAGCAGCCCCTAGCATTATCCCAGTTAAAATTTCCAAGTCTCTACTCCAATGGTTGTGGTATAGGTGCACCATGTGGGATTGGCTAATTATGATGCAGTTCACTTGGTTAGGATATAATTAACATGATTTAAAGGCCCTACTTTAATGTGTGACCTGGCACTATCAGCAGCAACATGCAGCATAGCTTATACAAAACTATATATTATTAATTGAATATATACATTTTCTATTCATAGCTGGCTATGTCATGACTGTGACATGGATGGCCTGATTGTGCAAACATGCTAAGCTATGCCCAAACCATTTGCAACAAATGGCTAGCTGCACAAACACGCGCACTGATCAAAAATATCTGGAAAGGTACATGACACACACCCCTGATGGCATCCACATCCAGTGGGAATATAACAACCATATAGGAGTCTAGAGGTTGCACCTTTTAAAGATTCACCAAATCCAAGCCATTTACACCATATTTGCATAATATTTTTGCTGACAGCCTGGAAACTACACAGTTCATAACAGTGTAAGCTGGGTAACAGCAGGAATGCAGCATTGTACAGACTCGATGGAAAGTCTTATAGCACATTTCTCTGATGTACATTATAAGTATGTTATTTTAGAATTTGTTTTAATTTTTATGTTAAGCATGGTTGTGCAATGTGTAGCATAGTGTAAACATATGGAAATTATTAAAAAATATTAATTTCACAAAATCCATAAGATGTTCAGATATCCTTAATGTATGTTTTGCACATTTATGTATGTGATCTTACCTTTCAGCAGAATTATGTCCATATTTGTGGACGCTTACATCCTCTTCTTTCAGTGTAGACTCCTGTACATGAAAAATTTCCATGTACAGTACTGACATGGAGTCTACACAGATGGCTTTCGGCTTGTTGGATTAATCCACCTGGCTAATTTGTATGGAATTCAGCTACTTAAGCCAAAATTTGCACTGCACAGAAGTTTCCCTATTTGCTCGTGATTGCGCACTGCTAAGTGGGGTTTACTGACTATAAAACTGTTCACGCCCGTGTATGTATCATACTGCAATGCATACATGAAAAAAAAAAAATCACGTAAGCTTTACTGGATTTCCCCAGTAATTTTTTTCAGTGTCACTCCTTCCATGGATAAAGGTTTACCTCCAGCATTGATACTATACCAACCATACATAAAAAAGTAAATGATGCTGTAATAATGTCAGTCCACAATTGTTTGCATAATTGTACATAACAGCTAAGTATCAGAGGATGCCTTTCCCTACTATCCACTTTCACCAGTGATTTTCCACAAGGTTCTGTCCTGGAACCACTCCTTTTATATTTTTTGTATATCAGAACTGACTCCTGTGACATTACACATGAATGGGGCAGTAGGAATGACCTTGTCTTCAATTTAAAGGAATGTACCATTCTGCAGGTTGGCAATTGAAGAACAAAATGGTAAGCACTATTGCTGAGCAACAGCTAAAAGTTGACAAGGCAGTAAAAGCTCTTGGAAGTCTTATAGAATATGACCTGTTATTTGATACCTGTATAGCTGCTACAATCCACAAAACATACAGGGTTGTCCTTCTGATCCTCTACTGGGATGACAGCCATGCCAGAGAATTAGCTGGCAATTAGTGAACAAGAGTAAGGCTATAAGTCCTTACCAGGATGTTTCCTGTAGTCCAGGGTTTGATTCTTTCAACCTCTACCTAATATTTGACTCTTTGTAAGTCACTTAATCAGACAACACTCTGGGTCATTTGGGAAACTCAGATAGCCTCATCCATGGTCTCTTTGACCACATGCTTAATAATTGCCTAAGAAACTATAATAAAGTTAGTACTAGAAGAGAAAAAAGCAGATGAACTGTTCCAGAAGTCCCAAATGACAGGAAATTTATAACATGCAAGCGACCCATAAATAACTGAATAATTTTAAAAGTCTAGAAAATATCAAGCAAATGCTGTTTTTTGTTTTTATTTTAGCCTAGAAAATATGGTATGAGGGTATAATGTAAACAAATGAAAAATGATAATTCTGAATCATAAAATAATAGAATGAAGCTACTTCAGAAAAATAGTAAGGAAACTGGAATCAAAGAAAATGCAGGAAATGTATAAAAAGAGACTGAATATACCCGATATAGTGAGAAACAAAAAATATAAAAAATGGAAGAGAGGTCAAACTACAAATTTGAAAACTGAAATAAACATGCTAGACAAACATTTTAAGCCTAGCTATTTATCCCATTAGTTAAAATTACTCATACCTACTTCCTAGCTGTATATTTATATGCTATACATAGGACAGTGATTTATATACTTCTTCTTTCAGCTTCTCCCGGTTAGGGGTCGCCACAGCGGATCACCTGTCTGCTCATGATTGGCAGTGGAGTTTTATGGTGTTGAGTTGCCAGCCCAGCACCCAACCTTCCACAGGAGGCACACACATGCATGCACTCATGCCTAGGGCCAATTTAGAGTGTCCAATCCACCTACAGCATGTCTTTGGGATGTGGGAGGAAACCGGAGCACCTGGAGAAAACCCACGTGAACACACGAAGGACATGCAGACTCCGCACAGAATACACCCCAGCTGAGGCTCAAACTGGAGAACATCTTGCTGTGAGGCAGCAACGCTAACCGCTGCAACACAGCAGCCACCCTACAGTGATTTATATACTACTCATAGGAAAGTGATTATTTCTAAAGAATATGATTGTGTTTTTATAGGCGCCATATTGTATGAAGATCATTAGGTGCTGCCTCTGTCCAATGACCCATTCAAACCAGCAGAATATACAGGTAGCTCACTGAAAAGAAAATTAAGTCACATAAATTCTATAAAGTTGTAAAGAATTATATTTTTACCAATCTGATCACATTGACACCCTTACAACTCACCAAGAGTTTTAGAAATAAAACCGACTAGCTAGATTATAGGTTGATGAGAAAGAACTAGTTGTTTTGGGACAGTTAGAATTAAATCATTTTTAACCTTTAAGGAGAATGTGGCTTTTAAAGTGTACTTACTGTAATTATCTTCAAATATTTTTTATTAAATCAGAGGAGTAAGCATTGGGTAACACAGAAATGCCTTATACTAATGACTGAGTTTCTGGGGTAGGAGAAGTTTGAAACGTCTCCTGGCTCAATGACCAAATGTATTGTGCACCATATTTCCCTCAGAGTCTCTTTACATTTTCAACAATATGGGATAAAGAATAGGAGGAGGTGGTTAGTAAGTAAATGAA
This sequence comes from Protopterus annectens, assembly GCF_019279795.1. Classification (NCBI taxonomy): domain Eukaryota; kingdom Metazoa; phylum Chordata; order Ceratodontiformes; family Protopteridae; genus Protopterus; species Protopterus annectens. The sequence continues at coordinate 1,989,619,090 of NC_056729.1, read as the reverse complement.
CAATTCGCAGAAGAAGTCTTTCAAGAAGGTAGGAGCCACTGTAGAAAGTTTCCATTTGGAAAATTTTACAACAGTTAGTTTACCCCATCCCAAACAATGTAGTTGAAATATACCATACATTGTACTCCACCTGCTGGCATTATAAGGAAAAGATGTTGAATTTGTAAGAGCAGATTTTCTAGATCTGTACAGAGTTAAGGGTTAGTGGAAGGTGACTGACAAGACATGACAAGATATTGCAAAGAATTTACAGAGATACTTTCACCCTTTCAAGAAAACCGGTGCTGTACAGGATTAACATTCTGAAAGAATGCTACTAAGAATGCCTGCTACAACAAAATTGTCAAATTCGCCACAGGGGCATCCGACCGTAGTCACCACTGTCTCTCACTTGCTGAACTGGGCTGGCTTGAACTCCCTCACCTCCTTCAATGGTATCAACTCTCACTCGCCCACAAACTAGTAAACCATCCACTAAATGTCCCATCCCTCCAGAATCTACTCCAAGCCTATAGCACCACCAGACCACTAAGATCCAGCAACAAAAATCACTTACAGATCACTAAAGCCAATAACTCTGCTGGTGAAGCACTATTCTCTTGTGCCATAGCCAAATTATGGAACTCCTTCCCACCCACAATTACCTCCATACCATCATGCACCCACTTCAAAACTTTACTAAAAGCGCAACTAAAAACATGCTGGCTATGCCCTTGCAACTCATCACCCACCCCATCCAACCACTACCTTTCTTTCCACCCCACTAACTACCTTGATTATAGCAAGCTCGGATGCTCATAAGCCTAGTACTTATTATACAGCAGGAACTTCTTATTGTAACAATTGTTAATGTCTGTTATGTACTTCGCAGATAAAGATTCTAGTTGTCTACTGATGTACTATGTTCTTCATCTGTAACTATGTTTGTAATTAATTGCTATGTTAATCAAATTGTTAATCACTGTGTAAATCCAATGTAACTACTGTCTGTTTATTTTAACTGTGGAGCTTTTCTCCCCGGGCCTCTGCTTAAAATGGACCTACATCCAGTCGGACACTCCCGGTCAACAAATGTAAATAAATAAATAAATAAATAAATAAAGCTAGACAGGTACTAACATTCCTACTAAATTCCGGGCAGAACTGTAATTACATGCCATTGAAAATCAGAGGCTCCACTTAGCCTGTCCTGAAGGAGTCAGAGAGCCTTCAACAAGACTAAAGTGAAGCTGCAGGGAGTGAGTAAAGCAATGTATAACTGGCAGTTTTATTGCCAGACATAACTTTAGCTCAAGGCTGGATTGTTGCAGCTTAAGGAGCTGGGTAAGAGATCATCACTCAAGTGAGCCTGCAGGGTTATGCTGTGGTAGGACGGGGGTTTAACAATAGATTAGAAATTAAGTGTTGACTCAGCAGCTGTAGTTTGTGGTTAGTTTCAGTTTGTAGTTAACTTAATAAAAGTAATATGCTGGCTTATTGCAGTTTAAAGGAGCTGGGTCACTGGTCTTCGCTCAAGTGATTCTGCAGGGTTATGCTGTGGTAGGACAGGGGGTTTAACGATAGACTATAAATTAAGTGTTGACTCAGCAGCTGTAGTTTGTGGTTAGTTTCAGTTTGTAGTTAATTTAGAAGTAATATGCAGGATTGCTACAGTTTAAAGGAACTGGGTCAGAGGTTGTCGCTCAAGTGAGTCTGCAGGGTTATGCTGTGGTAGGACAGGGGGTTTAACGACAGACTAGAAATTAAGTGTTGACTCAGCAGCTGTAGTTTGTGGTTAGTTTCAGTTTGTAGTTAACTTAATAGAAGTAATATGCATTCTGAACACTTTTAGCTAGAATGCTTATGTTTGCAGTCTTCATGTAGTGAGAAAGATTATATGTCATTATATGTCATTGTGTGAGACCATTGCTTTCCTGCTTGATAAAGTTACAACAGAGTAAATTTTTTATTGATTTTACCTGTTTCAGAAGAATAGGATAGTTAATGTAAAAATATGTTTAGTGTCTCAAGTTCCTGACAGTTCGTCTTGGGTGGGTTTAAACTAGTAGATCCAGCATTTTACGAAAAGTCTCCCATCAGAAGTAACCTACATGATCTCACTTCTCTGACCTGAACACTCCCTTTGCATTATGGGGTGATACAGTTGTTAGAGCACTAACTTCAACCTTGCAGCCTTTTTCCTTTTCCACATGGTTCTGCAACTATGGAATTAGTAGCTGTCTGTCTATCTGTCCATCTATCCATCTCTCTCTCTCGCTATGTATATATATATATATATATATATATATATATATATATATATATATATATATATATATATATATCAGAGTGAGATATACCAGCCATGCACAAACCACGGTGCCGGTCCCAAGCCGGGATAAATGGGGAGGGTTGCGTCAGGAAGGGCATTCGGCATAAAACTTTGCCAAAACATTTCATGCAGACACCAAGAAAAATTTTTATACTGGATCGGTCGGGGCCCGGGTTAACAATGACTGCCACCAGTACTGTTAGCCTACAGGGTGCTGGCGGAAATTGGGCTACTGTTGGCCGAAGGAGGTGGAGAGGCAGAAGACATGGCCGAAGGCAGGAAGAGAGGAGAAAGGCTAGGACTGTGGTAGTGATGGTCGGAACTTTGAATGTTGGCAGTATGACTGGTATAGGGAGAGAGCTAGCTGATATGATGGACAGAAGGAAGGTTGGTATATTATGTGTGCAAGAGACCAGATGGAAGGGGAGTAAGGCTAGGTGTATCGGAGGTGGGTTCAAATTGTTTTATCATGGTGTGGATGGGAGGAGAAATGGAGTAGGAGTTATTCTGAAGGAACAGTATGCTGAGAGTGTTTTGGAGGTGAAAAGAGTGTTGGATAGAGTGATGTTTATGAAGCTGGAAATTGATGGTGTAATGATGAATGTTGTTAGTGCGTATGCTCCACAAGTTTGGTGTGCAATGGATGAGAAAGAAAAATTTTGGAGTGAATTGGATGAAGTGGTGATGACTGTACCCAAGGGTGAGAGAGTGGTGATTGGAGCAGATTTCAATGGGCATGTTGGTGAAGGGAACAGAGGGGATGAGGAAGGGATGGGTAGGCATGGTGTTAAACAAAGGAATGCAGAAGGTCAGATGGTAGTGGATTTCACGAAAAGGATGGACATGGCTGTGGTGAATACGTATTTTAACAAGAGGGAGGAGCACAGGGTGACATACAAGAGTGGAGAAAGATGCACACAGGTGGATTATATCTAATGTAGGAGGACCAGTTTGAAGGAGATTGTAGACTGTAAAGTGGTGACCGGAGAAAGTGTAGTTAGGCAGCATAGGATAGTGGTTTGTAGGATGACGTTGGTTATCAAGAAGAGGAGGAGGAGTGTGAGGGCAGCACAAAGGATCAAGTGGTGGAAATTGAAAAAGGGTAATTGTGAGGTGGAGTTCAGGGATGAGTTAAGGCAGGCACTGGGTGGCAGTGAAGTGTTACCAAATAGTTGGGTAAGTACTGCAGAGCTAGTAAGGGAGATGGCTAGAAAGGTGCTTGGTGTCACATCTGGGCAGAGGAAGGAGGACAAGGAGACATGGTGGTAGAATGAGGAAGTACAGGAGAGTATACAGAGAAAGAGGTTGGCAAAGAAGAAGTGGGATTGTCAGAGAGATGAAGAAAGTAGACAGGAGTATAAGGAGATGAGGTGCATGGCAAAGAGAGAGGTGGCGAAGGCTAAGGATAAGGTATATGAAGAGTTGTATGAAAGGTTGGCACTAAGGAGGGAGAAAAGGACCTGTACCGATTGGCTAGACAGAGGGACCAAGCTAGGAAAGATGTGCAGCAGGTAAAGGTGATAAAGGATAATGAGGGAAACATACTCACAAGTGAGGAGAGTGTGTTGAGCAGATGGAAAGAGTACTTTGTGGGGTTGATGAATGAAGATAATGAGAGGGAGAGAAGGTTGGATGATGTAGAGATAGTGAATCATGAAGTACAATGGATTAGCAAGGAGGAAGTAAGGATAGCTATGAAGAGAATGAAGAATGGAAAGGCTGTTGGCCCAGATGACATACCTGTGGAAGCATGGAGGTGTTTAGGTGAAATGGCAGTGGAGTTTTTAACCAGATTGTTTAATGAAATCTTGGAAAGTTAGAGGATGCCTGAGGAATGGAGAAAAAGTGTTTTGGTACCGATTTTTAAGAATAAGGGTGATGTGCAGAGCTGTAGTAACTACAGAGGGATTAAACTGATCAGTCACAGCATGAAGTTATGAGAAAGAGTAGTGAAAGCAAGGTTAAGAAGGGACGTGATGATTAGTGATCAGCAGTATGGTTTCATGCCAGGAATGGCACTACAGATGTGATCTTTGCTCTAAGAGTGTTGATGGAGAAGTACAGAGAATGTCGGAAGGAGTTGCATTGTGTTTTTGTAGACTTAGAGAAAGCATATGACAGGGTGCCTAGAGAGGAGTTGTGGTATTGTATGAGGAAGTCAGAAGTGTCAGAAAAGTATGTAAGAGTGGTACAGGATATGTACGAAGGTAGTGTGACAGCGGTGAGGTCTGCAGTGGGAGTGACAGATGCATTTAAGGTGGAGGTGGGGTTACATCAAGGATCAGCTCTGAGTCCTTTCTTATTTGCAATGGTGATGGACAGACGAGATCAGACAGGAGTCCCCGTGGACTATGATGTTTGCAGATGACATTGTGGTCTGTAGTGAGAGTAGGGAACAGGTGGAGGAGACCCTAGAGAGGTGGAGATATGCTCTAGAGAGAAGAGGAATGAAAGTCAGCAGGACTAAGACAGAATATATGTGTGTGAATGAGAGCGAGGATAGAGGAATGGTGAGGATGCAGGGAATAGAGTTGGCTAAGGTGAATGAGTTTAAATACTTGGGGTCAATAGTTCAGAGTAACGGTGAGTATGGAAGAGAGGTGAAGAAGAGAATACAGGCAGGCTGGAGTGGGTGGAGAAGAGTGTCAGGACTGATTTGTGACAGACGAGTACCTGTAAGAGTGAAAGGGAATGTCAACAAGAGGGTAGTGAGGCCAGCTATGTTATATGGGTTGGAGACAGTGGCATTGACAAAAAGGCAGGAGTTTGAGCTGGATGTGGCATTATTAAAGATGTTAAGATTTGCACTGGGTGTGATGAGGGTGGACAGGATTAGGAATAAGTATATTAGAGGTTCAGTCCAGGTTGGAAGGTTTGGAGACAAAGCCAGAGAGGCAGGATTACTTTGGTTTGGACATATGCTGAGGAGGGATGCTGAGTATATTGGGAAAAGGATACTAAGAATAAAGCTACCAGGTAACAGGAAAAGAGGAAGGCCTAAGATAAGGTTTATGGATGTGGTGAGAGAGGACATGCAGGTGGTTGGTGTGACAGAGCAAGATGCAGAGGACAGGAAGAAATGGAAACGGGTGATCTGCTGTGGCGACCCCTAACGGGAACAGCCGAAAGAAGATGATGATGATCAGATGAGGTGAGATGGTAAATTCAACCTCATGAGAAGTTGCAGGTGGACATGTGATCTTTTCATTATGTCACCCACAGATGTGTTGGGCATGTGTTCTGACTGGTTTTGGTGAGTTTAAATCAAGTGGCTTTTGCATTAATATCTTTTAAACAATTTTAGATATTTTCAATTCAATACAATGTCAATTTTATATTATGTATGCCACTTATATAATTTCTTGGGTAAAGATTAGGGTAATAATATTCTGAAACAGCAGCATTAGTTTACTACTATGCTTGACTGGAATCCCTACACTCTCATTTATTCAATTATTTTTATTTATTTGTACTTTGTTGACTGGGTCACAACCACTAGACTACTAGCCTCTTTTCAGCAGAGACCTTATGTGGTATTTATACTGCAAGGGGAAATTTGGCCAGGACATCAGAGAACTTCCTCTACTCTGTTCAGTAAGTGCTGTGGGATATTTTACATCCACCTGAACTGCCACCAACTCAAGCAGACGGGGCTTCGGTTTAATGTCTCATTCGAAGGACAGCACACTCAAGATTGCAACACAGCACTTATGCTGTACTGCAGTGTCACCACTAGATCGGCCTGGTGTGGGAATAGAATGCACAGCCTTCTTCACCAAAGGCAGACTGTGCAACACGTTGGGTCACTGTTCTGTTCTTTTCCTTTCCCAAGTAACTGTGAACATTTCAATGAAATATGGTTAAAAAATAAGTTGGAATAATATAAGGTCAAAACTTCCCAAGTTGGAGGCAATAGCCCACATGAAGTTTGCATGTGGAAATGTGACGGAGGATATTATGCAACCTCCCTAGCAGAGATGTGGACGTCCACCAGGAGTAGGGTTAGGACCATAACAGAACAACTTTCATGCCCATCTGTGTAATGGACAAGGAACCTATCAGCTGTTTAAGCAATCATTCAAGGAGAGAGTGAAGTGAATTTCCTGAAAACTACTGTCAGCGTCAATGCAGCTTGCCTTTTACTCCCCTGTCACAGGACCATGGAGTTGGTATATGAATATATATCTATATATGTGTTTTTTTTAAGAGTTTTTGGGTTCTCCCTAAATGGAGGGAGCAGGGGAGCTTGGCCCTGCAAAAAATTGTTTGAGGGTCATTGAAAGTGCAGTTCAGTTCTTTCAGCAGGTCACCATGATTTCTGATGGCTTTATTATAGATTGCTGTTATCCTGGTGATGGGGGGATGAAAAGGCAAAGGCTTGATAGTCAGTATAGGCTGACGACTCTGAAAAATGGCCTGAAAAAAGCCTAGAAAAACATTTGTCTGTAGGTTTACTTTAAAAAATCTTTATGCCAGGGCACTCTGGCAGTAATACTGAGGAATACAGGATAAACTTAAAAACTGCAGATGACTGTGCAAATTCCATAGCACATCTTGAAGTATGAAAGTTAATGACACAAGAAGAAAAACATAGGCCAATTCAGATCTTACTTTAAAGAAAGTTAAAAGAAATTCAGAAAAGCACATGGTATAAAATCAATGCATGTATGTGAAAGCAGCAATTCATCAGTTCCAGCAATTTTAAAACAGTCTATTTCACACACAAAAAAACAAACTTCTATGATGCGTCTGGTAGTAATCACAAACATTTTTTAAAGAATGTGCGGAATACCTATCAGAAGTATTTCTGCAAAAATAATGTTTCTCACAGAGGCAAACTTCCTGCCTCCGTCATGTGGACTACATATTTTAGTCATCTCTGTGGTTGCCATTACTTGGACAAATGACCAATCGATTGTTTCACATAAATACCAATGATTTGTTTTCTTTTTCCCCCTCGACATATTCAATATTTGATACAAAGGTGCATTCTTCTTTGAAGTACTTTAATCTATCTGTTTCTTTTGTATAAAATGTTTGTGTGTCTACTTAAAGAGGCATGTAGCTTGATATCTCATGGTTCCACTTACCTAGTGTATGTTCCTTTCTTATGACAGCTAGAGCTCTAGAGAATTCCTGAAGAACTTTCCCAATTTTTGAATAATTTTCTCTGTTGTATGTGCCAGGCCACTGTTCCCCATAAATTATTGAGTTTTCATGAAGTCATTATGGAGGTTTCTGCTTAAGTCCTTCACCCTCACCTCAGTTATCCCATGGCTCCTGCCTGCCAAAGAAAGTCTGGCAGTTCTAAATTCATTTGCTGCAGGTGTACTTCCATATACAGACACACATATCACCCCTCCCAGCTAAATTGTAAAGTATTACTTGGCAGTTCTTGATTGATCATGCTTTTCCATGGAGTACTCTCTTAACCTCCACTTTGAACCACCAGAACAATAGATCAAACAGCCTACATCCCCAAGATGTGCAAGAAAGCATCGGTCCCTATTGGTCCATATCTTATCACTACAGTTAGTTCCTCCAGTGCGGATGTTGGTTTGGGTAATATGACTTCATCCAGCTAACTTTACCCCCTCTCACCCCCTAAAGGGCCCATCTTTATGTCGGAAGAATGCAAAGTTCCTGTAATCACGGCTGCACAGGTAAAAACCTCACTCTCCAAAGCCAAGAACACAGCATCCATGGGACCTGACAACATCCCAGGCTGCCTTCTACATGAACTACAGAATGAACTGGCACCCCACCTAAGTACCATGTTCAATCATAGCCTCACCTCAGGCTTTGTGCCCATTGAATGGCACACCGTGAGGGTTATCCCACTCCACAAAGGGGGGCACAACAGACCCCAGGAACTACCACACCATTAGCCTGACGAGCCTGGTCTGCAAGGCCATGGAATGTATCATCATGGAACTCATAAACAAAGACATTGGAGATCACCAAACTCTGGACTCCACACAATTCAGGTTTGTAAGATCATGTCTCCTAAACCTGATAGACGTCTTTGAAGAAGTCACCAAAGCCATAGATGAGGGTAAGGTGGTACACACAGCCTGTCTAGATCTCGCCAAGGTGTTCAACACCACCCCCCACTCTAGAATTATAAATAAACTCACTAAACTAGGTACAAATCCCTATGTTACAAGATGGGTTGCCAACTGGTTTACTGACAGAACCCAGACTTCAGACCAGTGACAAGTGGAGCACCACAGGGTTCAGTCCTAGGTCCTCTCCTGTTTGGTGTCTACTTCTCTGAAGTACAGGCTAACACAGAAGTTCTTTGGCTAACTAAATTCGCAGATAACTGCAAACTAGGAGCCATAATCGAAACTCCTAATGATGTGGACATCCTACAAAAGGGTCTCACTGAGACAGATGCCTGGTGTCAAAGCCATGGTCTGAAGCTCAATGCCAAAAAGTGCATTGTCATTCCCTTTGGTAAAAACTCTGTACCCATGAACTACCACATAGGTGGAAGTCTACTTAACACTGAAAGTGTGATAAGAGACCTTGGGACACAGGTGGACAGTAGTATCTCCTTTGATAATCTCATCACCACAGTGGTCAGGTAATCCTTCTACGTGGCACACCTCATCACAAAAGGTTTCTCATCCAGAAAAAAAGAGGTCATTGTTTCCCTCTACTCATCACTTATTAGGTCCATTATAGAGTACAACGCCCCTTTTGGTATGTACCTCACAAGACATCTACAACAACCGTAAATGCCACACAAAAACCTCACAAAGACGATTACTGGCCTCAAACAGATGCCTTACACAGACCGACTCAAAAAACTCCAGCTTTAATCTGTCACATATCACCTACTCAGAGGTGATCTCTGCCTAACATAAAAAGCTATGTCAAACCTAGAGCTGTTGGACATGCTCCACTTAAAGAAATCCCAATCCCACCGAGCTACATGCTCTAAGGACATAAACCTTGTCACCACAATAAACAGAACATGCTGGAGGGATAGATTCCTGTCCCAGAGACTTCCCATACTCTGGAACAGACTACCTATCTATGTCAAACAAAGCTCCTCATTAGCACTCTTCAAGAAAAATCTTGATGATTGGATGGGTAATAGGGATCACTTCTGTGGTTCTGCTTGACAGGGGCACAGGAAAATTATTTTCTTGGGTGATGAAAGCCTGGGTACCTTTTTGGCTAGGCTTGTATAGTCCCTAGGGACAATAGCCTAGTACCTACCTATGAACCTATGTTGCACTGCAATGGTACAGTCATATTGTCTTAAAGTCTTCTGTCGTAAAATCAGAGCCCTCACTTTATTTAACATGATTCTGTGGTTAAACCAAATATGAACTACATTATCTGATGATGACTTGCTCCCAAATGACAATCCACTTCTGTATCTAGGATCTCTTCTGCATATGCATGTGAGAAAACCAAGCCACCGCTACTCTTTCCTGAATAGGTTTAATAACTGGTCAACCGGAGACTGTCCCTCACAAGATTTCAGGAATGGAACTCATATTAGATGTGGCTGTCATCAAGGTGTTCCAATTAAAATATAGCAGAGCAAGGATTCCACTTATCCTAAGGATATTATTGCTATCTTCCTCCTTATCGGATCATGTCAGAAAATGGAGCCAAAGACATTAATAGACTGGCAGCTACCTTAAGCAGCATGGGATTAGAGGAGAGGAAACAATTGTCAGCCAGCAGACAGAATGGAATGGAAAAAGATGGGGAGAAATATAGAAAAGAGAGGGACAGGACAAATAGCAAAGGCCATCAGAGGGGTACTAGCAAGTGTGGCGTATTTATTGATTTGCATATTTATTTATTGTTGTTAAACAGGGTAGAGTGGTGATTGAGCTAGACCATCTTTCAGGCTCATGATAACTGCAAACAATAAAACTTAGGTTAATTATATACAAGTTAAATGATATACAGTTTTAAAAAATGTCTGGTATAAGTTATTTACACAAAGAAAAAGGGGGTATTGGGTAGGGGTAACATAGACATATCATTTAATAGTCATAAATTGGGTAATAATACACATCAGGAAAACAAGTTTACAGGAGAATTTCTCTGATTTCTATTTTAAATTACACAGAAGATGATAAATTCAGCAGGTGAGGAGGCATCCATGAAACAGAAGCCAATGTACAAGGAAAATTGCGGACTAGAGTGATAATGGGTGAAGAAGAACTGTAATTAGGAGTGAGTATGTGTGAAAAACATGACACAGAAAGCAGACAGGAAGTAGACAGAACTTGTTGCTGAGCTGCTTAGGATAAACAAGACAGTGTGAAGGACAGAATAGTGGACCATACATTCAGGAAGTGTACAAGAGATGTAGAAAACAGATCAGAAGAAGCCCAGCGAGAATCGCTGACAACAGAGCCTTAAAGTAAGTTTGGGATGGAGAGTTTGCAGATAGGATGAGTAGTGACATGGGGCAGGAAGGGGAGGAGAGGAGAGGAGACCCTGAGCATGGAAAGGGAAGAAGGCTTTGGAGATTGGAGACTCATTTGTCAATGGGATAAGTCTTGACAAAGGAGAAGAGCAAGATATACTTAAAGTGAAACTGAGCTCAGAAATGAGAAAATATGAGAATAGTTAACCTAGGTAGAGAGGGATGTATGATGTGCTGGATGCAGACACCTATGATCTTTCATAGGAAACTGCTGAGTTGGTAGCATGAGATGCCAGAAAAGTAACAGAGTGATGTCAGGAGATGGGATGGCAAGAAGTTGTCTCAGAATTATTACATGTCCCAGCATCCAGTTCATGAACAGGAAGTGCATTACAGAGTATAATGACTGTGCAGCTACCAAGGGAGAAAGGCTTGGGACTGGTACTAGTCTTTAGAAGATATAGCAGAAGATAGCTCAGAAGAGGCAATGTAGCTCAGAACTTGGTTTGTAAGTCGCATTCCAATAACTACACCATAATAATAATATGAAAGGAGGCAAATTTCTCATAGAAGCAAGTGAGAGGGGTACATAGGCAGAGTAACAAACTGAAAAAAATCATTACAGAAAATGACAAGCGAAACAAATAAGTTGAACTTGGAGGATAGATGGGTAGTTTTACTATATCATATAATGAGTCTCGGTAGGACTTGGAGTATAGATGGTTAGTTTTACTTTGTGATATAATGCATCTGGGCACGAAGATTTGAAGCTAGAAGTATTCTGCAGGCTGTAGGAAGGGAGAGTACACAGTGACAGAGAGAGAAAGAGACAGATATAAGTTCATAAATTAGTACCAGGCTAACTGTCCTTGTGGGTTAATCCAAGGTCAGCCAATTACCTCATTTGAGACTCAAACCCTGCACCTTGTGAATACAAGGAGAACACCTTAACCACTATGCCAACCTCCTACCCTAGTAGCAGTCTACCTAAAGGATTGCATCAAATATGAGGACTCACTGGGGGAGGAACACTACCCCATGAAAGAGGCAAGGGAGCTGGCTGGGTCATAACTTTGGGTATCATAGCAGTTATGGTAGAGGAATGTTGGAAGCTCCAGTGGGATGATAAAATACATCTGCTTCCAGGTGTATCAAAGCAAGAGAGTGAGAAAGTATGTGACTAATGGGAAATTTGAATCTGCCAGGAGTAGACTGATACTCTGAGTTTCTTGCTAGGGAAGAAATTGGAGTGACTGAAACTAATGGTCTTTTTCTTTGATTCAAGACCCATTAGAGAACAATAAGCATCATTATCAGATATATAATAAGTGTCATCAATAGTCACGACACAGGCCATGAATCACTATCACAGGCAATAATGTGCAATGCAGTGCAGCAAGGTATACTGGACAGATTCATAATACATACACTGTAGTTAGGTCAGTCACTTTTCCAAAGGTTGTTTAGACAAGTAATGTAGCAAACAAACTTGTACATTTAAAAGCAAGAGTTTGAGTTCTAAGTAACAGCAGCAAAACATTGGCAATTTGCTTTTCTGTGAAGGTATGACTTTAGCTTGAAGTAAATACTTTTCATAATTATGTTCTTAGTCAGATGGAATTACATATTCCAAATTTTGGTTAAAAAAAGAGACGACTGTGTCTGTGCAGGTACTTGATGCTTTGGGGTACCCCAGACTTAACAAGGAAAAGAAAAAAGACTATAATGGTCTGGGGCAGAGTCTTATCTGTGTGCTCTTCAAAGGGGGTGGTAGTTATGTGCAAATAGGAGTTTGAAGATAGGAAGATGATTATGAACTTTGCTTTGAAATAAGTAGAAGACATTTTGTTTTCCGCAAGCTGAGGCAGTAATGACTTGCTTTGTGTGCACTGACAGTATAACAATGTATATTGTTCTGACAAACTTGAAGTATGTCCTGATTAGATACAGAACCTTAAGTGACAAGAGAAAGGCCATATTTCAGTATAAGAAGGGACCTGTTACTCACTGCCCTCTCTTGCCCTTGGACCACAAGTTAGAAACAGTGCAATATGCCCAGGCGCAAAGGACTATGTTTTTTTTGGTTGTTGTATTTCATTTGGCTTTTCCCAGTTAGGTGTCACCACATCGGAACTCCGGTCCGCTAATGATTGTCAGTCGATTTTTATGGTGCTGAGGTGCCAGCCCGACACCCAACCTTCAACTAAGGCACACCCATTCACGCATGTCTTTCGAACGCCACTTGACCACGGGGAGGACATGCAGACTCCACACAGAAGGCACTCCAGCCGAGAATCGAATGGGAGAACGTCTTGCTGTGAGGTGACAATGCTACCGCTGCACCACCGCGGCTTCATGTTCATTTTTTTGGTAATGACAAATAAGTTAAAGAGTTAGGGCCCCTACTCTTCTGCATTTTTATTAATTTAATTTATTTGTCATGTTACTTTTTTTTGGAAATGACAAATACATTAAATTATTAAAAATGTAGAAGAGTAGGGGCCCTAACTCTGCCACACTGTGAATTCCAGATATTATGGGTAATATATCTCACACGGCTCCACCAGGTTTGACCTTATAGTTCATATTCCAAGAGTAGCTCTGAAACTGCAGAACAACATCTGAGTGCAACAGTGTCCTTACAGTTCCGTTGGTAAGCCTGTGTGAGCAACATAACTGAATGTTTAATTATATAAACATAACAGTTTTGATAAGGAGATCCTGTTCCATTCCTTTATTTATATCGTCAGTGAGGGCCAGTAGTGCTGCAGAGGTAGTGTCTTCGCTCATAGAGCCACACAGTTACCAAAGTGTCCCTTTCACTATGTGGAAACTACTATCTTAAGAATTTCTGATAGGACAATATGACTCTTAAGAAGTATTTAGAGCCAGCATTAGATACTGGAAAATGGTAACACCTTTTCTGAGATTAGGAATGCAACTATCTGTAAAGATGCATTTATGACGTTTGAAATGCATACTGATAAATATTCCACATGCCCCAAGTAACTTAAGAAGTGGTCTCTGATGTAGGGAGGTCTTTAGGAAAATGGGAAATTGTTTTGGTTTTATTGTCTTGAAAGGGAATAATGGAAAACATTCAAAATAGTAGTTAACAGATTTTAAATGCTGGAGTGTGAGCTCAATGTCTGGTTAAATATCTTGGGAGAGAGAATCATGTCTTTGTCATTCATTCATTCATTCATTCATTTGTTCATTCGTTTTTGTTTACTGGGGGAAAGCACTGATCAAGAATAACCAATTACAGGCTCAGCCCAGGTTGCAATCAACTCAAGCAGAAGAAATACATTTCAACACAATTAAAGGAATTTAAAGGTATAAACATGCATTGCCAATATTGGTAAAATGTAGATAAACGGAAGCATAAAGATGCAATAAAATAAAAAAGGCTACAAAAATATCATGAATATGATCTGATATGTAATTTAGTTATTTCCTGAATATTCAGAGGTAGTGCCATAAGAATAAAATGACAAGGATGATTGTGAGGCATTTTATGGGTGTGGATTATCTTGAGCTTAGGGAGAAGGTTAAATATGACACAAGGGCATGGGGTAATCGGAGGGATAAACACTGTAGGGGGATGAACAGAGACGAAATACTCAGCATGTGGACAATGCAATGAGAAAAAGGCAGCAACAGAAAAAGATGAAAAGACCAATGAGGGTACGGAAAAAGATGAAAAGACCAATGAAAAGACCAATGAGGGTACAGAAAAAGATGAAAAGACCAATGAGGGTACGGAAAAAGATGAAAAGACCAATGAGGGTACAGAAAAATACGAGGATTACAGTTAGGACAAACGATAAGTTGCAGATATGGAAGACAGAGGGTACAGGGTAAAGGAGCCACATTACAAGGAGGCAAGCAAAAGAGCAACAAAGGTGGTAAGAATGACATACATGAAACTGAAAATACAGCTGGCCGAAAGAGTCATGAAGGAGAGCAATAGCACCGAGGAACATATTCAAAAGAACATAAGGGAGGGACAGACTGAGCAAAACTAACATCACAAAAGAAAAGCAAAAGGCGAGTGGCATGCTGAGATACATAAGGGCACATGAGGAAGAGTAGTGGTTATACACCAGGATGGAAAAGGGTGAGGAAGAGATGAGGCTTACACCTTAGGGATTGTAAAGGAGAGAGCATGCTGGTAAACATAAGGCCATGTGACGAAGAGAAATGGTTATACAAATGGACAGAAAGGGTGAGGAAGAGATGAGGCTGTCCACCCTAGGGAGGGTAAAGGAGAGGGCATGCTGGTAAATATATGGCCACATGAGGAAGAGTGATGTGATACACCAGGATAGAAAAGGGTGAGAAAGACAAGAGGCTGACTGCCCTAGGGAGGGTAAAGGAGAGGGCATGCTGGTAAATATATGGCCACATGAGGAAGAGTGATGTGATACACCAGGATAGAAAAGGGTGAGGAAGAGATGAGGCTGACTGCCCTAGGGAGGGTAAAGGAGAGGGCATGCTGGTAAATATATGGCCACATGAGGAAGAGTGATGTGATACACCAGGATAGAAAAGGGTGATGAAGAGGTGCGGCTGGCCACCCTAGGAAGGCATTTATTGTCCTCAAGAATCTGTCTTGCCCTGTCAGATTGTGGATCAGCTGAGAGAGATCTTCAGTGGGTCACTGGGCATCAGATAACTTACTTATGATTGGAGGGGGGAAGTGTAGGGACTGTAGACTACACACACACACACACACACACACACACACACACACACACACACACACACACACACACACACACACATGCTGATTACCTACCAGCATGCAACTGGAAAACAACTTGACAATGATTTTGTATTGGAAACAATGGCTGGGAAGTTCAACATTATCAGCTTTAAATTGCTGAATGGAAACATCGCCCAGTTAACAGTTGAGTAGGGCTTTTTTTTTCTTGTTCATTTGTTTATATATTTACTTTTTGCTTATTTGATGGAATATTAGATTCATTAGTAGTGGCCCATTTTAGCCATGGCTCTGTTGATGCATTCACAAGGTAGTAGAATACATCAGTTAAAATTATACAACAGACAGTCTGAAGACACCGAGTAGTAATCTGAGCAGAAATACGGGTTTCAGTGCACAAGGCATTTGAACAGAGTACATATTTCAGTTCAATTGCATAGTTAAATGTTTGATTGATAAAATTGCTTTAAACTAATATCACAACATCATAGTTACCTCATCTACAACAGATAAATCAGACCCTAGCTGGTTGGTAGTGGACTTCAACCTCCCTAGGAATGCCACATCTGCTATAGCCACAGATTAACAGATTAACCCCCCCCCCCCCCCCATGGCTACTCAGCCTTTGTTAATTTTATTTAAACTTTGTCAGACCATTTCTAAATAAATGCTGCCTTATCCTGGATGGTCTATTATATCAACATAAACAGCTTTGATAAGGAGATCCTGTTATACGGCTTTATTTATTTATTTATTTAAGTTTGATGACCGGGGTAGTCCACTAGGCTGATAAAGAGCCCGTTTTCAATGGAGGCCCAGGGAGAAAAGCTCCATATTTTACAGTTACAGTAATTACAGTTTAAATGAATACGATATTGCAAAAACAAAACACATAATAGTATGTACAGAAAAAAAAGACATATTCCAAGAATAAACAATTTGTAAAGATCATGGTGTACATATTGACAGTGACTAATAGCAGTTAGGTAGACTGAAAAATTTCAGAATATAAAAATATTTTGTCAGAGTACTTAGCAAGGACATTTGTAGAACATACAGTTGCTAGGTCCTGTCAGCATTATGTGAAAATTTATTGTGAGGGGGGAATAGTGTAATATTATATGAGCAAGGAGGCATAGTAAAATGGATATTAGAGAGGGAAATTAGACTCTGGAAGGGGATCGAAAGTTAAGATATGGAAAAGAAGCAGTGGTTAAGAGAGAGAAAAAATGAGTTGGTTACAGTGGAGAGTAATAAGAGAGGTGGAAAGGTGGAATAGAGGGGTTTATGTTGGAGTGTGACATGGGCATTCCCATTTAGATGACAGATGGAAGAAAAGCTGGGATTTTAATTTCGTATGGTTAGATAGGTTGTGTAGGTGAGGGGGGAGAGAGTTCCACTTTTTAGCTAAGGAGAAGGACATTAGTAGTTGGCCTGGTGGACGTGATGGTTTGTGCACCTGGAGGAGATTTTGGTTTAATGATCTGAATGACCGGTTGGCTATATAGGTTTTTAAGGAGGTGGCAAGAGATGGGCAGTCTGAAAGTTTAAAGATGAGCTTGAGGGCTATTGCGAGTTGTAGGTAGCTGAGACAGTTGGATAGTTCAAGCCATTTCAGGGTGAGGATGGAGTGGCAGTGGTGGGATGAGTTTTTAGAATTGGTTGCAAATTTGCAGATTTTGTGGTAACAGTTTTCAAGTTTGGTTCGTAGGCCAGTTTGGAGATTGGTGAATAGAGGGGCACCATACAAAAGGGAGGGGAGCAGGAAGGTGGATGCTAGGATTTGTCGAGTAGAGGGGTGAGGAAGTGGTGGTGCCGCTAGAGGAGACCTAACTTCTGGTGGGTTTTCTTAATTGCGTTGAGGATGTGGGTATCAAACTTTATTTCTTCATCAATGGTAATGCCGAGAAGCTTGGTATTGGGAGCAATTTCAAGGGTGGTGTTGTTTTGGCACTGTATGGTGAAGGAGTTTTTGTCTATAGCTGGGTTTTTGGTAGGGGAAAAAAATCATTAGTTTAGTTTAGTTTTATTTGCATTTAGAGCTAGATGGTTGGACTTCATCCAGGATTCAGTTGTGGAGAAGGCTAATTGATCAGTGGGGGAGAAGGCTGAGCAGATGATGGCTGAGTCGTCTGCATACTGGATCACAAATGATTCTGGGATGGAGTGGTGAAAGTTATTGATGAATAGGTTAAAGGGTAGAGGGCCAAGAACGGAGGTTTGAGGGACAAGTGTGGGTGTGGGTAGGAAGGGGGAGGTTGAGGTTTTCCATTGCACAGCCTGTTGGTGATTAGACAGGTAACTGGAAAAACAGTCAGTGGTGGAGGGAGTGAGATGTAGGGTAGAGAGTTGGGATAGGAGTAGTGTGTGGGACATAGACGCTGGAACCATAGGGCGAGGGGGAGGGAACACCCCCCACACACACACTTTTACAGCTGCAGGACCTGTAAGACCCACGCGCACATTGCACACTAATTTAAACACAAAAGTGTGCAGAAACCACTTTTGCTGATAAGGCTCCATCTAAGTGTTAGGTCCATTTCTGTTATGCGACCGGCTTCATTACTTCTAAGGCTCCAGTTCTGAAGTAAGTGATAGCTCCAACCAACCAAATATTTCTGTTATGCACTAATGCTTGCTAGCTCCACTTTTATGATGCAGAGTGAAGCTCCAGATTACTTGAAGGTGTGTGGCTCCGTTTTTATGATGCAGAGTGAAGCTCCGGTTTACTTGGAGGTGTGTGGCTCTGTTTTTATGATGCAGAGGGAAGCTCCGGTTTACTTGAAGGTGTGTGGCTCCATTTTTATGATGCAGAGTGATGCTCCAGTTTGCTAGCTCCATTTTTATGATAAAGAGTGAAGCTCCAGTTTACTTGAAGGTGTGTAAGCTCCGGTTTACTTGAAGGTGTGCAAGCTCCAGTTTACTTGCTCCGGTTTACTTGAAGGTGTGTAAGCTCTGGTTTACTTGAGAGAGAGAGAGTGTGAGTGTGTGTGTGTGTGTGTGTGTGTGTGTGTGTGTGTGTGTGTGTGTGTGTGTGTGTGTGTGTGTGTGTGTGTGTGTGTGTGTGTGTGTGTGTGTGTGTGTGTGTGTGTGTGTGTGTAATAAAGAAAATTTACTTTTTTGTGATCAGCATGCTAGATACGAAATTGCTTGGTCTGCATTTTTTATCTGTCATGTATCCCTACCCCTCTTTGGGAGAGTTGCTTAAACAGAAAAAAATGTAAAGAGCTAACAGATTGCTTTTGCACAGCATAATTTTGAAGTTCATCCGGAGTATTTAATTTCATTGAGCTAGGCAGAGTTTACATTACAATCTCTGAGCACACATTAAAATCCGTTTAAAACAGCATTGAAATTGCAGTTCAGCATCATGGCTCAAGACATTGATTTATTTTATTCCTCACTGATAATTGAATGTACATTGTTTCATTGTATTTTCTGAGACACCAATGTCATTAAGTAGTGGTTTGAGAAATGTTTATGCTTATCTATACCTTTCATGTGACAGACATCTGGAACTATTCTCACAAATGAGGTTATGCATGGCATTGTGTATTACAGACCACAGCAGTTTTAAGACAGGAGTAAGATTAAACTTTTTAAAAGTACAAATTGTTATAAAAAAGAAAATTGTATTCTAATATTTTGGCCTACATTCTAAGCATGATGTATACTTTAATCATATGGTAATATTTTCTATCAACAGGGCTGAGTCTTAGTTTTCAGGGCTGTTTCTGAAAGAGATATTGCATCTGAAGCCTCCTATGAAACAGGTGGCTCCTCCTTGAGATCGCTATTTTGTGTTAAAAAATGAACTTGCTCCATTTGAACAAACTTATCAAGTTGACCAGAGGTTCTTGACATGGAAAATTGTTATTGGTCTGATATCTGCAAGTATCAGAGTTGCAAGCTGTTATGGTGGCCCCTTTGCACCCGCCCCCAAATAAATTTTGGCATTTTCCAAATTTCTTCTGCTGTGAAATTGAGTGATGTAGTTGTGTCAAGTGGATGGTGCAGTGGTAGTGTTCTTATCTCACAGCCGGAGGTTATGTGGTTTGATTCTTGTCTGGGGTACCGTCTGTATATTCTCCCTGCATTTGTATGGGTTTTCTCTGGGTACTCTGGTTTCCTCCCATGTTACAAAGACATGCATCTGGAGCATTTCTCTCTGGGCCTCTGCCCTCTACTGAAAATTGTCTTTCTTCCAAGTCAGACTTTCCTAGTAAATAAATAAAAAAATTTACAAGGAGCTGAGAGCTTCAGGGGAAGAGATGTTTAGTTTAGTGCTGCTTATTCCAAGACCATTTGCATTGTTAGTAGCACAACAGGTAGTAGCCTTTCTTTTGATGCAGAAGGCTGTGTGTTTTACTCCCACAGTATACAGATGAATCGCTGATACTGGACTATGTTGCATTCTAAAGGATGCTACAGTCTTATGAATGTCCTCCTTTGGAGGAGTTACCTAGTAACTATGAACTTGTTATCAGTTTGCCATCCATTCCCTGTTGCAATATTATTAGCTTATCATTTTTTAATGTAATATAGGCAATTTATTCTTCAAGGGCAACAGCCAGTTTATTTGTGGATGAAACAATGAAATATAGAGTTGTTTCCTAGCAGCAACCTCTTCATTAGTTACAGATCCCTTAACTATAGAATTATTTAGATGACTTACGTCTGCAGAAATTTTGCATATTTAGTTATATTGGTGGATTGTAATGAGTAATGACAGAAGTCTGACTGGCCTTTTATGGTTGAAATTTTCTGAAATGGGTAGTTTTGTCATTATTGGTTCATACATTTTATTTCATTGCTTACTGGAAGTCTGATCAAAACTACAGATTTAAAACACATTCTAAGTGGTGCTGTATTGTACAAGGAATATAATTTAATACAATCAGGAAGGTGAATCAAGGAATGCATACATGTATGCATGGCCCTAAAAATGTGTTTGAAAAACAGCCCAGAGGAAAGTGTGAAAGGCTCAAAATCATGGGCAAATTTTAAGCTTTACTCTTGTTACCAAAGCAATGGATGAAGGTAAAACAGTTCACACCACATTACCTTGACCTAACCAAGCCTTTTGATACAATCTCCTACTCAGGTGTAGTACAAAAGATGAATAATGTAGGAGCAAACACATACATCACCAGCTGCATTGCCAACTTGCTCACAGGATGCAGGAGATTAAAACAGGGGAAGAGACCAGTTATCAATGGAGTCCTCCAGGGTTCGGTGCTGAGACTTTTTCTGTTTGGCATATACATCTCAAAAGTAAAAGGAAATACCAAAGACCTTTGGCCGGCTAAGTTTGAGATGACTGCAATCTAGGAGCAGTTATTGAATCCCCAAATGACTTAATCGTCATGCAGGAAGGTTTGTCCCAACTAACAACTGGTGTCAAAATCATGGCAATGCCCTCTGAGAACTGACCCAATTGTTTGGCATTTGGGAACTTGTGTGTACAGTGATCTAACCTTTGACCAACATGCGCACAGAGTCATAAGAAAGCCTTTCTATATTGCACACCCTATAAACAAATTGATTATGACTAGATCTAGAGAAGTTGTTGTCTCCTTTATAAAGCTCTCATTAGGTCACACATTTTGTATAATGCCCACTTTGGCATATATCTCTCCAGCCCCATGCAGCAATTGGAATACCTTCAGAGATACCTTACTAAAAGGATACAAGTCCTAAATAATAGGTCTTGCATGGACCACCTCAAAGATTTATTACTATACTCAGTATCCTACAATGGTGCTTAGAGGTGACATGTCAGATTGGCATACAAGGCATCCTCCGACCTAATACAGATGGACCTACTGAACATCAATGAGTCAAATGGCATCAGAAATACTCAGTTCAGGTAACTAAACTGAATGTTGTGGAGAGATGGATATATATCACAGAGGCTACCACTGTTCCAGAACAGACTATCCATAAAAATAAAACAAAGCTCATCCATCCATATTCAAATGCAACTTGGATCTAAGGATGGGTAATAGAAAATGTACTCCAGGATTTCCCCTCATGCCACTAATGGATAGAGGCAGTTCCTAAATGCTGCACCCCTTACATGGGTCCCCTCAAATTATCAATGGTATGATCACAGTTGTTCTCACCAGGGCTAATATACAATTATCAGCCATGGAATAGCTAAGTCCAATCAGAAAATGTTAATTCAAGCACCAAAAGGGAATTGGCTAAGCTTAAATGTCCTCCAAGTGAACCTATGTTGTGGTAGTAAATAGTTATAAAAAAATAGTTATAAAAAAATTACCCTTGTTAGATCACTAAGTGCCCCTGTCACCCTCTGCCCCCTCCCCCCAGTCTTCAACAGCTTCCTGCACCTATGGTGTGGGAGATGGTGTCAAAAGCTTTTGAAAGATCAAGGAATAGTGTAGAGACATATTTGCCTGAGTCACGTTCCAGGTTGATAGTTTCTAGAAAGGAGAGAAGGGCAGTCATGGTACTGTGGCCAGGGTGGAAGTGATGTTGGGTTGGGGATAGGAGATTGTTTTGGGTTAGGTGTGTCATGAGTTGTGCTTGAATGTTTTTTTCTAGTATTTCTGAGATGGGGGAAAAGATGGCAATAGGTCTGAAGCTGGTGGTGTCTGTATTTTTACCCCCTTTGTGGAGGGGGATGATTTAGGCATGACGCCAGATAGATGGGACGTATGACTCTTGTATGGATCTATTTATAAGAATAGAGATGGGATATGCAATGCTGTCTGCTGATTGTTTGAGGAAGGAGGGTGGAAGGTTGTCGGGTGCATTGTGGCAGGGCTTGAGTTTAAGAAGTCTTTTTATAGTGCTTGTGGGGATGGGAAAGAGACATAATGGAGTGGAGGGAGGTAGGGGATTGTGGTCCTGGAAGGAGTGGGAGGGGCTGGGGATGGATGTTATGGGTGGGAAGGAGGAAGAAACTTTGGCAATGCAGTCAGTGAAAAAGGAGTTGAACTGCATGGCTGTGTGAAGGTTGGAGAGGTTGGGATTTGGGCCAGGGCATTCTTTATTACCAGGGTACAGAATCGATGAAACTGAGTCCCAGAATTGTTTGGGATTGGTTGAGTGCAAGGACTTTAGCTTGGAGAAGTGTGCTTTGCGGTCATTATTAGTTTTTTGTGGAGTTTCAAAGCTGTTTATACTCTAGGAGAAAGTTGGGATTTTTATGTTTTTGATATTGTTTCCATTTTTTTTGTCTCTTAGATGCATGGCTAGTTTAGTTTCTTTAGATAACCAGGAGCAGGGACTGGATTTGACTTATTTGGTTCTCGGGGAGCTTGTTGGTTTAGGAGGGTTAGGAATGAGTGGTTGAAATAGGATATGGCATCATCTAGAGGGAGGGTTTTTCAAGGGGACCAGTCAATATGCCTTAGGCATTCTGAGAAAGTTTGGGGGTTGAAAGAGGAGAGGTTGTTGGATTGGATTGTATGTAGAGGTGTTGTTTTTGCAAAGGACATGAGAGGTGATTGGCAAAAGCTGGTAAGTGATCACTGAGAGGATCTGGTATGGTTCCAGCTGTGGTGAAAAGATTTGGGTGAGTTGTAAGGATCCAGTCAATGACGGTATCAGAGGTACCATCTTTGTTTGGTCTGTTTGGAGAGTGAATTAGTTGGGTGAAATTGTATAGGTTTAGAGTATGGGATGGGGCGTTGGAGTATATATTGGTCCAGTTGTTGTTGGTGTTTCAGAGGGTGTAGGTTTCATTTTTTTATGTTGTAGGAAAACCAGGAGAGGATGTTTCAAGAGTACTGATGTTATCACCAGGGGGAATATAGAGGGCAGTGACACATATTAACTTGTGTTTGTTTATTTTAATAGCATGTAGTAATTGCAGCGTTGACAAAATTTGGAATTTTATTGGTGTACGAAGTTATGGTATGGCAGGATGGGTATATTATAGCCACTCTACCCCCTTTTCTGTGGGTTTTGTTGTTGCAAATCATTTGGTAGCCAGGTGGTAATATTATTTATGTGATTGATAAACAGAATAGTAGGGCTTGGGAGGGTGCCCTAAGGGGTTGGGATTGTGGCCTAATGGTTAAGTTGTTTGCCTTACAAACACAAGGTACAAGGTTTGAGTTTCACAAGGGATAATTGGCTAGAAATAAAATTGCTCACAAGGGCAATTAGCCTAGTACTAATCCATGAATTCATGAACCATGTAAGTTGGGAGATGAGCAGTTTGGATTCAGATCACAATGCAGCACAATTGACCTGATGTTTGCAGTGACACAGAAAGTAGAGATGAGGAAAGAGTCCAACTGGGCATTCATAACCTTGGAGAAAGCATATGACAAGGTCCCAAGAAAGCTGATTTGAGCAGTACTGCAGTGGTTCAAAGTCCCTGAAACATTGGTAGAATTAGTGTAGGCTCTGTAGAAGGACCCAGTGACTCAAATACGAACAGTGTTTGGTCTCACAGAGAGGGTCCCAGCGATGTGGATGTGCACCTGGGTTCAGCTCTGTGCCTACTGCTGTTCATACTGGTGATGGCCTATATTAGCAAACAGGTTGGGGAGGACAGATCAACAAAGTTGCTATATAAAGATGATGTGGCATTACAGGCAGACTGAGCAAGAACCTCCACAAAGGATATGGGGATGGAATGTAAAACTGAAGGCTCATGGGATGAAACTAAGTACAGATAATACAGTGGTAATGGCAGCAAATTGAGGATATCAGAAGAAGCTGAGAATTGAGGTAGAAGGGAAGATAATAGAAGAGGTTAACAGCTTTAAGTATCTAGGAGGGTTGGTTGAGAAGAAGGGAAGTATGAATGAAGAGGTCAAATTAGAATCAGAGGTGCTGCAGCCAACTTGCACAGAGTATCAGGTGTAGTGTATGACAGAAGAATGCCAAAGAAGCTGAAAAGTAAGGTGTACAAAACAATGGTGAGGCCAGTACTACTATATGGCACAGAAACCTGGGCAGTAAAGGCAGAGCAGATGCAAAGCTAAAGGTTATGGAAATGAAGTGCCTGGGAAGGATAGTAGGATGCACACTGTGGGACAGATGAAGAAATGAGGATATAAGAGCAGAAGGCAAAGTAGCTCCATCTGCAGAAAAGATAAAAGCGAGCAGATTACAGTGGTTTGGGCACATGTGCAGAAAAGCAGAAGGCAATCTGGTGAAGAAGATTTGGGACAGACAGGAGGAAGGTAAGAGGAAATGAGGACATCTAGCAAACAGGTGGATGGACTGTGTGAGAGAAGATCTGCAATGTTCAGACATGAGTGTTGAAGAAGGCAGGAGTGTGGCATTAAATCAAGAGAGATGGCAACAGGTAACATGACACCCCAACCCCATGTAGAAAATGGGAAGAAGGGGGTTGATGATAAGGACTATCCTAGATGATCTAAAATATAACTTTCTTGGGCACTTTAGACACAATCTAACAAAGTTATCTCACTAATCTAAATTTCTGCCAACTAAACAGGGAACCACACAGGCCAAGTGCAGTAACCAAGAACAATATACTTTTCTTGGCATAACAACCAACCATCACAGATAAACTCTTTAGCAGTTCAGCCCCCAGCATCAATAACCATCATTCCATACCAATTGCTTACTTATTAAAAAGACTAGCACATTTAACAGTCTTCTCACATATTCAAAACAAGGCCATAGTCAACACATTGGATAAAACAAATTCCATCAGCTATACAAACTGGTTAATATTTTGTAGCATTAACAATGGCAACGACACCGCCTCCTTTCTAATTATCACCTTTCTCTGTATGCAAATTACTTTTATTCAGCCATTCTACACCTATAAAAGAATACAGATCTACAATGGACAACACCTGACTTACTTCACCTTCTTAAGCAAACAGATATCACTTAGTAAATCTGGAACAGATTATGGCTCCACTTAAACACACAGTATATATATATATAGCACTACTTACTAAAGACATCCATTTACATAATAGGCAAATATTAACTTTTTCAAATCCCAGAAACCTCTGAACAAAGGTAAATAAACTACCAAGCCATTCCAAATCTAATATTATTCTTCATCTATTAAGTCTCAGAGACTTTGCTGCAGAAATCTCAATCTACATCACTGGGTGCTAAACAGGTAAATGCCAACCAATGGTGAAAAGACCAACAGATATTCTTTTTTATACATTTCACAAATTAAACATGTTACAACCTCACTTTATCCTAGTATCGGACAATAACCATCTTATAAAGGGTCTGTCTCCAAATATTCAAGTTCCACTCTATGTTAGCAGTTTGAAGGCAAAAATAAACTCTGCCACTTATGATTGTTGCATAACTTCCCATTGCCTTATTTTAAAAGGACGAAAGGTTAAAGGCCAAAAGACGTCATATCCACAGTTGGAATATGCACTGGCAACTCCGAACAGCATTGTATCGTTCTTCCAAACAACGTCTGACTCCCGGTAAAGTAATGCATGGACTTACTACTCCTCTGCCTTGTCCATGCCCCACAGTGGTCATACTCCTCTACTAAAGCCACAGACTGGCTGCAAGGACATTAACTTTACTCTAAGGCCAACACTGCTCCTGTAGTTCCCAGACCCAATAGCTCCCTTTCAGTCTTCACACCTAATTTACGAGAATCTAATCCTTATAAGAATGGGAAAATTTCTGAATACTCCAAATTTAGAGAAAAACTAAGCTGCACAGAAATAATAGTCACTTGGTACCTGTTTCAAACATCCACCAAAAAGTTAAAATAATCTTCCTGTTAGAACTCCTGCAGCTTCTGCCTTCTGACCATTCATACTTATTTCTTTTTGTATTTAGTGCATCCTCCTTCTGTTTCTGCTAAATCTGTTACCGTCTTGAACCATTGCTCTTGGTACTATTTGCGACTTATACTTCTCCCTTCTAATACACTCTTACTAATAAAGACTCATGAAAACTGTACAGTATGTTACATCTTATATCACTACATTATATTTATGAAATTGCTTATTTCCTCTTTTGTACATATGTATACAGTACATGGGTTTAAACTTTTTGATATTTTTATTCAACTTACTAGCCTGTATGCCTTGCTGTATCTTAACAAAAACTGTTTCCTGTTTATCTAATTTGAAATTTAAACCCTACATGTTATACGTCCTGATCTGTGGCTGATTGGATCCAGTTTGGATCAGTCTATTACCCCAGTTAACAAGCAAAATAAAATAAATAAATAAGCAAACAAATAATGTGCAATTGTAGTGCAGTAATTACAAAACAATATGCTAGCTGTCAAGAAGTTGACTATTTAATTTCAAGTGCTGTGTTATATACACTCTTTACAATATTTGCATTGCATGTGAGAATAAACATTTATAGGCTAGAGAACTGAGGGAAATACAAAACAGAGTCAAAGGCAAAATCACAGACTGTTTATTAGAACACAAATTAATTGTAATATTATTGGGTGATTTGAGAATTGATGGAATAAAAGGTAACAGGACTTGTGCCTGGTTTGCTGGTTACTGAAAGGAGCTACATTTGGCTTGTTGCTGAAGATTTTGAAGGAGCTTTCGTTGGACCCCAGCAACCGAAATGTTTGTTTTAACTTGTTTAGACATGGCTGTCACATATTTTGGGAACCAAAATGGAAAATGGAATGGTCTAAGATTGTTAGTGAGGTTGCCGGCCCGTGAAAGAGGGGTGCTTTGTTTGACCAAGAATGTAGTGCTTAATGTTTTTTCATACCTTCTTGCTGGCCATGATTGGTGGACCTCCCTAATATCTGTTCTGCTTGCTTGGTATAACATCTGCAGACCAGGGGCCCATTTGCTTTCCACAACACTGGTGATTTAGATTAATTTTTCTGTAGAACAGAATAGGCAGAAGACATGAGGAGTCATGTGATCTCAGCATCATCCTACAGATGCAGGGTTTTTTCATTTCAGTTCTACTTCCAACTGACATGCTGGGTACATCATAAAATGGGAATTCAATCATGTCATAAATGAAATGCTCCCACCTCCATCATGATGCCTTCCTCCAAATCCTTCCCCTTTGCCCTACAGCCCAGTGTTACCTGCTTGGCAGTGGCATCACCATTGCTGGCTGTATTTCTTCTCCATGCATGCCACTACACCCTCTTCCCTGGAAAAGGTAGGAAAGGTTTTCTTCATAATTCCTCTTCCCCACAAAGCAGCAGCTCAAAGGCACCCAACACCCTAATCATACTTTGGTCACCTGGGTCATAGTCAAGGCTTCATTCTTCTACTCCCATGGAGCTGGCTATGGATGGCATAGTTAGAGGTGGAGATCTTAATCTGAGGACAGTTGTGGGGGGACAGTGTTATCAAACAGTTTGCATATGAGTATAAGAAATAACAAGCCTAAATGTCCATGGACAGGGAGCCAGTTGCTCTGTACTGTCAGCAGTGTGTCTATGGCCAGATCAACTCATTAGAGTGAAGCTGAGGACAGAAGTGGAGAAAAGGCACATGAGGTAGCTGTATTACCAGAAGCAAAGTTAAAGAGTAATGTCTGCAGCAGACTGAATGCTGAGATGAGTCCCCATATGTATAGCCAGAAGTAGATAGGTAATGTTCATACTCTACTGGGTTCTGGTCAGACACATCTGAGGAGCTGTATGCAGTTCTGAAGGTCATAAGAGACCAATATGCACCAGGTTGCAATTTGCATTCTTAAATGGGACCTACCATACTTCCTGTCCTCCATATTTATTCATGTGCCCTGATTCTTTGCTCCATCTGCATATATATAACACTAATCATCTTCATTTATTTATGATTTCTCCTACTTATTCATCTTGTAAAGTGTATATCCTGATATAATTATCTTACTGC
The DNA here is from genome assembly GCF_019279795.1 of Protopterus annectens. NCBI lineage: Eukaryota > Metazoa > Chordata > Ceratodontiformes > Protopteridae > Protopterus > Protopterus annectens. Next base: position 1,989,590,843 of record NC_056729.1, on the reverse strand, counting down.
ATTGTTTTTGGTATCACAGTTTCTCAGCTGCTTTCAAAGTATTAATTGTTTTTTTTCCAAGCCAAATAATTACTCTTTACCTTCTACTTTTCAGTTGCATTTCTCCTTAGATGTCATCACTGATAATCCCTGGCATCTGTTTCTTTCTACTTCTGTTCAGCTCCATGTGGCTTTCTTCTTAATGACATGTACACTAACAAATGCATTGATAATCTGAGGCAAGAGTCTTAGATTTCTCTGTTCTTTTCTTGCCTCATGACTGTTTAAATAAGTACAAATGTAGCATATTTTACTTCACTTAGTATCCTGTTCCATTCATAAACATTGTACAACAGTTTTGAATTCAAATTGATGGTTGCATTTCTGCTGCTTGTAAAAATATGATTTTTGTTCTTGCACAAAGTCATGGTACTGACCACAGCAGCCAAGTTTAATGTAACTGCCCTTCCTCCAATTTGTTTCAGCCTTGCCTTTTTTATTAGTTTTGTTCCTGAGAGTAGAGATGACTGGTGTCATGATCTCTCCATGTATTCCTGTGTTTTCCATTAAATAGAAATGTGGATTTTTTTTCTCAACACTAATTTTACACACAGATATATTTATCTACCTATCTGCATATTTCTCGTGAAATTCATAAATTATATCTTTGTTGAAGGTAATATATAAGCTATATTTGGTCTGTTGTATTTTTCTTTAGAATTATATTACTGAGTTTCTATTTTAATGAATGAGAAGGTAAGATCGTCTTTCCTTGTTTTGTTAGTCACTGACTCTCTGAGGCACTTGCCGTATAAATTTTATTAAGCTCTTGACACCATTTCTCAGAAATATATTGCTACTCACCTGTAAAGCACATCGAGTACTAAAATGTTCAACTTTATTTTCCTGTAAAATGACTCAATACGCATGAGAAAAAAAGCTTCATTGTGCCACCTGGTTATATACTTTTAAAAATGTATTATAATTGCAACTTTTCTTGGCTAATGGCATTTTTGGATTTTTTTTTTTTGCCTTTTTATAGGTAGGGTTGTACAAAAAGTGTATAATCCAACTCTACACGAGAAGTAAGTTGGCAGTTGAGCTTGGGCTGTGCCTTAACAACAATGAAGGAACACAGCCTTCTTGTAAAATATGCCCTAGTTATGGTTAACACTGTTTGTTTAACCCCCAGAGAAAATATTTCTTTAATTGTAGCCATGACTGAATAATAATAGTTTCAGAAAAACTGGTGGAGATATCCAGTATGTATTAGTTGCATGAATAGTGCCCCATTTTAATTCAGTAACTGCCTAATGAATGCCAGAAACCTAAGCAGACTTTCATATTATGGCAAACACACAGTATCTGGACCTTGTAACCCTGTCTGATGATACAGACCATAGATGACCTAATGACCTACTACCATGCAGAACAATTTTGATATATGACCGTCCACGGTACTTTTGAATTTCCGTTACAGTGAGGCACACATCTTTCTCAACTGCCTCTTCCACCCAGACACTACCTGCTCTGTAAAAAATGCCTTTTTTCACTTCTTCTAAGTCATTCACCATTTAACTTAAAATGATGTAGATACATTCTTGTTTTCCTTTCTGTACATGTTGTAAGTATTTGCCCTTTTTACTGCTCACTGGAGCAACATTTACTCATAATATATGTATATGTGTGTAGACATATAGATAGATACATAGATATATAGATATAGATAGAATATATATATACATACACACACACACACACACACACACACACACACACACACACACACACACACACACACACACACACACACACACACACACACATTACTAGTCTTGTTTCATACCAACCACTCCTGAGTTTATTTAATTAAATTCATTTCCTTGCACTCTTATATCAGTTTTCTCTGTTTCATCTTCTGTAATGTTCTGTCCTCTGTCCATATACCATAATCTTCTATCTTCTCCATGGCTACTTCACCTGTATTTTCCTTTCATCTTCCTTCCCCACAGCTTCAACTATTTTCTTCAATGTACCCAAAATGTGTCTTTACTCTAATGTTATAATATCCTTGCCAGTTAATCATACTCTTTTTTTTTATTTTATTTTTTTTACTGTATTGACTATAGTAAATTAATTGTATTACTTATTCACCTTACATGTTACTTATGTCTATGATTTTCTTAATATTGGCTTATAGGAATTTTTTTTTCCTTCAGGCCTTCACTAAAAACAGATAGCATTGTCCATTTGAACTTTCCTGGTAAATAAATGCTAGTAAATATTTAAATCTTTAAACTGCATTTTGCTGTAATTACATAATTCTTATTCTAAACCACATCACCATCTTAGGCTCTGTCATCTCTCCCTTATGGTGATTAAAATCTTCTGTCATATCTTCCCTCTGTCCAATCCTCAAGGCCGTATGAATTATATCCTTTGTACCTACATTTTTATTTAGCCGCTGTATAACATTCTCTGCGTATGCATGAGCATGTGAGTGTCTGCATAGATGTGTGTGTGTGTGTGTGTGTGTGTGTGTGTGTGTGTGTGTGTGTGTGTGTGTGTGTGTGTGTGTGTGTGTGTGTGTGTATGTGTTTGTGTGTATTCTTCAGAAAAAGCACTACTGAAAAAAGATCAACAAGCCAACAATATTTTTATTCTTTCACATTAATACATAGACACCCATATAAATTCTACTAAGAAGTTGTTTTCTTCTTAATAACTGTGTTTTATTACTTCATACCACTTAGCTTATCCTATTGTCTGTCATGTATGTGAATGCATAACAGTCCATGACTGTTGGACTCTTATGGAGATTTCAGGCAAAAGAAAATACAGCAAACAGCAAAACAAATCATATAGTTGAAAGATAGTGTTTGTATTAAATAAAAAGACACATGCCATGAAAAGCCAGGCATCCTATAAAAAGTTTACAAGCATGCTGAAGAGGTGGTGTTAAGTCTGGCACTACAGAAGGCACTTAAGGAAACAGTGTGTGCGTATCACACACTAATGCTTCAGGAATGTTTCATTTAGTGTTTTCTAGCACTTTCTACCAACAGTATTTTATTTATCTCTTTGTTTAATATTTGTTAGGCAGATGGCTCTCCCTCAGCTAAGTACTGTTTAGGAAGACCTTGGGATCCAAAGACTCCAGTAGAACAGTGCAGACTTATATAGTTATTCTAATAATGCAAGAAAAAAAATGAAAAGCAAATTGCTTATTTGCAACAAAAGTAGCAAAGCAAAATTGAGCAGGAACATTGATGAAAATTGTTAAAAACATCCATGACTAACTATATCAAGGGCAGTAATTACAAATGCAATAGTTAGTTAGTAGCAGGATGATAATATCCACATCATCCGTATTATGTAGGCTGAATAATCCAGAGCAGAGAGTTATTTGTCATTTGCACCCAGATAATGGTATTCTTCCATGAAATAAACATAATTAATAGTGGTAATTTCAGACCATACCAACTCTACAATATAGAATATAGTTGTTGCTTTCAAATGCATTAAATCTGTTGCAACATACATCACTTAAACAAAATCAGCCAAGCATTTCCAAAATATTTTTTCATGATGATCTCTTCCATTTAAGATATATTTCACACATGCTACCTTCTGTGATGCATTATCTGATGATTTCTTCCATTCAATATATAATATATTTCATATGTCAGCTTCTGTGCTGAGTTATCTTAAGAAAAGACAGCGTAACAGATACACAATTCAGACAGTGTGCTTGGCTCTATGGAATCATACTAAAGCTTCATTCTCCTACTTCAGACTTTAAACAGTAAACTTTTCAGGAATAAACAAGCTTCCTGACCTGTAAAGATGGACAAAACCAGGGATGCAAGGACACAAGGGCACAAACAGGATTAAGTACATCATATATTACAAAGCATGTGCACCAAACTCTGCAAAACTAAAACAAAATACTATGAGCACATAGGAATATGACCATAAGAATGAAATATATGCTTGACAATTAGTACAGGACATTAAGGTTACAATCTATAAATAAATGACTTGGCTGTATGCCAGGGTTTGATTCCCTGAGTGTCCATATGCCTACTGTGACAGTCTAAGCATATCACTTAATCAGACACTATTTTTGGGCTGAGCCTGAAAAAAAGTCCATGTGCATCAGCATTCCGAGCTGGTTAGCAGTGTTCTGAGCTGGTTAGCAAGGTTAAATAAATATGCATGTTTAAGTGCATTCAGCATGCATTGACCTCATCACTAAAGTTCCTGTCCAGTCATTCATAACACCCAGGTTTCCTTCCTTGCATTGCAAACCTTTCTGTGAAATTGGCATGGCTTAACCTCACAGTAACAATACAAGGGTTTGACCCTGAACTCTGTTTTCCAGGTAAACTGGTACTAATCTGTAGACTGATAACCTGGTATTTCCATATTAACACAGGATCTATCCTTTGTAAACTTTCATCACCAAGCACCAGTATCTAGACGTAGATCATTTTAGGCACAATCACAAATATTACAACTGCAAGGTAATAATTAAGCAATACTACTGCATATTCAACTGTGTAATTCCTATTGCCTACCTTAAGGCTAAAATATTGTAAATGTAGATTTCCACAAGGTCATTTTATTTTTTTAAGATATGATACAGGATATTATTATTATAAGTACTGTTATTATTATTATTAGCTTTCCACCATTGTTGTAGTATTTACTTGTTTCATTAACTTTACATAGAGCTATTAACATACTACACAATCTACATACACCATATAACTGCATTTAAAAATTCTAGCGGAATAGATTTTTGCAGTTTCACAAGTACCACATTATATCTTAAACAGCTAAGCATATCATTTATATATACACTAGAGTTTGAAATTGTAACAAATTAAAAACCACTCACAGATTCCAGCAGAATAGCTCTAGAAGAGATGTGACTGCAGAGGTTATGAAGGGGGCCACAAAGTGCTGAGATGAGGACGGTGCTTAATATGACATTCCAAAGCCAGACTTGAACAGCAGGCAAGGTACAACCTCCTATGGCAGAGACCCTCCAAGCATGTCCTGAGAGTCTGAACACTGGGAACCTACCTCACCTTTAGCACCAGTGGGCTCTGCCCACCTGCAATATCTATGTGACGCTGCCAGACCCATTCTGATTGGCTAAGATACCTTTCATTTTGGATGTAGTGTATCCTTGCAGGTCCATTCTGCTGCTGTCAGCAGAATAGATGGATGGGAAACTAGGCAATACATAGACAGACAAAAACTCAATGACTACACACAAGAGTGGGAATTTTAACTGGACAAGAAGAATTCAGTAGACAGGGTGTTACAAATTCCTTCCTACATGTATCTCAGGCCTTTGGTAAAAATTCACTGCATGCAATATACAGCCAGTCAGAAAACTTTTGCTGGCATTATTCCTGTGAGGAATGGTAGTTTTTGAGGCTGAGTGTGAATCTACCGTACAAAACATCTTGCTAACCATTTATATATTGTACTCAAAAGAAATATTGATAGCTTCCTTTTATTGCTTATTAGTAAAGAAAAAAAACAGTAAGTGAAAAACATTGACATAAAAGTACTTTCTACTGGCCTGGAATTATGTTTAAAATTCTAATAAACCTTCATGAACAGATTACATGCACAACGTCTCCTAAACATTAATAAAAAAATCTCTTCTGCTGCTGGCTGTATTAATGTTAGCACCAAGTATTTTCTTGCACATAAAAATATTCAGCAATATTAAATTCAAATAGCAATCTACAGATTTGTCACTGCATCCAGTGGTCTTCTCACTGTCCTAATTTACAGCATCTTAATCAGGTGGTTGTTTTCATGTTTAATGCTCATGCCCTGTTTTTCTAATCTCCTCCCAGATCACATCTGTCTGGTGGTTGATCCTGTTTTCCATTCTAATGGTTTCCTCACCTTTTTCGTCTCTAATCCACAACATTCCTGTAACCATGTCTCTGGTATGATTTAACATTTTCTTATGTGTTTAATGTGTTCAACAGGTCCAAATAGTATGTTCACCAGTGAATAATGGTTGACCTAGATAAAATGCATTAAATCAATTTCAAATTCAAGCCTTAGATTCTTTAGTGAGTAATGCAAAAATCATGCTTACTATGGGCTCCCTACTGAAATGTTAGCAATCAAAATGCCAAGTGCCGACAAGCCAAAAAAAGACAGAAAACCTAGGAAAATAGCAGATCTTAAAGATTTCTCTTCTCCTTTAAAATTCATTTTTGCAGGAGGCAAGGGCAAGCTCCACTGTACCCCCTCTCCTGAACTTATATATACCAACTCCAAGACTGCCATACCTTGGAAGAAAACGAATATCCCGAGAAACAGCCATCTTGGAGTTAATATATGGAAGTAAGTTTCTGTGTTTTGATATTTATTCTAGCAAGTCCCAACATTCCAAAGTGTTATCTTTATGGCATAAATGTGTAAATATTATACATACTAATTGTCTTCCTTCATAATACGTCTGTGCATGTCTAAACATATTATCGATGCCACAAATGCATATGCAATGCAATTCCATAAATGTTGCTTGATTAATGTTTTCTTGTCCTGGTGACCCAGGTCTGTAGGCCACTCTATTCACCAAGTACACAAACTAAAATAAATGCAAAAAAGTCAAGGTCAGCAAGCTTACCCCCATGTCCAACTTGATATATATCTGTTATGGACATGTGCAAGTTCTCTGTACCCGCCTAAAAGTGTTTCATTCTTGAAGAAGTCTACATTGTCTGTCATATATTAAGCAGCTAATTCACAATCAAGGGAAGTAAAAAAAATTAGAGTGATCAGTCAGACAAACCAGACTGTACAGCTCACCCACCAATCAGATGAAAAGGGCAGGTAACATGTTTAGTTTTGGAAGATCTCTGACTGATACCTGGAGTAATCAAATTTCCAATGCCAATCTGTCCTCCAGAAGTCAGGTTTGTCACCTTCAGTGCGTCATCATTCACCCTGTCAACTACATCGATTGGAACAATAAGTTGCACAGTGGTTTCCTCCTAACAACAGGAACAGAGCATGTAATAAACAGTTATAAGGGTCACATGATCAAGGCTTAGGGTCAGCCACTATTCTCAGTGATCAGCAGCTCTGGATTTTCTATTCTACATTCTGAAAGGAGATTTTCAAGGAAGTGTTTGCAACGTTAGACAAATTCCTGGATTTGAGGACATCATCATCTGGTGGAATAAGATATGTAGGTTGAGAATAATCTAGTGCTTAGACCAGAAGACTGGCTACACCCCTGGACCAGTGTTGACCACTCCAAGCTGAATCACCATGCCAGTAGATTACAGAGGTAACAAACTCAATAAATGAAACGTTTTTCAACATTGTTACAATCTATTTTGCAAGACCTACAGAAATATTGTGGACCAGGCATTGATATCATCTGTCATTAATCAGTTTAACTGAATCACCAATGAATCATTCAGGGAGCTCCATGATCTGCTTCAAGAAGGTGTTAACAATATTATGAGGAATGTGAATGAAAAAAGATCTGCAATTTGTTCCTACGCTAAGATGTATTCAGAAATGTTAGTGTACTTGCAAAGATATAAACCAATAAGGGAGATTGATATAAGGGCTCAGACAAGTGTATGTAAATGTCATCCCATAATTTAGTGTAACTGGAAGATGAAACACCTTTTAGCTTCAGAACAGCAGATTATAAACAAGCACTATCCAAGTGTTAAAACAAATGCAGGCAGCCAGGTAGATCTCATTTCAAGTACCAAATGAGGTTGATGAATTAAAAGAAAACACACTTCTAGGATATATTTAGCAAGTGCAAGTAAAATAATTCCTGCTACAGTCAAGCAAGTGGTGTACGGCTAAATGCAAGTTGCATCCACTTTCAAGAAAAGAGGTTTGAATATTAATGCTGCATATATAATAGCTCCCAGGAGTTTTGCATCAGTATTTCTTGCTGATAAGACAAAGATGAATATACTGTTAAGAAGCAGACAGATCCAAGTGCTAAACCACTGCAGTTAAAATAAACAGTGCGCGTGGATATATACAGAATTAATTTAAATGTTAAGTAATGAGGCCACAACTGAAGTCTCAGTAAGTTCACATCTAAGAACAAGTCCAGGTAAAAACATAGACTGACTAAGTGCGAAGTATGTCCATAGTCATGGAAATGGAGCACTTGCAACAGTTGAATAGTTAACATAAATGCATATCAAAATGGTGAAATCAAGAAGTAAAATAAACAACTAACAATCTAAGCTTTGTCACACTTGTGGGTAGAGAGTAAATGAAGAGACGTCCACAGTTTCGTCCTGTACCCACTGCAGTCTCAGGAGAGTTGAAAACCAGCTCTGTCTCATAGACAGACTAAGCCCTGACTGCCAACCCCTATAACCTAAGTTCAAGGAACTGTTCAGATGGTTTAAGGGCCAGGTGGCGAAAGATGGGGGAGATTATAGAAGGATGGCATGATCATGGTTGACAATTGCTTCAATGCAAAGAGGAAGCTTGTAAGACAACAATAATCATGGAAGGATAAGGACTTGGCATATCACTCAAGTGTCCAGATTTTCACAGAATGTCCAGAGTTTCGCCTCATATTGTTAGGCTGTTCTTCATAAAATTTGTGGTTTTCTGGCAAATCATTGAGGATTTTGAGGATTGAAGTCAATAATTAATTATATACATTTGACTTTTAGACTTTATATCCTACAGAAACTGCATGCTAACTTCAATTCTGTTATTCTAGCAAATTGCTAAGTTTATAAGAGCAATATTTAAAATCTGTCCCTATTTTTGGGCCTTTGCTCCCCCATTGCTTTATGCTTTGTTCAGATTTCTTGTGCAAGAGGCTGAGAGGTATGTGCTCCCAAGTAAGTGATGGTAGCCCTAGAGGTGTGTCTTTGTAAGTGTGTGGGTGGTGTGTGTCCATGTGTGTGCGTGTGCGCACGTGCATGCATATAATTGTGCATGCGTGCAAGCGAGTGGGTGTCTGTGTGTGTGTGTATGTGTGTGTGTGTGTGTGTGTTTTATAGTAAGGCACATGTATGCTGGAAGGAAATAACTCCCTGCAGTGATGTGGGGGCATATGCCAGGCACCAGAAGATTGGGTTAGGGTCACAGAGAAGTTATCCTGTAGCCAACACTTAGCATACTGCAAGATGGTGTAGTTACTTGTCCAGAAACATTGTAGGTATGACACAGAGGTCTAGTCGGGGGGGGGGGACCAGGCTAGCCTGGAAATGGAACAAGGGTTCCCTCTCACCACATCATACAAGCAGGGGGGGGGTGTAAAATAATTCCTCAGGAAATCACAGAAGTGTATTGCAGCAGTATATAAATCTAGAAAACTAAAGGCATTAGACCCAGGTGGCCCCCTCTGGGCAATCATTTCCATTGAGGAAGTCTTAATGGTCAGCAGGCAAAATGGGAAAGTACCTAGAAAAACGAATCTCAAAGAAGTTGGTACCCCTGACTTTGATTGTCTTCAACTAAATGATTGAATAATAAATTATCACAATCTTGCCCCTTCTCCAATCTGGTCTCAGACTCTGAGTTACAGAAAACCTGGGGCATCACTGCCATAAGGACAAGCCAAAAGTTAACATTTAATTAGGGTATCCATAGCACATTTTGATCCAAACTATGCAACAAGTCAGTTGAAATACAAGCCTTGTTATAATTGGGGCTAGTATTATGCAAGGTTGAGATGGGAGTATTTGAGTCATATTTCACAGTTTGGAGGATACTGCGATGAAATGATATTGGACCTGGCCTCAGTCCAGGGAGTCACTAATACAGGTGGTTCCTATGTGGCCTATAGCTAGTTTTTACAAATACAGGCAATTGTTCTGATCAATTTGGGAGGAATGAAAGGCCAGTAGGGCCAATAACTTGTCCCTTGCATATGCGATGATAAACTCCTTTTCAGATGAGTGAAAACTCTGGTAGTAATAATAAACTAAAGTCTGCTGCATTCATGGATCATACACACTGCAAAACCTGTAAAGGAAATACCCAAGGATTGAATAAAATCTGTGTAGGCTCCATGTAGAGCCTACATGGAATTTATCTGTGTACACGGCCATGGATCCTCCTTGGCAGCGCACCATACATAATAATTATGGCGAGCTGCTTAGGGAGATCACAGTAACACAGATATTGAATCCATGCAAGCAACAGTGTAGAGGCTGTCCTGTACTTGTGGACTGTCCAGAAAATGTCTGGACAGGTGGTAAGCACAGGACATTTTTTTTTATTTTTATGTGTCTGTTTGCACTGTGTGGCACATTGCTTAGAGATGCTTATACACACGCATCTGACATCTGGTATATATCTAAAAATAGAAACCAGATGCAATCAGCCATATTTTTTTTTCTTTTTTTTGTCTCTCCCCTGTTTGCGCAGTTTGGCATGGTGCTTAAAGATGTCGAGCTGCACTTTTACATATACAGCAGGCATCTGGTACAGATCTAAAAATAGAAACTGGATGTAATCAATTGTAATTTCTTTTTTATTTTTCTCTCTCCCTGATTACGTGGAATGGTGCAGTGCTTAGCAATGCCATTAGACATCTAAACACAGAAACCGGATGTATTTAATTGTAGTAGTTGTGCTGTGCTTAGCAATGTGCAAACCCATGCAGCTTCACATCTTAGCAGTATATGTGAAGATATACTGCTTCCCTGTACTATACAAGTGGCTAGATAGGTTGAGTTAGGACCTACAGTGTATAGATCCTGGGTTTGAGTCCTGAACATTTATACAATTTAAATATATTGCAGTGAAAATGTGTCACATGACCAAAACATCTGTTTAATTTAAAATTAAAAATTGTTACATTTAGAAAAGCTGCACAGTGCCACTTAAACATGGTCAACAGTCTACATCGTGTGCGTGTTGCTAAGCTATGCTTAAACATGGTTTGTGTGAGTTTGTTCGATGCTAAGCATAGCAACGCTTTTTTGAAAGTTACAGTATGACGTGTAAGGGTGGGAATGCAGCCTATATAATAGATGAGAATTTCACACCATTCACTGGAGTCTTCACTTGGCTGTCGATATGCCTAGTGGTGTTGGAGAGGGAGCACACTTTCAGGTGCAGAGGTGGGGTGTGCTGGAGTCCAAAGTTTTTGTTGGACTCATAGTTAAGAACTATGAACCCCGGCTGCTGCAGAGTGATTACCAGGGCTCACAGTACAAGTCTGAGGCCTGGGATTGGTTGGCTAGGGAACATACTAGTGCTACTGGTAGCTCCAAAACCTGAAGAATAGGAGGAGTGGAACCGTAGTCACCTGGGTCCAAGAAGCTTGGGCTGGGCAGACCCCACAGATATGTAAGTATGTTTGGCAGTACTTTAGAACTGTACAAGCTGAATCTGTGCAAAACTGGTATGCATAATGGTTTGCTTCTCTTACAACAGCTGCAGAAGAGAGGGTCCACAATGTCCAGTCCCATGCAGGGCACCTGGCCAGGATGAGGCGAGAGTGTGGTAAGTAGGGAAACATCAAAGTAATAACTTAATGCATAACGTAATCTTACAATAAATTATTTACAGAGTTTGCAGTCTTAACAGTCAGTTATGACATACCTGGGACACGTAACATGCTTAGTAATGTATCACCGCCTACCTGAAATGGTAAAGAAAGTGAAATCAGGTAAGCATGCCGTAATGTGTACTAGAGTTTCCAAACATCAGCTAATGTTGGGCTCTACCAATATTAAACGTCACTGTTCTGGTCTGCCCATTGCCTGAAATATGCTGTAAGTTGCACTCGATTAATGGAGGGGATATATAGGTTATTTATTAGACATCTTACACAGCTATCCATGTTCTACATGCCAGACTTGAAGCAACATTAATCAATAAATACTAAAGGGTGATGGAGCTTTAATATGTAATGTTTTCAAATGAAAAGTGTTCACTATTCTTGTATTCACTGCATGTGTGTTCTAATCTGATACCAGTGAACTGTTAAATGTAAATGAATAAAGAATGCAGCAAAAACTGTCTGAAATAAATGTAGTACATTACCCAGAGTAAGGTTCAAGCCTGTGTTCTGCTCATTTTGTCTGGCATAATGCTGTATATTCCACCCAGTCAATGAACATGGTATATGGGTAAGGTAACCAAAGTCTGGACTGCTATCTATGTGTCTAAATGGCAGATTTTAATTAACATTATCAATAAAGTTTACATTAGGAATGTGCTTTGATAAGTAATCTTTTCAAATAAGTGGTCATTATTCCTGTCTTCACTGCATGTGTCTTCTAATCTGACACCAGTCAACTGTTAAATGTACATGAATAAAGAATGTAGCCACAAATGTCTGAAATGAATGTAGTGCAATAACCAGACTAGGTTCAATCCTGTGTTCTGGCCATTCTGTCTGAAATAATGCTGTATATTCCACCCAGTCAATGAACATGGTATATGGGTAAGGTAACTCAAGTCTGGGACTGCTATATATGTGTTTAAATGCCATATTTAAAGGAACATTATCAATAAAGGGTACTTACGTATTATGGCAACCAGATGTTTGTGGTTGCGAATTTTGCTTAGTTGAAAACAGACGAGCGCATGAAACACTGTAAAGTGTTGTGCAGACTCCTTTTGGCTGTTGAAAAACCTGTGGATTACCTTGAGGGACAGAAAAACATTCAGAAATACTCTTCCCTTTTTGCGTGCATTACAGATGCAGACTGGAATTGTCACCCATGCTGTCTTACTGATGAATGGAATTTTTGAACTGTCAGGAACAAAAACACGCACAGGAATTTTTTGGGTCGTAAAATAATCCTTTCTTAAAAAAACTGTTACCATACTGGATAATAACCTTCACAATGGGAAAATGACATACAATAATTCTTGTAAAAATGCAGGGTGGATGATGTTGATAGGTGATTGTGGGTTTCCGAGTACACATAGTAAGAACAGTACGGAAAAAGTGTTTCTGTCTGATGATGCGCTTCTTCCTGTCATTAGTGGAATATAGCAGATTTTTCATTTGAACCTGAACCCATGTTAACAAATTGTTAAAAACTAAAAGTGGAGCAAAACCATTACTCCTGTGTCTGTGCCTTTTTATGTGGGGAAAAGTAGTCAGCAATTGCAGTAAGTCAGACAGCAACCCTGACAGTTGAAGTCTGTATGCACTTTACAGCCAGCGACATGACATGCCGGCGGCAAAGTGCATACCAAAACAACAGCATTCAGTTTGTCATTTGTTACCGATAACACTGCCTAAAAGCACATTCATTATGAAAGAGAACCCTTTCTCTGACATTGTCACACCTTTAACACTTACATGTAAACATCAGGGAGCAACAGTAATTATCGCAAAAATCTGGATGCGATAATACATAAGTACCCAATAAAGTTTAAACCAGGATTGTACATTGATAAGTTTCTTTTGGCTTTTCCTAGTTAGGGGTCGGCACAGCAGCACTCCGGTCTGCTAATGACTGGCAGTCGATTTAAGTAATCTTTTCAAATAAGTTTTCATTATTTCTGTATTCACTGCATGTGTGTTCTAATCAGACACCTATCAACTGTTACATATTAACTAAGAAATAATGCATCATGTAATTTCAGATATGCATGTAGTGCAGTACCCAGGGTAAAGACTCAGGTCAAATAATTTCCCCGAAATATGCTGTTCATAGCAGTCAGTAAATGAACAGGGTATATGGTTAGGTCAACAGATGACCTACACAGCCATACATGTGTGTAACTGCCAGATTTCACGTGACATTAATCATTACACTGTAAAAAGAGATGGTGCTTTGATAACTACTGTTTTCAACTAAAGTGCTCATTATTCATGTGTTCACTGCATTTGGTTTCCAATGTGATACCACATACAGCTATGCATTTGGGTAAATGTAGGATTCAACACAAAATGTTGCAATAAAAGTCTTAAATGAGATGGTGTTTTGTGAATTCATTATATTGGAATAAAGTGCATATAATTCCTGCAGTCACTGCTTGTGGGTTCTAATCCCATGGCAGCCAGCTGACAAATAACCAGCTATCTAGTGTACTTAGTGTACACAAACATACCTCTCAACTGTCACACTTTTGAAGAATGTAATGACTAGTGCCCCATATGACTGACCCTTGATTAGCCGATACATGAAATTACTTGAAATGCAAGTTATTGGCAAATTCGTTATCAGAACACCTTGGAACTAATGTATGAGCACACTATGTAAAAACGTTCCCTGTATTTGTGCCTGTGTACCACCATTTGTTAGTGCTTAGCCCATACTGTCCCATGCTAACAGACAGAGTTCATAGGTTCATAGGTAGGTACTAGGCTATTAGCCCTAGGGCCTATATAAGCCTAGCCAAAAAGGTACCCTGGCTTTCGCCACCCAAGAAAATAATTTTCCTGTGCCCCTGTCAGGCAGAGCCACAGAATTTCCTATTTCCTATCCAATCATCAAGATTTTTATTGAAGAGTGCTAATGAGGAGCTCTGTTTGACATAGATAGATAGTCTGTTCCAGAGTATGGAAAGTCTCTGGGACAGGAATCTATCCCTCCAGCATGTTCTGTTTATTGTGGTGACAAGGTTTAGGACCCTAGAGTGTGTAGCTCAGAGGGATTGTGATTTGTTTAAGTGGAGCATTAAACAGCCTTGCAGGTCTTGAACCCAGGACCCTAGACACTATAGTCACAGTAGTTAACCACCAAGCCATCACAGCAGTTATGTACATACAACATTATAGGTTCATAGGTGTGTATTACGCTAATGGCCCTGGAGCCTTTACAAGCCTAGCCCAAAAAAAAAAAAAAAAAAATTGCCCAGGCACCATGCCACCCGATGTTAGTTCACAGTGCCTGTATCCAGTAGGGCAACTGGAATGATCCCTGGAGTGAACTTTTTGTTACCCAGCCACTTGTCAAGATTTCTCCTGAAGAAGGCCAGTGAAGTACTCTTTTTGACATGAATGGGTAGCTTATTTCAGAGTATGGGCAGTCTTTAGGAGATAAACCTATCCCTCCAGCATGTTCTGTTAATTGTGGTAATGAGGTTGTGATCTCTGGAGCGTGTTGCGCCAGGGCATTGGAATTTCTTTAGGTGTAGAACTTCAAGTAGGGCTGGGTTGTACATGGCTTCATAAGTCAAGCAGGGATCACCTCTAAGGAGACGATAAGAGACTGAGAACAGCTGAAGTTTCTTGAGTCTGTCCATGTAGGACATCTGTTTTAAGGCCCAGGATCCTTTTTGTGAGGTACTTTTGTGGCGTCTCCAGCTGTTGTAGGTATCTGGTCAGGTACATGCCAAACGGGGCATTATATTTGATAATTGGTCTAATGAGGGATGAGTAGATAGGGATTATGACCTCTTTCTTCCTGGATGCGAAACCTTTGGTTATAAAATGTGCCACATAGAAGGACTTTCTGACCACAGTGCAAATGTGGTGGTCTAAGGTGAGGTGGCTGTTGACCTGGGTGCCCAGATCTCTTATGGCCCCTTCAGTGTTCAATGGGCTCCCATCAATGTGGTAATTCCTGGGAATTTATTTTTTTCCAGTGGGGATGATAATGCATTTTTTGGTGTTAAGCTTCATGCCATGGTTCCGACACCAGTCATTCATCTCAGAGAAGCCCTTTTGTAGGATCTCTGCATCACTTGGGCAGTTGATAATGACTCCTAGCTTGCAGTCATCAGCGAATTTGGTTAGGCAGAGTCCTCCTGTGTGGCCTGGACTTCTGAGAAGTAGATGCCAAACAGGAGAGGGCCCAGGACTGAGTCCTATGGGACTCCACTCATGACTGATCGACAGTCTGACTTGGAATCCACAACTTTCACTCTGTGGATCCTGTCTGTGAGCCAATTTGCAACCTACCTAGTGATGTAAGGATTGATACCTAGTTTAGTGAGTTTATGAATGATACCTGAGTGGGGAATGGTATCAAAGGCCTTGGCCAGGTCAAGGTAGGCTGTATGCACTGCCTTACCCTCAGCCACTGCCTTGGTGACTGCCTCAAAGAAGTAAACCAGGTTCAACAGGCAGGATCTCCTCTTGACAAAGCCAAACTGTGTGGGGTCAAATGTTTGGAGATTGTCTATATCTTTGTGAAGCAGGTCCATGATGACATGCTCCATAGCTTTGCATACTAGACTCGTCAAGCTAATGGTGCGATAGTTCCCATGGTCTGTAGTTGCTCCCCCTTTATGAAGTGGGATGACTGTAGCAGTGCACCATTCGTTAGGGACAAAGCCTGAGGTAAGGCTGTGATTGAGCAAAGCACACAGATGTGGTGCCAGTTTGTTTTGTAGCTCATGTAGGATGCAGCCAGGGATATTATTAGGTCCCATGGATGATGCATTCTTGGCTTTGGACAATGCAGCTTTTACCTGCTCCTCAGAAATGGTGGATACCAGGCTTTCTTCTGGCATTGTGATAGGGCCTTTGGGGGAAGGGTAAAGTTGACACTGAATCTGTCGGCCAGTATGTTGGCTATATCTGCTGGCTCAGTATAGGAGGTGCCATTGTGCAATAACTCAGAGCAAATCTGGGTATTACCTTTGAGGTTTTTGATACAGCTATAGAAGGCTTTGTGATTGTTTTTGGTGTCAGCCGCAATTCTGCCTTCATAGCTGGCTTTAGAGGATGTGATAAGGGATCTCAGCTTTTTGTTGAGACTGATATGAAAGGTTTTTCTAGACTTGTGACTTCATTTTTTTTTTTTTGCAACAATTTCTTCCTTCTGTTGTAGAGTTTATTGATGGCTGGGGACCACCAGACTGGATTCCTTTTTTTCCAGGAGAGCGTGTTATTTCTGTTTGGTATGGCAAAGTCCGTGCATTTGTATACATGCTTGTACAGTGCATTGGTTTGTGATTCAGCAGTCATGCTATTTTCCATTGGCATGGGTGCCGAGAATTTAGCCACCTCTGTTTTTAGGACCCCAAAGTCAGCTTTGGAGAAGTTTTTCAGGGTGGTCAACTTTGTGGGGGGTGTAGGTGTGATGGAGATTTCCATGGTGATCAGTTTGTGGTCAGATTTAACCAGGGAGGAATTGACTATAGGTGTGAAAAAACTGTCTCCCATGTTGGTGATAACCAGGTTGAGGATATTGCTTCCTCTAGTGGGGGTCAGGATGAGCTGGCCCAGGGCAGTGGAATTGAAAAATTTCAGAAAGCGTTGGGACTGTACAATGGTACTTGAATAGTTTTCCCAGTTGATGGAAGGGTAGTTGAAGTCACCCAGTATGAGAGTATTGGGTTGGATCTTGATAGATTCTATACAAGATTTACAGTCACTGTACTCACAACTGAAATTGCACATCTGTAGAAGTATGTATTAGTAGTCTGTGTAGTAATATTACCGATAAAGTTAATAATGGTATTTTTTCTCTCTCTCCCCACCTCTTATCTTCTTTAATTTATTAATGTTATTTATTATTATGATTTGATATTAATATATTATTTATAACTAACTGTTATGTTGAGCTTATGTGTTATTTCATACTCGTTTGTTGTTAAAATACTTTTCTTTGTGTTATTTATTGTTGTGTTCCTCATTATATTCCTTTTTATGTCTTTAAATTAATCAATATTAACTTCCATTATGTTAATACTAACATTTGTTTAGTTATATTTCTTGTTACCGTTTGGTTATATTTAATTTACTACAGCAAAACAAGGTAGGCCATTTCCTGGTGATCCACCTACCTTGGCTTCCCTGGCTGTGGCACCAGGGCCCAGCACAACTAGGCCACAGCCGGGTATTGCCCCCTCTGCTGCCCCTGCAATAACTGTGGCATTGGGTAGTTCTGCAGCAGAGGCTGGGGGTGGCCCCCCTCTGGTAGTGGAATTGGAGGGGGTGATTTTGTCATCTGTGAGGAACTATCAGGCATGGTGCATAGGTTGCTGCACTGAACTGTCAGGTCTGGTGTCAGATGGAGATCATGCTGTCCATCCTGGTGGGGCAGCTTCACCCCAGATGTCAGTGTCCACCACTGCCTCCACAGGGGCAGTGAAGGAGCAGTGCTGACAGTCCCATGGTTGAAGAATTGAGTCACATTGCTACCATGTGTGACGTTCATGGGACTGGGACTCCACAACACCCCCCACATCCAAGGTGTTCACCCCCTCTTGTGTCACACACCAACCCTGTCTTCTGTCTTGTTTGTCTGCAAAAGTTTCCTCACCTTCCCAACTTACCTCCCCAACATGTACCTATGTCCCTTCCACTCTCACCTTAAAAACAAAAAATGGGCACCTTTCCCAAAAAAAATATATCTATAGCTCTCCATTTTGCATACATGTCCACTTGACACACTTAATTTGGTCCAATTGGCTAAACAACACACTTATGTTGTCATCGCCCCTCTCTGGGGGTGACAGTCCAAATTCAGCTAAAAAAATCAGTGAAAGGCATAGTTGTTGCTGTTCAATAAATACAGTACAGTTGGAATGTCTGCATCTAAATAACAAAGATCAAAGACCTACAGATATTACCACTCTTAACTAGTCCTAGTACAACATTAGAAAGTGCAGAGAAAGTCAGATCATGCATTAGCCTGAATTCCCAAAGTATGTTCTGAAATTCTGTCCCAGCAATATCAGACTGCAGGCCACAATGATGTGCTAGTGATATCAGGCAACCACAGCTGAACAAGTAACATATATATATATATATATATATATATATATATATATATATATATATATATATCTATATCGAGAGAGAGAGAGGTTGTGCTAGATGCAAGGGTTGTCAGCACACACTTAACAGGGGACTACCATGACATAACATGTGACTTAGCTGCATGACATAATGGTTAATGTACGCCCTACTTATTTCTAGGGCACACCAAGCATTTTGCCTTTTCATTGTGTTACTGACACTGTTGACTGACATACTTACCTTAAACACATATCTTAATTTCCAGTGGGATGGGTAACCTCAATCTGGTTCTGCCAATATAACAAGGCTGCCATAGATCCCACACTTACACTTACAGCTTGTTGTCCTGCAAAGTGTTCACCCTCACTGCTTATGCCTATTGCCTGCAGCAGTAGCTTCAGCCTGTAGCACACACATTTGCATGTAAAAAGTAGCTGCTACAGACATTCTCTGCAATGACATAGTATCTATACCCCAGCAATTTCTACCCCAACATATAAGAAAGTAGGGTTGCTACCTTTTCAAATGGCCAAAGTGGGACATTTTTGGGACAAACATCAGATTTTACAGGCCGACACATACCCACTGTCAGTACAAAGGATAGAACTTAACTTTTTTGCCTAAATAATAGCTTATTCTTGTAGCATTTTAGTTGCTTATTTTGTTTCTTATAACATTTAGGAATTTTAGATACAGAATAACTGTTTTATGCAACTATTACATACAATATAGGACATAATTATGTCCTACAATCACAGGACATTTGCCATTTTTAATATTTTTTGTCAGGACACAACTGCTCAAAGAGGGACTGTCACTCGCAAAGTGGGACATGTGGTAACCCTATAAGAAAGGGGGTTGTAATCTACATTGAGGCTTTAAATCTTGTTCAGTGGTTGCATGGGATTGGCTGATTATACTGCAAATCAGCTGTGTTGGCTACAATTAGCATTTCAGAAGCAGAAATCAGTTCAGAGTCAATCACTTTCTAATGAGAACCACGTTAAAAAGGCAAACAGCAGACAGCTAGCTAGGGGAACCATTGCTTATGAAAGTTACTTCACAGAGTGAACTCGTCAGCACATTTATATACTTGTACCTTTCAACAGAGGAGTATTGTACTCAGTCAGGTATGTAACCATTTATTTCCAACATGATGCATATGTCTCAATATACTTAGGGGAATGGTGATTACATCATTAAGCCTTTTTTAGAACTGTACTGATGACATGTCATCAATCTCCAGATGTGTTACATCTACATAGGAACTAGAGTACAGTAAGGCTAGAATGCTTCTTATTAATTAGGTACATTGGTCTCCTGGAAATTTCCCTTCATAGTGGTTGTAATACTACACTGCTGTTTGTTTGGCACTGTTGTTTTTATATAGGGGCCACACTACAATGGACTACTGTGTTAGGTGTGTGATCATACATTAGTATCTGTCATGGCACAAACAGGAATAGCTGACTATTAGTACTATCCTAGTTGCATTCACAGACTTACTATGTTTGCACTGTGTTGAATATGAGATGTGTAATTAAGCAGTGAATACTGGTAGGCATCCGTTATTGCTGTATGTCTACATACTGTACTCCCAAGTATGTGATCCTGACGTGTTCCCATTTTGTTGCCTTTCAGGAAATATGTATCCCGAATGCAGGGACCATTTTGCAGATGCTGAAAATGACATCATCCTGGAGCCCTTGCATCAACACCATCAACTCCTGCTGTCCCGGGGAGGCCAAACAGGGAACAGGCAGCATTGTGGGCTGATCTGGTCCGTGATGTGGATGCTATCGGTCAGAGCAGGACATATGAGCACGTGCAAAACTGTGCCACTGATATGGTCAACATCTCACACAGAAGAGAAGTAGACATGGCCAGGGATCATGGTGTCACTGCTGAAGGGATTGTGGGGGAACAACCACTGTCAGCCACTGGGGTATTCCCGGTGAACCTAGGAACAGAGGACAGCTCCCAGGTATCCACCACATGGTATGTTACAGATGTGGGTGCCACCGTTTCCACCCAAGAGGAGCGTCCAGGTATGCAAAATTGGATCAGCACTGGAATACTGTTGCATTCAGTGTGTCAGGGTGTACATAGTTTAATGTGGGTGTCAGGTTTTTTTTTTTGTGGGAGGTAGCTGCAATTTGAATCTCATGCTCAGATTGTGACCAACATACCAAATAATATAGTAGCTACTGTAAATGGGAGGTATTTGGATGTATTACCCTGTTATAGTGCAACATGTGGTGCTGTTTACATTACCTGTCCCTCAAATTTTCACAGGACTGTCAGGAATGGGATGAGGCCATGGTCCTACTCCTGGTAAGCATAACACTGTTTTGTTAGAGATGTAAATTTAGTGCAATGTATTCACTAATGGTTGATGTACTGTGTGCATGACTGCCAATTGTGCAGATATTTTCCAGCTGTACACAGTTTAGAGTCATACCTATGCCTTGTATGTGTGACTACACTGATAGATTTGACAGTATTATCAGGACATTTTAGACTGCCATATGTGTCACCTGTGCAGAGTTTTGCCAAATGTCAACAGTGTACATCATTGTTGCATATGAGATTCTTGTTAAAGAGCTTTGATTTGCAAGTGATTACAGATGTTTGCTAGAAAATAATATCCTCATGTCCTACTATATGAGGTTAAGGGTTAAACAAGTACGTAATAGTGGCAGCATTGTATACAGCTTAACATATATTGCAACATATAGCAGTGCAGAAATTAAACCAGCCACTGGGAATGCACAAGCCAGTACATTTCTTTGTGCCAGTCCCAAGCCCAGATAAATGGGGAGGGTTGCATCAGGAAGGGCATCCGGCGTAAAACTTTGCCAAAACATTCATGTGGACAGCAGTAAATATTTTCATACCGGATCGGTTGAGGCCTGGGTTAACAACGACCAACACCAGTCCTGTTAGCCAACAGGGTACTGGTGGAAATTGGGTTACTGTTGGCCAAAGGAGGAGAAGAAGGGGAAGGCATGGCTAAAGGCTGGAAGAGAGGAGAAAGGCTAGGACTGTGGTAGTGAGGGTCAGAACTTTAAATGTTGGCAGTATGACTGGTATAGGGAGAGAGCTAGCCGATATGATGGACAAAAGGAAGGTTGGTATATTGTGTGTGCAAGAGACCAGACGGAAGGGGAGTAAGGCTAGGTGTATCGGAGGTGGGTTCAAATTGTTTTATCATGGTGTGGATGGGAGTAGAAATGGTGTAGGAGTTATCCTGAAGGAACAGTATGCTAAGAGTGCTTTGGAGGTGAAAAGAGTATCAGACAGAGTGATGTTTATGAAGCTGGAAATTGATGGTGTAATGATGAATGTTGTTAGTGCATATGCTCCACAAGTTGGGTGTGCGATGGATGAGAAAGAAAAATTTTGGACTGAGTTGGATGAAGTGGTGATAACTGTACCCAAGGGTGAGAGATTGGTGATTGGAGAAGATTTCAATGGGCGTGTTGGTGAAGGGAACAGAGGGGATGAGGAAGTGTTGGGTAGGTATTGTGTTAAGCAAAGGAATGCAGAAGGTCAGATGGTAGTGGATTTTGCAAAAAGGATGGACATGACTGTAGTGAATACATATTTTACTCAGAAAAGAATTCCCCTGCACAGAAGCAATTGCATGGCATCAAAGTACTAGGTGAACAAAAAACAGTAGCCAGCAACTGTGAGCTATTTCAACTAATATAATTAATTATAGATAAAAAAACACAAAAATAACAGACCGGTTTCAGCTATGGTATTCACCTAGCCTTCATCAGTGTAAATATTCACAACATTTTGAGGTTCTTTATATACATTTGCATAATTAGACACAAATTGTCATTGGTGAGCTCATAAATATTCATTAATATACAAAGTCATAAATATTCATTAAGACCTGACTGGAAAAGTCCACCTAATTTTACAATCCATTTCTTTTCTTTAGTGTTCAGTTTACTGTGCCACCCTGATTTATTAGATCTATCTCCAATTACTTTATCTATAATATTAAAATGAATTCTGGCTGTGGGATGTTTCAATGTGTGTTTGTACAAAGCATTGCTCATGCGTTTACATCTTATGTCACTTAGATGTTCTGAAATGCGTATTCTTAAAGGTCTTGATGTTTGACCTATATAGAAAGAATGGCAACTGCAAGAAGCCATATAAATGATCCAATCTGTGCTACAATTCACAAAGAACCTGATGTCATACATAATGCTAGTATTACTACTGGAGAAATGTTTTGTTTTAAGCACATCTTTACAATGGCTGCAATGACCACATGGCATGCAGCCAACCAAATACTCTCCAGAAATAAGGGTTTGAGTCATATTCTGTTTGTTGGAATCATGGTGATGTTTGTAATGACTGAAATGAGACCCAAGATTTTTCCCTTTTCTGAATGAAAACAAACAAGTTTCGGGTAAATACTGTGACAAAACATTATCCACTAGCAGGATATTCCAATGTCGCCTGATGGCATCAGTAACTCTATTTGTATTTCTACCATATGTAGTGATAAATCATAAATTATTATTTTTGTTATCTGTTTTTTGTTTGTATTTAAGAAGGTCTTGTCTGTCCAGATTTGCAGCATGATTGCTTGCTGTATGAAAATAACCCATGCTGTAGCCCCTTTCTTTAAACCTGTTCAACAAATCCTTGCTGAAAACCTTGAAAGTGTTTTCTTCTGAACAAATGCGTCTCATCCTCATAAATTGAGACTTGGGGATGTTTTTGTTAATATGTGCTGGATGAAAGCTGGATGCGTGGAGTAATGTGTTGTATTCCGGATATTTCCCAAATACTTCACTACCAAGAGTATTGTCAGTATTTCTAATTACCAGCACATCCAAGTATGTGATCTTATGTTGGTCATAATTGATGGTAAAATGTAAACCCTATTTATTCTCATTGAGGTATTCAACAAATTCCATCAAGTATTCCACATCAGCTCTCTACACCATCCAGCAATCATCCAGATATCTACGCCAAATATCAATTTCCATTAGATATATGTTGTGTGTAACATCATAGATAATTTGTTCTTCTATATATGCCATATATAGGTCTGCATATATGGGGGGAAATGATGCGCCCATTGCTGTGCCCCGTGTTTGAAAATAACATTGTTTTCCATAGAAAAACACATTTTTGGTGAGCACATGTTCAGTTAAGCATATAAGAAACATGTTGAAACCAGGTTTGTATAATTCTGATTTGTATAGCCAATATTCTATGGCATCAAGCCCGGCCCAATGTGGAATGTTAGTATATAATGCACTAACATCCAGGGTGCATAACAACCAATGATCTTCAATTTGCATCTCATTTATAATACCTAAAAATTCTGTGGTATCCTGAATTCTAGATCTTACCCATCTCAATAATGGTTTGAGATGTTTGGTTAGAAACTCAGAAAGTGGTTCAGTAATGGAGCCATTACCTGCCGCAATTGGCTTACCAGGAGGATGCAAAGGATCTTTGTGAAATTTGGGTAGAAAATAGATATATTGGCTATTAGGATCAGATATAGTGAGATGGCTTTTTATAATTAGTGTAAAAATGCCATTTTCAACTGCCGAATCCAAAAATTTGTCTATTTGTTGTTTGAAAATAGGTATTGGATCCAGAGGTATTTTTGTGTAATATCTGGCATCCTCCAACTGTTTGTGTGCCTCAGCATCATATTGGGTCCAATTCATGACTACCACAGCACCACCTTTGTCTGCAGAAATAATAACCAGATTTTTGTTATTAATAAGCTCCTGTAATGTTGACATGTTTGTCTTTGAGAGATTATTGGATTTAGGGTGAGTCATACCCAAAGTAAAATGTAGATCTTTGAGAACACTATTTTGGAAAAGACTCACACTAGGATGCATAGGTGGAGCAAAGGTGGATTTGTGGTATTTGAAATTATCAACAGCAACATCTTCCTGTTTTGTATCATGAAAATACAATTTTAAATTTAACAGTCTGCAAAATGCTGTTACATCATGTGCAAACGTATCTTCTGGAACAAAAAAAACAGGTATAAAAGAAAGGCCTTTATTTAACAAAGCAGTTTGTGATTCAGATAATGTTGCATCAGAAATATTTAGTACATTTGTTGTAGCATGTTGATTTATTATTTTGTCAACAGTTCCATTAGACCCTCCAAACTTCTTATTTTTTCTATGTTTCCTGCCTCCCCTCTTGTAAGGCCTAAAGGGGCCACACTGTTGTTACGTTTGGGGGTGGGTGAATCTGAGGTTTGCTGTATATCCAAATCTGTACCAGAAGAGGAATTCCCACCTGATGGGTCAGTATATGTGTTACGTTTTCTTAGGATGGACTTGGTACGTTTATGTTTGGGTGTGGTATTAGGTTTATGATAACCACCTTCAAACCTGACATGTCTAGTATGTTGAAAGGGATGACCTCATAGTCTGTTTGGTCCCTATTAAATTTTTTGAGCTTCCTATCCTTAAGTTGTTGTTTAAAGGTGAGTAACTCAGAGCTGAGTTTGGACAATGAGGTGGAAAAAAACAACTGGTCCTTATATTGATTACAGTCATCACATAATTTGCTCACATTGAGAATTTCCCTATCAATAGTGCGTTCATAGTATCTGGATACTGTTTCCACAAATTTCACGGAACAATTTTGTTGTATTGTTGACCATTCACTGGTTAGTTGTTCATCTAATTCTGATACTAAAGTCTGAATTTTAACTCTGAGCCTCCTGGGAGTTATCCCGTCAGCCATGTATGCTTTGAATAATTTAAGATGCCATACATTGGACCTTAATGTTTTCATATTTCTGTTTAGTTGTTGAAACAGCTTTTCACAATGGTTTTCGGGATTGTCCATAGTATTAAAACTATTTTCATTGGGTCGTTCCCCTATACCAAAAATGCCCAAGCCCAACCAGGATCCGATTTAAATCGATTGTAAAGTTGAGATAGGGTTATTTTTATATTTAAAAGTATGATGGAACTACACAAGCCCAAATAAAGACAAAACCAAAATAAAAAATGTATAATGCAATGTCTGAAAAATAGATTCACACTATGCAATAGCCAAAAAACAATTCTGAAAAAATGAAAAATGTTTTTTTTTGTTTATAAAGAGACTTTTTCAGAAATATATATGCAGTACCACGTCCTAAAGAGAAAGAGATGATGTGTGGAAGCTGGGAAATAATGGCCAATCTAACTTAGCATGCAAAATATAAGTTTTTAAAAGCAGCCCTTCTTAGAGTGATCATACAAAAAATCTTGTCCGCTTATATTATTTTAATGTTTTAATGTAACCTCTAATTACTGAAAAATGATTTCACCACGTCCAGATCCACTAATGAATAACTGCCAAATGTTAGAACAATAATGGTAACTGCAATATAATAGTATCTGAGTAACCGTTGGCCTCTGCCAAACCATTAAAAATGCAAAGTTGGCTAAAGAACATGTGTGAATCAACTGAAATATAGTTAACTATAATATGCTATTAAGCCCATTAAAAAAGGCCCAATATCATATTTAATTATGAATGTATAACCTGAACAAAAAATTGAACAAATAATTGGACAAGCATAAAGGAATATTATGCAATATATACATATATTCTTATTCCGTAAGACCACCAGTGATTAAGTTGAAAAAATAGCACATCTATATATGTATTAAAAGATAGTGCTGCGTGGTATAACCAAATTTGGTATCAAAATGGTCCAAATATCTGATAAGAAATGATTATCAATGTTAATGGCATCTTGAAAATGATTATTCAAAGCTGTAATAATACAAAATGGCTTAGATATGTTATAAATTATAAAATTTGCAATAGGGACTATTTATTACTCAACCTATATACACCCTGAAATTATGTAACACCAGAATGTTTATATTATAAAACAGCTTGAATTGAGGCCATATCAAACTTAATAATATTAATCAAAAATAAAAATCTGCATTTAGATTGCAAGCTGTATTGACCTGGTATCGTAGCAAAATATATCAAGATGGATTAGTAAAGAATATTCGAGAATAGACTATTTGCCCTGAATCATAGAAATAATGTATGATACTCTATGAAATAACCACCTATCAATGAAATGGTTATATCCAATCATATAGATGTATAGTAATTGTATTAGTAAAACACACAAGTCATAAGTTAGTCCTACTAGTTCAAAAATCCACCCTCAATATGATATATCATAAGCTGATAATCACACTGTCTGTAATGAATGACATAACGTATTAAATAATCAAATGGTATGAAATGCTATACATGCACAAGCCACAAACATATGAATATATATAGGCCGTCAGCAACAAAATAAATTCAGATGCAGGAGAATTCTTTTCTGAGTGCACATTCTGTTTCCTGCTGGTCATCTGTGGTTTGTTGTTTGGGTAGAATCTGTATCAGATTCTCCACGTTTTGGAGCTCTATTTTATATTTGGCTGGATATAACCACTGTGCTTATGTCACAGTGGCTGTGACTGCAGAGAAGGGAATGACTAGAACGGGTAGTCCCAGGAATGATTTTTGATGGAAGTCCACTGGCGACTGACTTCATTGTAGTGGTGGACTACTGAGTACTCTCTACCCAGATAATGACTGTCAGACACTTGGCTATCCACTGGCTAACATACTAGTTTGTAAATAAACTCTACAGTTTTTCAACAATGCCTGATGATTTAATATTGTCAAATGCCTTGTCAGGCCATGGTAGGTGGAGTGTCTCATTTTCTCTTCATCCATTGCATAGTTTAACACTCAATGAGGTCTACTGATTAGGGTAAGCATGATCTGCCCTTGACCAAAACAAACTGGGTTTGTTCCACTGTCTGTAGGTGTACTACATTGTTAACGATCATTTCCATGATAGGTCTTTTCATGGCTTTAAATATCAGACTACTGAGACATCTGGAGACAGTGCTTGTCACTGCATGGAAGTTGTCCTGTGTGCAACTAAGTATTGCAGTTAATCTCATCATGGTTTCCAAGAACATAGTCACCCAAGGTGTCTGTGTATGTATAGAGCACAGGCAAACAATGGAGGGGAGAAATACGTACAACCTGTGAAGTTAAGGAGGGAGTGTTTACACATTTATTCCTGCAGATGGACACTACTCAAGCACTGTCTATTGAAATGACACAATTACTTTGTGAAGAATGCTGTATTGCTGTTGCCTGGCTACTACTACTGCTAGTCTCACCACAACCACTCTCTCCTAGGATACCAAGCTCTTATACTTTTTCTCTCACCAGAAGCAAAATGTTAGTCCCAAGCTCAAGATGAGAAGCATGCCACAGCCAGTTTGTCCATCCACATAGTTTTCCCACATCATGCAAGGCTCCGTAGGCTTGACATACCCTTTTCCAGGTCGATGCCTTGATTAGCAACCAAAGCAATCATTTGAGCTGTGTATGTATTATGCCTTGTGTTCTGGGATTGTTAGGAATTCACTAGGGTACTGACCAGATTGTGATTAGGAGCACAGCTGCAGTGTCAGAATATAATTTTCAATGTCTGGTGCATAGACATCCAAGGTTGCTTGAACAAGCACCACAATGGCAGTGATCCCTGTTAGGTGACAGTTTTGCAACAATTCATGCAGCCTGACCTTCAACAGCCTAATGACGGACATCTGTGTGACATGGATCTAAGGTCTACTGCAGAGGAGTGGCCCCCTTTGGCCTAAGTCTGTCTCCTCCTGCATGTCCTACGTATGTCATACTGTAGATTTATGTAACTGGAACACGTCTGTGTTCCCACATCATGTGACACAACATCAAATTTGCTGTGCGGTTGCTTGACAGGCATTATAGACTTCCAAAGCCAAAGTAATGACTGCAAACTTGAAAACATTTTCTGTGCATGCACGGACATTCACATCTTCACCGCAAAGAGTACCTGCAGACAGTGTGGTTGGGGCTGTCAACTCAACTTTGCTGGAGTTATAGATTGTCACATTTGTAGGTATGCTATTGCTACCATACGTAATAGCAGAATAATGGTTAATACAAAGGCCACATGCCTGGCAAACCATTGTACTCACTCAACCATGTTATGGCACACTGTCAGGTGCTGTTTTACCACAGAAGAACTACATAAAGGTGAAAACATGTTACATTTCAGCATCTGTCAGTTCACTGCCTAATGGTGGCCTACTGTGATGTACACACAAGCAAGACTATATTGCTAATGGCATTATCAATGACTGCTGATGATATGTGGAAAATGTCCTGCCCCCTCTACTCCTATGCCACACAAACACAATGGAAACATTCCATGCTGTCTCACAGACCAGTCAGTACATATGACAATGAGCAGTTTGCCAACATGCACACCTCACCTCCTACTACACCCACACCCACATCACACACCCTTGTCTATGTGGAGCTCCTTACCAGACACATATGCAAACAAAATACACCTCAGAAACACAAATGCAAGCTCGCTATACATAATCATACCTCTGCAGAACACAGTACACATAATGGTACATGCACCATTGTGTCACCAGTCAAGCACCTGAGGCAAAGCACAATATCAAACCTATTATTCTTAGGTGATTACATTATGAGACATATTGATGTCCTTCTCACCAGGCTACATATGGCAAAGGCTACAGTTAGCTGTCTGTGAGGTGACAGAATATGCCATACAACACATGCACGCAAGTCTGTTACTATCAAGTAATATTATGACAGTGTAATAGTTCCTGTTGGTGTGTACAGATTGAGACACACCTCACTGGACTGTATGCAGACACATGACTGAACTGTGTCTCCGGCGGGTATGCTTATAGCCTTCAGCTGCATTTCGCCTTCACCTAGGATGATGGCTCAATACACACAGAAAATTACTGAAGTCAATAATTGGCTTATCGTGTGGTGTCATTGTAAGGGGATCCACTACATGTCAGCCTGGGATGACTTGCTCAACAGACCTTGATGCTTTGCCAGAGATGGTGCTCATCTGCCACTCCTGGGATTTGGTG
Organism: Protopterus annectens; assembly: GCF_019279795.1. NCBI lineage: Eukaryota > Metazoa > Chordata > Ceratodontiformes > Protopteridae > Protopterus > Protopterus annectens. The sequence goes on along the minus strand of NC_056729.1, from coordinate 1,989,561,197 downwards.
TACTGGCCAAGGCTGCTAACATTCCCATAGGGCATCTTATTAGTGGTGTCTGAAGGGAAAACTTTAAATGAGAAATCACCATCTTCAAACAACATCACTGCTATGCTGCTACATGCTAGGAATGCCAAACACTAAACACTAAACACTAGAAGGTGTCCCCAACTTGGAGTATGCAAACACACCTAGTTCAAGGCTGTGGACAGCACCACAGACATAACAGTTTGCATGTCCTTCTACATGTTCAGACCTCAAACTAAAAGTGTGCATGGTAATGCAGGTGGTGTATACATATTCATTACAGATAGATATAGATCCAGACTGGTTAAACAGTGTAATTCCCTGGAGACACTGCAGGTGCTATTCACTGCTGGAAGGGCACCTAATCAAGCTATTGTCTGCTACAAGAGCAGCTCCATCAATCAGGACACCCACTGTGCTTACTTGAATCTATTTGTGTCTATCAAGATGCATCACAATACCATGTTTTGGGGTGACTGTAACTACCCACCAATTGTGTTGGTTACTTGTGCTCAAACTCACTTGACCAAAGGTTAGTCCATGTCCTTAACTACAATGCTCTGAACAAGTGGCATGACATCCCCACAAGGGGAGCCAGCATAATGCATCAGGTGCTTACCAATATGGGTGACCACTGTAGCACCTCCACTGTGAGGTCCTCTCTGGTGAGATCTCCTTAAACTTACGAATCACACCTGAACCCCCCCCCCCCTTGCAGTAAATACAGTAATAAACTTCAACAAAGCAAATTATAACCTCATATGGGATGGTATAAATATATTGACTGTACCTCCTCCCTCAGGTGGGACAGGTAATTATGCAGAATTCTGCACCAATGCTTTATGCAAGTACCTGTACTACTCCATAGACATGGCTATACCTGACAGGAGAAAATCAAGATCCTCATGGCACAGCAAACCTGCCTGGTGTTTAACTGACATTAGCAGGCTGGACAATAAGAGGTGGACATTACTGTGTGACAGTAGTAGTGAGGGAGACCCCTAAAATGGAAGCACATCCTCCTATGCTAAAACAGGCAAATAATATTGTTGAGATGTCCTGCAAAAGAAAGTATGTGACAAAATTAGCCTCCTCCACAAATGATGACCACAAGGCATTGTGTAGCTACATGTGTAACCTAAGAGGAAAAACCCAGATTTTTGGTGAACTCGTTCTTAATGATACCACATATAATGAGCCTATAGATGTAGATAACTTGTTGTCTGACAGGTTATGTGACAACTTCACTCCCCTGTCTCCACCACATGTACCACATGATATTCCTACAACCTGTCTCATACCATCTATATCTACAGAGCAGGTCGTAAATGGCATGTCTAAAGAGGAAACACAACATCTATTGGACCTGCAAACATCCCAGGCTGCATCCTGCATGGGATTCTATAAGGATTACTAACACCATTGGGAACGCCTTGCAGTCATAGTGTAACCACAGGCTGTATCCCAACTGATTGGAAAATGGAAACTGGAATTCCTTTGTACAGAGGTGGTGCATCCACCGACCACAGGAAATATAGACCTATTAGCCTGAGTAGACATATCTGTAAGCCCATGGGGAAAATCATCATGGACCTGATCAGCAAATATATACATAATCAGCACACAGCTGATCCTATATAGTTTGGATGTCTGAAAGGAAGATCATGCCTGTTAAACCTGGTGGTCATGTATGATGCAGCCACTAAGGACATGGATGAGGGAACATCTGTGCATACAACCCCCTGGACTTAGCCAAGCCATGTGACACTATCTCCCATTCAGGCATAATTGACAAAATCACCCAAGTAGGCATCAATAGTATTATCAATAGAGGGGGCAGTAAGTGGCTCACTGATAGAGCTCATACTCAAAATGGGGGAATCCACCTTCAATAGCTGATCTGTAATCAGAGGGCTCAGTCTTGGGTCCTCTACTGTATGGAAGCCATATAACCAAAGTACAAGCACAAAGTGAATGTCTGTGGTTGAGAAGGTTTGCTGATGCCTGAAAACTGGGAACAGTCCTACAGTCTCCCAGTTATGTCAGTCTGCTACAAGGGAGTCTTCATGAACAAATGCTTGTTGACATACTCATGGCCATAAACTACATGCAAATATGTATGTATGTAGTATCACTTCCATCATAGTTATAGCTTACATACAAAGCTATGTCAAACCCAGAGCTGTTGGACATGCTCCACTTAAGGAAATCCCAGTCCCTCCGAGCTACACACTCAAGGGACCTAAACCTTGTCATCACAATAAACAGAACATGCTGGAGGGATAGATTCTTGTCCCAGAGACTTCCCATACTCTGGAATAAACTACCTATCTATATCAAATAAAGCTCCTCATTAGCACTCTTCAAGAAAAATCTTGATGATTGAATGGGAAATAGGAAATTCACCCCGGGGATCACCTCTGTGGCTCTACTTGACAGTGGCACAGGAAAATAATTTTCTTGGGTGGCAAAAGCCTGGGTACCTTTTTGGCTGGGCTTGTATAGGCCCCAGGGCCAATAGCCTAGTACCTACCTATGAACCTATGAATCAGTAACACCAATGTTCCTGGTATGTAGCACATCAGTAACAACACCTGATGTATATACTCGGGGTGATAGACCTGGACACACATGCCTGGCCACACAGGTTTACACCTAATGTGCCTGAGATCACCATGTCTCTCCAGTGGTAAGAAGGGAATTATTTCATGTAATAACTGAGGGAACTATCACCTGAAAATGACATAGTTATAACTTACATGTACTCTTCCCTCAGCATGCTAATATATGTGTCTCCAGTATCTGTCCTATATGGATAGTCTGAAATAATTGTCATTGCAAACTGTGTCATACAGACTACTCAGAAGTGATCTCTGCCTTGCATGCAGGCAATGTCTGACCCTGCTTTATTGGAAATGCAATATCTGTAGGTGGAATGGTACATGAAGTACTCACTGTAAGGACATTAACCTGGTATGTGACATTACAAATGCATGCTGGTGGGGAGATATTCCTATCAGACTTTAAAAAAAACCTTTGGAACAGACACCCATGTAATGACAAACAGTAAACCTCACTGGCCCTCTTCAGATGCAATCTGTATGATTAGCTAGATGACCATCATTTCACCACATGGCTTCTGCTTCTGTCCCTTGGGGACAGGGACAGTATGTGCTGAGCATGTAAATAAGGGTAATAATTTGTCTAGTAAAGTCCAATGATCCTACACACTGATGTAAAATGCTGTAACCTCCACACACACAAATGTGGCTACACTGAGAATAGAACCACTAACAATTAATGTTTACAGAACACTGCACACCACACACTCCAAGTTGGCTGCAATTACCTTTTAACCCATACTTATTTAATGGCCCATAGTACAGATCACAGTACTTAACACATGTGCCACAGCTCAAGCCTGCTATAAATATATCTTCAGGTAATGTTATGCTAGATGACATAAGCAGGCCTTGTTGTGATCAGGAAGTTGGAGGCCCACATCTCCTTCTACAACCAAAAATACTGCAAAACCCTACCTATTTTTAAGTCAGTGTGGTGATCACATTTATTTTGCAGAGGGATGCACACATATACACCAAGTGTTATGGAGTGAGATTATAACCCCCAACCTATTTAGTCTTACACAATACACATCACAGTACTTCTTGCACATGCCACAGCTGAAGTCTGGTATTAGAATGGCAGTTAGTAGTCTTAAGGTACTTGACATCAGCAGGCCTTGTGGAAGGCAGGAGCTTGGAGGTGGGCATCAACTGCATGGGCCAAAAAGTGCATAACAACTGCAGTTTGGTAGTCAGTATGGGATTCTCAGTAGTTTTGCAGGGAGATGTGCATATGCACAAATACACACACACACACACACACACACACACACACACACACACACACACACACACACACACCAAGTGGCCTTGAGTGAGATTAGAATCTCTTCCTATCTAGTCTTACACACTACAGATCACAGTAGTTATTACATGGGCCACAGGTGAAATCTACCATACGAATGGCAGTTGGTAGTCTTAAAGTACATGACATCAGCAGGCCTTGTGGAAGACAGGAGTTTGGAGGCAGGCATCAACTGCAAGGGCCAAACAGTGCAGAACTATTGCAGTTTAGTAGTCAGTGTGGGATTCTTAGTAGTTTTGCAGGGAGATCCGCACACACAAACACACTAGGTGGCCTGGTGTGGGATGAGAATCCCTACCTATTTGTCTTGCATGCTACAAATCACAGTACTTATTGCACACACCACAGCTAAAGTCTGTGTATACATAACTACAGGCAAACTACTTCTGGAGTACATAAACTAGGCTTGTGTTGAACAGCATGTGTGGCCTGCAGAGAGACATTGCATCTTACTGTTATCTGCATCTAGTAGATTAGCAGTCAGATGACCGTTTTTATCCTAGCTCTGTGGCTACAGTGGCTATTTTGGCCATATGTGGCTGTTTGCATTTGGGTGGGCAAGCCTGTGGGCAAAAACAATGTGCCCTGCCAATGCACGCATAGACAACGTTATACATTACATTAAAAAACTAGAGAGTTCCCTTGGGAGCCATTTCATGACAACCCACAATTCTGATCCTGATTCTCTTAGAGGTTATGTTCTGGAAAAATTGCAAGTTGATATAAGTGAATGTGTGTCCTTAATAAACTTTCAAAAAAAGAATCCCTCTTGATTTTAAAGTATGGTACTTTGGAGCCTCAGGGACTCAACAAGGAATGTAATTGGAAGTATGTGATTTAAATTGTTTGCTTAATTAATTAATTGTCTTGTGCAATATGCTGTATTTAAGTAAAACGTGTTTTGTAGTATTTTTACTCTTTGAAGGCTGTACAAGCTGAGGCGCTAAGTGTTTCATTAAACTTGCTTACTTCTTGGATCAGTGGTCTTGGTGGTATTTTAAAATGATATTTTTTGCTTTTTTTAAGTTGTATTTGTTATACATTACACCACTTGTTCAGCTGGTGGTGTATATGTGGTCACATCCAGCATGCCCAGGGAGCTGTAAGTAAGTGCATTATCTACTGTTGAGCCCTTACTTTTGGTCCTTTGAGTAACATTATATATATGTATCATAGTGCAGCTTTAATCACCTTTATCAGGTTATGTAGGACAATACAGACATACACACACATATAAACATATATTTATGTATATAACAGGGACATGCATATAAATGGATATGTGTGTGTGTGTGTGTGTGTGTGTGTGTGTGTGTGTGTGTATGCTATATATATGTGTTATGTAGATATATGGGGAGACAGAGATGTATGTGTTTTATATATATATATATATATATATATATATATATATATTTATTTATATATACACATAGAGATAGATATGTATCTGTGGGGAGTAAGAGATACTGGCAGACAGATATGAATATTTATGTAGCTACAGACATATCTATATATAAAAAGTCATTGTGAGTGAGGAGCAACAAAATTGCACTCTGCTTAACTAAGTGTATGACCATGCCCTGCGGGGATTTTTGCTAGTAATAACATGACTCAAACCTACACCTACCTGTACTCAAGTCTGGGATTTTGTGTGTTACATAAATGACATTTGTCCCTGCTTCTCCACTGCTGCACTTCATTCAAATTGGCTGCGACCTTCTAAAGTTGTCTGATATAATTAATATTTAACAGACATTACTAATGTTACAGAACAGACAGACTGACACCATGTAAAACACAACATACTAATACTTCACATCCAAAAGAAATGGATGCTTCTAGATTAGCACCATGAATGCTATCACACAAGCTAATTGCCCTAGTCCTTTGAGACACAAAAGCTTCTTGACAGAGAGGGGTCTTTCATCACACAATCAACTGCATAAATATGTGCATTATTATTCCTGCATTAAGTAAGATATACAATATATGTTGCATTTCTATGTTACTATCCTGAGAGTGTCTGGAATGCTCATATACCTTTGATGAGTTACTGTTACAGCAGTTACAATGAAACACTGCTGTGTTGGGGTAGTGGAACAACACCACATGTTCTGCTTGGGTACACAATAATTTGACTATCATGTAACCCCACTGTCTAACATCTCCCTTGACTGATGTACCAGTAATCTGCTGCAGTAGGAGTTCATGAATATTCCATGCATGACGCCTAGTGAATACTAATGGAAACATGATAGTGGAATTGGTATCTGTAGTCCCATGTGGATGTTATTTCTGTACAAGTAGCCTACTATATTTACTTGCATAATGTACCAGATCCATACATACAATGTCATATCATAATAATCCTGATAAGTAGTGTGTATGTTATGGATTTACCTTGCAAATGCAGCAGGTGACAGAATTGTAGTTCAGGGCTGACTCTGTCAGATGCAAGCAGTACACAGCCAATACATGGATAGGTACAGGATGTATGGGTTGCTTGCCATCTATTTTCATTTCTGTATGTGAGTAGGAGTAAGGTGTCAGTCCCTAGGTCCTAGGTTGTCAATGAATATGGTATGCATTGCCTCTTAGCCAAATCCAGGGTGTACTGAGCATGCCTACATCTGCTTACAGGGACATCAGCAGGGGGTTCCTCCTCTGAGTCCTCCTGTGACTGTGGCTATGGTCACCTAGGCACTGGTGGGGGGCTGTGTATTTCTTTCCTTTGCTGGTCCTGCTACAGCTGTTTCTGCAGGATCAGATTGCATAGCATAGCACATACTGTGAATATATGTGTACATGTGGCTGGAAAATACTGCAGGTCTCCATCAGATAGATCTAGGCACCGGAACCATGACTTCAGAAGCCCAAACACATGCTCTATGATGTCCCGGGTTTGTGTGTCTGCCTTATTATGGCATTCTTCTGTGGGTGGGTGTGTGTGTGCATTTCTGATAGGTGTCATCATCCACGGTTCCAGGGCATAGCCAGCATTCCCCAGTAAATGGTCATGTGGGATGTTCCCTCTAGCAAGCATCTGGTACAACTGTGATGTCTGCCAGATATGCAAGCCATGATAACTATCAAGCCTGCCAGCATATACATTCAAGATAATCCCCTGAGCATTGCACATGACATGGCAGTTGATGGAGTTTTACCCCTTGCTGTTAACTTAGATTCTACCCTGCTTACCATGTGGTGCATTGATGTGCACATGAGTGCAATCTATGGCACCCAATACTTTAGGGTAGTGTGCTACATGGTAGAACTGTTGCATATTGCTGGCCCTCACTTCAGGGGAGAGGGGAAAAGATATGTGCTCACTGGCATTTGGAAGCATACCATTCAGGAACTGGTGGAGTATCCTAGATGCAGATGCATGTGACACTCCCATCATGTCCCCAGTTGGTCTTTGAAAAGTACCTGCAGCTAGTATCCTAAGGGCTACACATACCTTACTTTCCACTGGGCTGGGTTCCCCTCTGTTGGGTCTGGCTCTAAGCTGAGGGCGGCAGAGCACAGTGAGTTCTTGTAGTATGTCCCTGTCCACCCTGTACCACTCTACAATCTCCAGCTCATGTAGCTCCTGGAAGGTTGTCCTGGGCCTGAACACTCTTCTCAGCCTAGGCCTGTTGTCAGCAGCACCAGCAGCACTGACTTCAGCATCTAGCACATACAGATATAGCAGACCCGCAGCAGCCCCTAGCATTATCTCAGTTAAAATTCCCAAGTCTTTATATTCCAATGGTCCAGAGTATTGAGGGAAAATCAGACTGTAGGGTGTATGCATACTTTATACAGGTCTGCTGTAAGTTCAGCATGTGTGATTGACTAATTATTATGCATTTCACCTACCTAGAATGTAATTAACATTATTTAATGGCCCTCCTTTAGCACTCAATGCAGCGTTATGCACATTGCCGAGCAGCATAGCTCATACACAGTAATAAATATTCATTGGATATATCTGCTTTTCATTCATTGCTATCTATGTCATCACTGTGACCTGGGTGGTCTTTCTGCATTAACACGCTCAGCTGTGTGGCACACAGTGCAAAAACTTGTAGTGGGAATTAAACAATCCTAGAAGTGAGTGGCATCCACATCTGGTGGAAATATCATCATGATGTGGGAGCCTACACAAAGTGGATATGCAGACATGATCACTCCTTTTTGCTATTCAAGACATCCACCCTAGTGGCATACATATCCATGCTCATAGCCATATGAACTTGGCAACAGCACCAATGCACCATTGTACAGACCTGAAGTAAGGTCCTATAATACATTTCTGACATATATTATAAAATGCATTTTTTTCCTTTTTTTTTAACCATATTTGCACACCATGGTGCATAGCACAAACATGCCAAAGTTATTAAAAAATTATTATTTAACTTATTCCCTTCCTCTTTCTAACATCCACAGTATTAGTTTTGCACATATCTGTATGCGGTATAACATTTTCAGGGGATGCATGTCCATATTTCTGGTGTTTTATATCCCCTTTTGTCTGTATAGACTCCTGTACACATAAAAATTCTACATGCACTACGGATACTGATAGTCTACACAGATGCCTTTCTGCTTGCTGGATCACGCAACCTACCTCATTTGCATAAGATTCACCCACTTATCAGGTAATTTACATTCCTTTGTATTTTTCCTGTTTGGGCATGTGTGCATGCTGCTAAATGGCGCTTACTGAATCTAAAATTGTTTGCACTTATGTATGCACTGTGCCATGATGTGTATACAAAAAAAATTGTGTAGGCTTTACTGAATTCCCCTCATAGCAAAAACACAGATAAAGTCTCACCACAAAAACACAGGGCAATAAGGGAAAGGAAGGGAAGAAATCAAATGCCATCACGTAAGTATCAAACAGAGAAAACTATAAAGCAGTTAAGACAAGAAGTGTCATTGTTAGAAGAGTATAGATGAGTGAACAGATCAACAAAAATACTTAGAAAGACAGACATGATAAAAGCAACATGCAGTATCAGAACAGACCAGGCTCTATTGTACACTATTGCAAATGATAAACTAAAGATACCAGCACATATAGAAAACCTTGCAAAGATATGTAGATAAATACAAAATAAGCAATTCATTGATGAGCCGAAAAAGTTTTATAGAGAAATGAGAAACAAAGCAAAAGGAACAGAAACACCACCAAAAAAAGAAGAAATCGACACATTTTGGAGAAATATCTAAGAGACCCTGTGGAACATGACACAGATGCTAAATGGATAGAAGAAGTAAAAGAAACAGTAAGAAGTTCAAATGCACCAGATATGAAATGGAATGAAGTAACGGCCAGAGAAATTGATCCAAAATTAAGAAAAGCTCCTAAATGAAAACCCTCAGGCCCAGATGCATATCTAACTTCTGGCTAAAATTATTAGGATCTTTACATGAAGATTTAGCACTGAATAAGAACTATTTATATGTGCATCTCAAACAGACACTAACAGATACCAACTTAGCTAACAACAGGAAAACCTCCTTAAAGTGAACATGTAAGCTATCCCAAAAACTATAGATCACTAACTTGCCTTCCAACAATATATAACCTATATACTGGAATTTATGCCAACAGAGTCTAAAGTCATTTAGAAGAAAACTCAATCGTGGCAAGAGAACAGAAGAGTAGCAAATGAAAGTAATGGGGAACAAAGGATCAGCTGTTGTTAAATAAGGTCATAACAGATAATTGTAAAAAGAGGAAGAATCTAAGTAATCCATGGATAAATTACAAAAAGCATTTGACAACATCCTGCATTCATGGAGTGCTTACAAATGTATAAGATACACCCTACATTGATCAATTACATTACAATGAGCATGAAACAGTGGGAAACCACTTTGCAGTGAAGCCATGATGAAAGACAAATGATTATCCTAGACATAAAAATTCATAGGGGGATACTCCAGGGTGACTCTTTGTCTTGCCCTTAACCTATTAAGCTTTCTATTACCAATGCAAGTCATAGGTTCATAGGTTCATAGGTTCATACTAGGCTATCTGCCCGAGGGCATTTATAAGCCTAGCCCATAGTTTTGTGGCTTACGCCTCCCCTTTAGGTTGGAGAAACTATGCCCATTATTTAGCTGTGCCTCTGTCTAGCAGTGACACTGAGGTAACCCCTGGGGTGTATCTGCGATCTCCCATCCATTGGTCAAGATTTCTCTTAAACAAGGCCAGCGAGGTGCTTTGCCTCACATAAACCGGGATTTTGTTCCACAGCATAGGGAGTCTTTGGGTGATGAATCTATCCCTCCAGCACGTCCTATTAATAACCGTGTCTAGGGTTAAGTCTCCCGCCCTAGTGACTCTGAGGGATCTAGAATGTTTGAGATGAAGCAAGTTCATTAGGTGTGGGTTTGACATTGCCTTGTATGTCAGGCATAGGTCCCCTCTGAGCAAGCGATGCGCAACTGAATATAACTGGAGTTCTTTCAGTCGGGCAGCATAAGACAGATTTTGAGACCCTTTATCCTTTTGGTGAGGAACTTTTGTGGCCTCTCCAGCTGCTGCAAGTGTCGGGTCAGGTACATTCCGAATGGGGCATTGTACTCAATCATTGGTCTGATGAGTGATGAGTATAGGGGACTATGACTTCCCTTGATCTGGATGTGAATCCCTTCATGATAAGGTGGGCAATGTAGAAGGTCTTCCTAACTACTTTAGCAATATGACTGTCGAATGAAAGGCTACTGTCAACCTGGGTTCCTAGGTCCCTAATAACTTCTTCTGTGTTCAGGGAATTGCCACCTATTTGGTAGCTAGGGTGACCTTATTTTTCCCGAAGGGTATGACTATGCATTTCTTGGCATTTAACTTAAGGCCATGGCTCTGGCACCAGTTATCCGTTTCTGTGAGACCCTTCTGGAGGATATCTGTGTCGGATGTGTTTTCAACTACGGCACCCAGTTTGCAGTCATCTGCAAACTTTGTCAGCCATAACCCTCCTGTGTTTGCTTGTACTTCAGAAAAGTAGATGCCAAACAAGAGTGGGCCCAGGACTGAGCCCTGTGGGACACCACTTGTGACAGGCTTTGAGTCTGACATGGCACCAGCAACCCTGACCCTGTGTGTTCTGTCGCTCAGCCAGTTTGCAACCCATCTTGTAATGTATGGGTTTACATTTAAGTTGATGAGTTTTTCAATGATACCCGAGTGGGGTATTGTATCGAAAGCCTTCGCCAGGTCTAGGTAGGCTGTATGGACTTCCTTTCCCTCATCAATTGCCTTGGTGACTGTTTCGAAAAAGTCGACCAAGTTTAGAAGGCATGATCTGCCTTTGACAAAGCCAAACTGGGTTGAATCCAAAGTCTGCAAATTCCCTATGTCTTTATTTATGAGATCCATTATGATCCTCTCCATGGCTTTGCAGATAAGGCTTGTCAAGCTAATGGGGCGGTAATTTCCAGGGTCGGTGGAAGCGCCGCCTTTGTGGAGTGGGACCACAGTCGCTGCGCCATTCCTGGGTGCGTATCCGAGGCGAGACTAAGATTAAACAGCTGTCCTAACTGTGGATTTAATTCCTCGTTGAGTTCATGGAGCACACAGCCGGGGACACCATCAGGTCCCATGGATGCTGTGTTCTTTGCCTTGGTGAGAGCAGTTCTCACCTGGGCGTTAGAGATGTTTGGGGGCTACAATCATTTGGTATAGATATCTCTCCTTTAGGGGTGGGGAGAAGTTTGCACTGAACCTGTCAGCCAGTATGTTGGCAATGTCTGTAGGATCAGTAATCTTCACATCATTATGAACTAATTCTGAGCATATCTGGGAGTTTCCTCCTAGGTTTCTGACATAGCTAAAGAATGCCTTATGGTTGTCTTTAGAGTCCTTTGCTATTTTACTCTCAAAATTAGCTTTGAATGATTTTATGAGAGCTCTCAGCATTTTACTTATAGTGATCAGCGGTGTCTTACCTTTTAAGGATTTTGCTCTATCTTGTAGTAGCTTTCTCCTTTTGTTGTAGAGTTTGTTTATGGCTGGGGTCCACCAAACTGGACGCTTGCCTTTGGTACAAAGAGTCTTTGTTTTGCTTGGGATTGCCTGATCCATGCAGCCCTGCAGGTGCTGGTAGAAGGCATTTGTCAGTGATTCTGCGGTTTGAGTAATGTTAACCGCTGGCTCAGGGGCCTTAAAGGAGACCACACTAGTCTTTAGGAGTGTGAAGTCGGCTTTCGAGAAATTCTTTACTGTGGTCTTTTTCATTTCGGGTGGGGCGGGATGAGGACCTCCAGCGAGATTAGTTTGTGATCAGATCTCACCAGTGAGGGGTATACTTCTGGCACTGAACATTGTGCTCCCATGTTTGTGATGATGAGATCAAGTATGTTCTCTCCTCTTGTGGGGATGGTGACTAGTTGTTCCATGGCATTTGAGTTTATGAATTCCAGGAACTTTTGGGCTAGAGTGTTTGGGCTTGAGTAGTGTTCCCAGTCTATATTTGGGTAGTTGAAGTCACCTAGTATGATGGTGGTTGGAGATACATTTATCCCCTCCAGTGTTTTCAGGAAGGCCATATGAGGTTCCTGAGTTTGCGTGGGTGTTCCCAGTCTATATTTGGGTAGTTGAAGTCACCTAGTATGATGGTGGTTGGAGATACATTTATCCCCTCCAGTGTTTTCAGGAAGGCCATATAAGGTTCCTGAGTTTGCAAGGATGGCCTGTAACATGCTACAATTTGCAGAGCAGTCTTGCCTATGGTTAACTGCACCTGGATGGTTTCCGATGCATCGTGCGATGCCACCAATCTTGAGGTGTGGGTGTCCTTGATGAATATGGATACCCCTCCTCCTTTCTTCTTGGTGTTGTCCGGGTTTTGGGGCCGGAACGCATGATATGAGGTAAAACCTGATAGTGCTGGGGTGCTCTCAGGAGCCTTGAACCAGGTTTCTGTCACAGCACAGACATCGATGTTCTCCATACTGAGAAGGGCCTCGAGTGCGTGCATCTTGAGGTTGAGACTTCTGGCATTGAGCAGCATTACCCTTAGTTTTTTTCTTTGTTTTGTTCTAGGGTGGTAGGTTTAGAATTTGAGCCTTGCCTAAAAAGGCACTATGGGGGTGGCAAGAGCCTTTGCCAGAATCCGAATCCCAGGGTGACAAGTGCAAGCCGTCCCTTGCGAAGCAGCGTGGCTTGTCCAGCATGTCATCCCAGGCAGACAGACATTGGATCCCCTTTGAATGACACCAGAATTTAAGCCAATTGTTAAAGCTGATCATCTTATCTCTGTATTGTGGCATCATTCTCGGTGAAGGTAGGATACTGCTCAAGGTCAGGGTCATACCTGCTTGGGCTACATAATCAGAGAGCTCCTCTATGTCTCTTTTCATGTAGTCCAAGGAGGTACGTCTCAGGTCATTAACACCAGCGTGGACAATGATTGAATCGTACTTGTACCTGCTGTTGAGAGACCTGAGTGCATGTGTTATGTGGCGGATTCTAGCACCCGACAAGCAGCTTACTGTGACCTTCTCCTTACTCAGTCTGGTGAGCGGGACGTCAGTGTGTCTGACTATGGAGTCACCAATGACTAGTGTGTCTGGCATTGTGTTTGGCCTTAAGGGCTGTGACTGTTTGACACTCTGACTATGAGGTCTATGTGTTGCAGGTGTTGTGTTTTGAGGTGGTAGTTGTTTGCGTGTCTGCTTTGGTGGCCTCTGCTGTTTTGGTAGATTTTTGATCAGAGCCTCCGAGTATGTCTTTGTGTGTATATGTGTATGATTTGAGGTTGTGATGGTACTATGTGAGACTGGGTCTATAGTGTATGTGGTGACCTTCTCATCCTGTCCGGTCTTGCCAGTCCTGTGTTGAGAGAGCTCAGCCTCCAGTTTGGCCGTATAAGTGCATCTCTCGCATGTATTTGTGTTTTGTGGGAGGAGGAGAGGGTTGTCTGTGTACATGAGGCAGTTGTAACATTGCCTCAATATTCCCAGGTTCACCAGCTGAGTAGGAGAGGACACTAGCAATTGTAACATGGTTACAATTTGGCTCCCAGGAAACAACAGAGTGTAAAGATTTCCCATCTTCTTTTTATGGATAATTTAAAATGGTATAGTTCATCAGATAAGGGCTGAAAGCATAACTGCAAGTGATGAAAACGTACTCAGATGATATAAGAAGGTCATTTAGTCTTCATAAACGTGCAAAAGAAACATTTAAAGCAGGAAAGCTGCAACACCAGAAAATATCAATCTGGGACTGGAATGTGATATAAAGCAGGAAGGAGTGCATAAATATTTGGGAAATGACGAATGATCAACAAGGAAGCATAAATAAATGCCAACAAATCTCAGTAATGAATATTATAAATTTAATACTGAAAACAGCCCTGATCTCTAGGAACAAAGTCCAATGAATAAACCAAATTGCTCTTCCTGTTCTAACTTACAGTTTTGGGGTGACTGACTCGTTCCAAAGGGTATTGGATCAGTTGGACAGAAAAACAAGAAAAATATTTCATACATATTCAAATGATGTATAAAATTCAGTGTATGCCAAAATTATATATTTCTCTTACTAAAGGAGGTATGGGCTTCCTGGAAATTGATTACATGTATAGGTCTGCATTCATAGGACTGTATACATATCTGTTAACCTCACCAGATCAAAACATAGTGAAAGTTTTAAAATAAGAGGAAAACAAGCCTAAGATGACTTCCCTGCTTAGTTTAGCAGAAGCATATCATTGTCAAGTGGGAATGGAAATCAAACTAGAAGTAGACAAAAATCAGGCAGCAAGTAAATGTGCCAAAAAAACAAAATGAAGAATATAAGAAGGATCAGATGAGAAGGTAAGACATGTGTAAAAGGCATAGATATAGTTGCAAGTACAGAAAACCCCTGGAACAACCTCATGTTGCTCAGGATCTGCCATGGAAATGGTTAAGGAGAGACAAATTTAAACCAGAAGATGAAAGGTTAATATTGGCAGCCCAGGATAGTGGACTACATACACATTGGTTTACAAAGTCCATTGAACATGTGGGAAACACAGACAAATCCAGGTTCTGTAAAACAGAACTGGAAACAATGCACGTCTTGATGCTGGGTGTGGTCTGTACTAATGGCAGAGGGCCTGTAAACTGAAAGGCATAATAATGTGACAAGACTGTTTCATTGGGGATTGTGCAAATATTACAATATTAAAGTAGCTAAGAAGCTTTTGGAAACATGATCCACAAAGCATTATAGAGAATGATGAAGGTTATATTCCATGGGATCACCTATTACCAACAGTTCTGAAAATAGATGTAGCATTGATCATTGAAATTGCTACACCCTGTGATTACAATGTCTTACATACAGAGAGACACAAAGTCATAAAATACCAGGATTTTCAGGCAGAAACAAGGGCAGTGTGGAAGAAGGATAGCTAGACAGTTCCAATAGTAGGAGGAGCAATGGGTCTCATAAAAAATAATTTACAGTCATATTTAGATACACCACCAATGCATGTAACTCCATATGAGTTGTAGAAGGAGTCAGTTCTGGGCACATTGCGGATGCTGCAAAGAGCATGTTTGCCTAACATCAAAGACTGAAACAAAATTAATTCATGAACTTTAATCATACTTTGACTTAGGAATGGGGTCCATTCCAGTCATGGTATTAGCAACCCAAAAGACTGAAGAATTTAAACCAGGCAAAATTGTAAAGGAAATATAAAAAGACCCTAATGTAGTCCAGATTAGAATTAAGAACCAAACAAATGAACATCAGAGGAATACAAAAGTATTTGTAAGCAGGCAATTATAAAATACTCATCCTTGGACTGAAAAGCTGGAAAAATATAATTAAGCAGCTGAACTGAAAAGAAAGGTACATAGACAAAAAGTAAATGATGACTGCAATTCTTCCATAACTAAAACTTTAAACAGGAAGAATGGTTGTTGAATGAACATATATGATCAAATTTTACTGTAAATAAATCTATAAGTTTTGGTCTCAGCCACCTAAAAAAGGTTAAATGAATGCATTTCTTAATGTTATGTCAGACATGAACCTTTACACCAAGTAGATCAATAGTTAAATAAGTTCATACATAAAGGATATGTTAACATGGTTGTCTGTCATTTTGTCAAACAGCCATTTGTTCAACTGTGTGCTTGTAGGGTAAATATATTGAAACCACTTAGTATCAAACGCTTTATTTGTTGAATACAGGATGCTTGAGTGCTTGCAATTATGTTAATGGGAATGGGGTAAGAGAGTGTGTGTGTGTGTGTGTGTGTGTGTGTGTGTGTGTGTGTGTGTGTGTGTGTGTGTGTGTGTGTGTGTGTGTGTGTGTGTGTGTGTGTGTGTGTTTATGGGTTAGGGTTAGAGTAAGGGCCAGGTTAGTGGATAATTATAGCATTATGCATGTGATGCTCTATGTGGTGTGTGTGTGGCTGAATGTCTTGTTTAGTGGTAGCGTAATGGAAAGCGTTTTTCATAAGGTAAGATGCAGGGTTGGGGTTAGGGATAGGGTCAGGTGTAGGGACAGGCTTAGCACACATTAGTAATATTGGAAAGGGGGACATCTTTACTAATGTGTGCTAACCTTAACCCTATCATTGTCCCTGCCTCTAACCCCAACCTTATAGCTTACCTTTGGAAACAAAAAACATTTCCTAATTACTGTTCTGAAAAATATTGTCCAAAGTTAGTGCTAGAGTATGAGTTAAGAGATTGGAAAAGGAAACTGTTTTTCTGTTTCGATCATTTGGACATTCATTAATTTTTTTTCTTGCGTAAGTGTGTTTTCAAAGGGCCGACACCAATTTATTGTGCATTGACATTTGCTCACTTTCATGAAGTGTCATATAATCAATGGTACAGGTATAGGCATGTAGTATGGTAGATGACGTGAAGAGGCACTAGGAACTAAGGTTATGTGGCACGATGCCAGGGTAATCCTATGGACTAGGCTTGCAAAGGCTCCAGGGCCATTAGCCTAGTACACACCTATGACCCTATGAACCTATGAAGGGCAGCAAATAACTTCAGTTATCAGACAACTAAGAATTTAGGAAGCAAGGCCCGGACAGGGATTACTGTAATGAGGTGTTCTTACAACTGCCACTAAGAAAGCACAGAGATAGATGAAGTAAGTTGAGATCATATACTAACTGGCCATAATATTTTTTGGAGAGAAGAAGGAACAGAATGAGGTGTAACAACTCCAAAATATCTTCATAAGTTCACAGTTAAGTGCTAAGGTAGCTGCACTTGTGGGCCATTTTAAGACTATCTAATTTCCCCTTTAAATGTGAAAATCAAACCCTGTACCATGTGATTGTAAAATAAACACATTAACCATTATACCAACCCATAACTGATATCATGGTGTAACAATCCACATAACTGGTATCAGGATGTAACAGTCCACATAACTGGTATCATCGTGTAACAGTCCACATAACTGGTATCAGGATGTAACAGTCCACATAACTGGTATCATGGTGTAACAGTCCACATAACTAGTATCATGGTGTAACAGTCCACATAACTGGTATCATGGTGTAACAGTCCACATAACTGGTATCAGGATGTAACAGTCCGCATAACTGGTATCATGGTGTAACAGTCCACATAACTAATGTCAGGATGTAACAGTCCACATAACTGGTATCATGGTGTAATAGTCCACATAACTGGTATCAGGATGTAACAGTCCACATAACTGGTATCATGGTGTAACAGTCCACATAACTGGTATCATGGTGTAACAGTCCACACATCTATTACATAGCCAATCAAAGAGGTACCAGTCAAGAACATGGGGGAAATAACTGCCCTCCCAATCTTATAATACCCATGACTGATGCTTTGTCTGAAGTCTGATCAAGTTACAGTGCTGTGATAATGTCACTGCTGTGTACTGTGGGAGTCTTTGACTGATTAAATTTGCAGATGACTGCAAATTAGGAGCTGTCATTGAATCTCACACTGATACAAATGTTCTCCAGGAGAGGCTGACACAGAGAAACAACTGGTGTCAGAGCCATGGACTAAAACTAAATGTCAATAAATGCATAATAGTATCCTTCAGGAAGTCATCCATCCCTGGTAACTATCATATTGACAATACACCCCTAAGAGTTGACCCAGTATTCAGGAACTTAGAGACACATAAACAGTAATCTAGCCTTTGACCACCATGTGTCTACAGTGGTAAGAGAATCATTCTATGTTGCTCAAATTATAAACAAAGGTATGGCATCTAAGTCCAAGGAAGTAATTGTTGCACTGTATTTGGCATTTATCAGACCTATCAGTGAGTACAATGCCCCCTTTGGTATGTACCTAACCAGGCATATCCAACAACTGGAATGTCCATAGAGGTTCCTCACTAAAAGAATACAGGGCATAAGTAAAATGTCCTGTGCAGACTGCCTCAAGGGCCTACAACAGACTGCTGAAGGGAGATCTAAGCCTCGAATACAAGGCATTATCAGACCCTACTCTGATGGACCTCCTGTATATCTGCAAAAAAAAAAAACAGCACCAGAATTACCTGTTCTAAAGACTGAAACTTTGCCTGCGATATAAATTGGACCTGCTGTAGACACTGATATGTAACACAAAGACTATCCCTTCTCTGGAATAAACTCCCCATTCGTGTGAAACAGAGTCCCATCATAACCCAATTCAAGTGTAACCTGGACAACTGGATGGGGAGCAGGAAATTCACCCCTGGTTTAGCACCTATGACCCTTATGGACATAGGAAGACTGTAAATGGTTCATTTCCCATTCTCATGTTACAAAAAGTCAGAGCTTTTGGATGGATGGCTAGGCTTAAAATGACTCCAGTGGTCACTAGACAAGTGCACCTATGAACCTATTAACCCATTTCATGGGATTTCACCTTATACACACCTCAGCTTACAATTAATTCGGAAGCAACTAATCATCAAGGTAAAGACAACATCCTGACCACAGCAATCCAGTTTAACGAATGCATGGCATGACCTACTGATTATTACTATATCTCATATCGCCTACTTAGAGGCGATCCCTGCTTGACTTACAAAACCATGTCTGATCCAGCTCTGTTAGAAATGCTGCATCTAAAGAAATCCCAATCCCTCCACACCACACGCTCCACAGACCTCAACCTCATTATCACAATCAGCAGAACATGCTGGATGGAAAGGTTCATAACCAAGAGACTGCCCATGCTATGGAATAGACTTCCCATACATGTCAAACACAACACCTCACTGGCCCTCTTCAACAGAAATCTTGATGAGTGGATGGGAAACAGAAGATTCACCCCGGGGATCACTCCAGTGGCTCTATTCGACAGAGGCACTGGAAACTAAGGTCGGGTGGTATGATGCCAGGGTAATCCTATGGGCTAGGCTTGTAAAGGCTCCAGGGCCATTAGCCTAGTACACACCTATGAACTCTCTCTCTCTCTCTCTCTCTATATATATATATATATATATATATATATATATATATATATATATATATATATATATATATATATATAGTGAGACAGAGACAGAGAGAGAGAGACATAGATACATGCATACACACACACACACACACACACACACACACACACACACACACACACACACACACACACAGATAGATAATCCAAACAAACAAATCCAAACTGCGACTCAGGAAACAAATGAAGGCTCAAGGACACAAAGTCTCCAAAGCGAAAAAAAGTAAAAACAGGTTTATTACTTTGCAACTAAACAGTATGATACAAAAATAAATGGTTAAGTGCTTTTCATCTTAATTTAGAAGGCTTCTTCAGACCTACAACAGTAGCATAAGTGCTCACTTTAATACAGACCTCATGGTGGTTTCAAAAACATTAACCAATGGTATTGCATAAGTGATTATTGATCCACTCACACATATCATGAGAATTTCATCACATATTTAGACATTGAGTTAAAAAAGAACATAGAAGAACAGCGCTATGTAGGCAGGATCTACCGTAAACCCACATATTCTAACACCATGCTTCACTACACAAGTTGCCATCCTTTACATCAGAAAAGATCTGTACTTAAAGGACAAATTGTCCGTGCAGCAAAGATGGTGACTGATGAAGTGACTTTCCTTGAAGAATGTGAGACACAAATTTATATTTCTAAATAGAGGTTACCCAGACACATTGGTCCTTGATTTAGTAAATGAAGTCATAAACAAAAGGAGAGAAGGGTTTTATAAACCACTTCTTAGACCTACTATTAGGTCAGTCACCTCAGAAGAGGATGTGAATTTGGAAGTAACCACTAATATAAATCATGATTGTACACAAACAGTAGGTGTAGCCACTAGAAAGATTTCAAATAGTTTTGTCACCTCATTTTGTTTGGAAGTCAAAGCAACTGAGGTTATATTTAAAAGAAACTGGAGCATCTTCATGATGGAACCAGACGTGTTGGAGAAGTTGGGTAATTTACCATATTTTATTTGCAGGAAGAACAGGAGCTTGAAACAGATCTTAGAAATGGAACTCCAGAGCTGTAGTAGATCTGGTGGTACATTTAAATGTGAAAACTGTAACTATTGCAGATATATAGCAACAGGGACAGAATTCACAGCAGGTTCCTTTAAGGTAAAAACTAAAGGTAGATTTAACTGTAACTCTAAATCCGTTGTCTACCTGGCTAATTGTGTAGCCTGTCCAGCATATTATGTTGGTATGATGGACAGAAAACTAAGAGAGAGGATTTATAAGTACACATACCATATTAGAAAAAAGTCACCTTCTAACACGTTGGAAAGGCATTGTGCTGAACACCCAACACACCACTTTAACTTTAGAGTGATTTGTCAGGTTACTGTTAATCTAAGAGTGGGTCCTTATCATCTAATTTTGGAAAGACAGGAGTTGATTTGGCAACTGCGTCTCAACTCTTATAACCCCCAGGTTTGAATGAAGTCACTTTCATTGCCTGTATTCTGAAATTAAAGAGCCTAATGCGCTAGATGAGTCTTTTGTCTAAGTCTTTTAAAACAGCTCTATTTGTAGTTGAGTAAAAGAATGCAGGTTTTCACTTCATGTTTTAAATCTTTTAAAAATATGTCTCATCTTACATCTAAGCTTGCGGCAGCCTTGCTGGTGATTTGTGAAAGCATTACTGTTGAGTTGATCAACACTGGTTAAAGTTGAAATTGCAGTCTTCTATTTTATTTTATTTTATTTTGAGTGCAGCGTTCTTTTAGTCTACTTGGAGTGCTCTTGTAACTCATAACAATGTGTATATAAACATTTACATTTATATATATATATATATATATATATATATATATATATATATATATATAGGTTCATAGGTTCATACTAGGCTATCTGCCCTAGGGCATTTATAAGCCTAGCCAGAATGTGTTTGGCTTTCGCCACCCATTTTAAATTTATTTTGCTATGCCCTTTTTCGAGGTTAGTATACTGTGCTTCTGTCTAACAGTGACACAGAAGTGATACCCAGGGTAAACCTATGATCTCCCATCCACTCATCATGAAGAGAGTCAATGAGGGACTCTGCCTAACCTGGACTGGGATTTTATTCCAGAGTGAAGGGAGCCTCTGGGTTATGAATCTGTCCTTCCAGCATGTCCTATTTATTTCAGTGCTGAGGTTCAAGTCTCTCGAGCGCGTAGCTCGATGGGATTTGGATTTTCTGAGGTGCAGCATGTCCATTAATTCCGGGTTGGACATGGCTTTATATGTCAGGCACAGATCGCCTCTGAACAGGCAGTATGCCACTGAGTAGAGCTGGAGTTTCTTTAACCGGGCAGCATATGGCATCTGTTTGAGCCCTTTGATCCTCTTGGTGAGGTACTTTTGGGGTCTTTCCAGTTGCTGCAGGTCTCTGGTAAGGTACATCCCAAAAGGGGCATTGTACTCAATTATGGGCCTGATGAGGGATGAGTAAAAAGGCACGATAACCTACGCTGATCTAGATGTGAATCCCTTCATGATTAGGTGGGCTATATAAAATGTTTTTCTAACCACTTTGGCCACGTGGTTGTCAAATGAGAGATTGCTATCAACTTAGGTCCCCAGGTCCCAAATTACTTCTTCTGTACTTGATGGATTACCACCTATGTGGTAATTTGTGGGCACTTTGTTTTTGCCAAAGGGTATGACTATACACTTTTTGGCATTTAGCTTGAGGCCATGGCTCTGGCACCAGTTGTCTGTTTCTATGAGGCCCTTTTGGAGGATGCTTGTGTCCGCTGGAGAGTCGATTATGGCGCCCAGTTTGCAGTCATCTGTGAACTTGGTCAGCCACAGTCCTTCCATGTTGGCCTGTACCTCCGAGAAATATATACCGAACAAGAGAGGTCCCAGGACTGAGCCTTGTGGGACACCACTTGTAACTGGTTTGGAGTCTGACATGGCTCCAGCAATTCTAACCATTTGGGTTCTGTCCTTGAGCCAGTTTGTAATCCATCTAGTGACATATATATATATATATATATATATATATATATATATATATATATATATATATATATATATATACACACACACACACACATATATATATATATATATATTCCATAGTTTTT
Source organism: Protopterus annectens (assembly GCF_019279795.1). Lineage (NCBI taxonomy): Eukaryota > Metazoa > Chordata > Ceratodontiformes > Protopteridae > Protopterus > Protopterus annectens. The sequence goes on along the minus strand of NC_056729.1, from coordinate 1,989,538,685 downwards.
CATCATCATTTTTTATCACATATTTTAAGAGTTACACTCTGTCCACCTAAATGCGGTGATTTAATTTGTCCTTATTTGTGCACAAAAGCAGCTATACATTTTTGTTCTTTACAGGTTTTCACAGTTGCTGTTTTTGTATTTGACTTGTTGCTGATGTCATGTGTCCAAGCTTAATTACTTAATCACTTATGCAATACCATTGGTTAATGTTTTTTTTCAAACCACCATGTGGTCTGTATTAAAGTGAGAACTTATGCTACTGTTGTAGGTCTGAAGAAGCCTTCTAAATTAAGATGAAATGTGCTTAACCATTTATTTTTGTATCATACTGTTTAGTTGCAAAGTAATAAACCTGTTTTTACTTTTTTTCGCTTTGGAGACTTTGTGTCCTTGAGTCTTCGTTTGTTTCCTGACACATATAGATAGATAGATAGATAGATAGATAGACAGATAGATGGATATATATATATATATATATATATATATATATATATATATATATATATATATATATATGTGTATCTATCTAGCTATCAATATTGCTAGATATATGGGTCTCTTCACTTTCTTCGATACTCAAAAGATCAAACACCAAAATACTGATACTGACATCTCAAATCGCAGAACATGGATGGAGAAAAATGCATGGGACCCAAATTATTTGAGAATGTGGAACAGCAACAACAATCAAGATATTGGTCCTTTCCCCACTATGTTATGGACTCAGAAGGGGTATATAAAATTAGCAGGGGGTGTGGGGGGGTGCCAGGTCAAGTCCCCCTGCCAAAAGATGTTTTTCTGTTTGTAATGTTTCAATGTTCCATAATTCAAATTTGATCTCTCCATATTTTCGCTTTCAAGTGACTGAGATAAATCCACATATACACACACACACACACACACACACACACACACACACACACACACACACACACACACACACACACACCTGTATAAATACTAAATATATATATATATGTATGTATGTATTCACACACACACACACACACACACACACACACACACACACACACACACACACACACACACACACACACATACAGACACACACGTATAAATACTAAATATATATATATATATATATATATATATATATATATATATATATATATGTATTCACACACACACCCACTATATATATATATATATATATATGTAAGTATTCACACACACACACACACACACACACACACACACACACACACATAGACATGCATGTATGCATGTACGTGTGTAAATATAATATATATATATATATATATATATATATATATATACACACACACACACACACACACACACACACATATATATATATATTTATATATATATATATATATATATGTATATATATATATATATATATATATATATATTTCCCCCTAAAAATTTATTTTTCGTATTTTAAATTGTTTCATTTTCCATTGTTTGTTCAGTGTTTTATAATAATTGCTGTTGCTCAGGAAATAAACAATAAATGTGAACTTGACGTTGAACCTCCAAGCATCCATGAGGGTATAGAAAGTAGGTGGAGGGCTGTCCAAGAGAATGTATTTAGGTAAAAGTATGTAGCAAGCAGTTAGAATGTGGAAGAGAGTCGGGAGAAGGTTTGGCTTAGTACTCCAAAATTGCATGTACTATAGATGAATGTTGCAACAAACTTGCCAGGGAAAGTACAGGAGCAAAGGCATGGGTTTGAGAAATGTTGTTTTAGTAGGGATTTGAATCTGTATGTGTTGTTTTGTTATACATTGCCATATGGAATCAAGTTACAAATATATGAGACATATTTAGAGTACAGAGACTTTCCTGCTAAGTTATGGACTTTGGTTGCTTTCAGTAGAAGTTTTCAGTAGAGTGAAGTGGTCCTGTGCAGGAGTTGGTTTCCACAATGTGTGTTACTGCAATGCAGTTTAGTGGCTTATGGACGGGAGCAGCCGAAAGAAGAAGAAGACATAATAACAAGAGGAGTTCCAGAAGAGTGATTTCTGTGACCCATGTTTTACTTTTTATGATTTAGGTTAGCTATGAAAATAACATTTTGGTCACAAAACTTGCAAATTAATGAAAAGTAGCAACTATTGCAGGTTTAGTAAATGAGGCTAACTTCCAAGATTATCTAAATTATTTCAGTTTATGAGTAATTAATAACAGAATGACATTTAATATCAAAGAGTGTAACATTCCACTTTGGTAAATCCAGTCATGAATATCCGTATGCTCCTGGATGAAATATATTAGGAAGACTTATTTAATATAAGGATTTGGGAAGTTAGGTTAAAACTATTTTTTTAATTTAACTGAAATGTTGTGTTATCTGAAATGAATGTTTTGGTATCATTAAAGTCTGTTGAGAGCTGTAAACTACAAGACAAGCCTCTTTTAGTTCTATCAGCCCAATCCTATTGTAAAATGCTCAGTTTTGAGTTTATATTACTAATGCTATTAAATGCCTGAAATTGTTTCAGAGTACACCATATGAAGAAAAACTGTAAAATGCCTCATTATTTGTATATAGAAATACTTTGATGATTATTATTATTTACTGTTAGACACAGGATATGATGAAGTGATCTGAAACTGATGTACAAGCTCATTAATGAAACAGATCTATGAATTATCCCAAGAAATATCTAATAGTAGAAATAGAGGACACATGGTATAAAGACATAAGGAGTCTGGTAATTTAAAATATGATTTTTTAACAAATATTATGTAGGTCATACTACAGGCTACCTTTATATTTGAGAACAATTTATGCACACCATTTAAAAGCTAATCAGATAACATTATGACAAAAAATATCACTTGTTGGGTTCAGGATACAAGCTTTTAAATGTCTTTCATAGAGACTTAGCCTTAACAGACAGTAATGTGACGAATGAGCTCTAATGAGAAACTCATCATATGCATACAGCATTAAAAATGTGATAGAAGCCACAGATAAATAGTGAAAACTGTACTGGTCCCAAAACTGACCATCAAGGTGCACCAGCTTTGAATGTGGTGGCATCAGAAGGATTAATACTAGACATCACACTGAATGACTTGCAGATAAATAGCTACTAACGAGACTAGTTGACCATCCAAACAAACCAAGCTGCTTAGGTTTGATGAGACGGAAAGGATGGTAAATTGTTTGGAAAGCTGTTCCTAGATCAGTGAAAAGGCCTCATGTCAGCACGCACCTTACATGTTTGTGTATCTTATATCAGTGACTGAATAGATGGCTTTAAGGATATTGTAACCTATGCAGAACCCATGCCAGACATGTTAGAGAATACCATATTTGTAGATATAGTTAGTAGTTGTCCATAAATAATAATAATAATAATAATAATAATAATAATAATAATAATAATAATAATAATAATTATTATTATTATGATAATATGATTTTTGTCAGGTGATGGAGATTGGATATGGGTTCTTATTTGTGTGAGAAAGAAAGGTGAGTGACTTTGGCATCAAGGTGCTTGATGGGATGCTTGAACTAAGGGGAATTATATCATATAGGCTGGATTTGCAAAAATCTGAGATGCCATTTAGTGGAAGGATAGATGCAGAGCAATAATGATCCTACTATGCATGACTCAGTCAGTGTACTTGTGCACGTCTCTGATATAAGGCTTCAAACCCTGACAGAATGACAAAATGTTCATTCTTAGTTATGTCAGCTACAGAAGTTTCAATGAGTGTGGTGTGAGTGGATCACTATATAAATCTTGGACAACAGATTTTGTTCCAAAGTTATTAGCATGCTGAAGTGCTTCAGGGATGCTGCTTTTAATAACAGGCATCTCCTTCAGCTCCCTACTTTATGTATGGGGATCACTGTCTAGCTCTGCTGTCATCAGGGGTTGCAAACATTATCCTGCCTGTTATTTTTTCTTACAACCACAATGGCAGATGATCCATCTTGTGCTATCCAGAGCTGACCTTCCAAAGACTAAGCCAGCTCACAGTCTTCAAACCTAGATAGAAATCTACAGAGTTATGGCCAGCAACCATGTTTCAAGTGGTCAAATAATAATGCACTTCAAAGATGCTGTGAATTACTTCATTATCAAGAGGTATAGCTTATCTGGTTACATTACCATACTCCCCTGTTCAGAGAAAAATCTTGTAAGTCTCTATAATTGCTTTTTCTGCATCATTTCCCTCTGATTTGTTCCCTGCTTAGCACCATAGACTCAGAATAAAAGAAATATGACAATATACTGTCACTGGATATGGATGGACCAGGGAGATGCCCAATGTATCACAACTCAGCTCACAGCTAAGATAGCCAATATAATTATAACATGGATTACAAAGTTTGGGTTTTATGTATCTATATTAATGAGTTTGATACCATCAGTACATTTTTACAGGTTTTTAAGATAGAACATCAATTCACCCAAAAGACTGGAATTGTTAAATTACATTTAATGACACGTTATTCAATATATTAGAAAAATTCTATTGATGTTCAGGTACTTTGTCTCCTAAACCTAATTGTACTGTAACAAATGTTAGTGTAAAATTTCAATATGCTGTTGATAATATTATGATTATAAAAATGGCAACAGTTTTTTAAAGGTTTCTGATGATTATTTTCTTACATGAGATGTGGGCAACATGAACACATGATGTTTCAAGGGAAATATTAACTTAAAGAGAAAAATAATTTCAGTAACAGCAAAAGTGTCAAGAAATGTTGATATAAGACCACTTCAGAACTTATCTTTGCTGATATTAACAATAATTTATTTGTAGAAAGCTAACAAAACACCACCAAATAACATTATGCCAGCAATTACAGTAGTTTGTTTTGCTAACAGAAATGAATATATGAGCCAGCGTATGGAACAGAGCACTTCTGTTTATTAGATGCCTTCAGTTCTTGCAACTGTTCTTAGCATGCTGAAGTGCTTCAGGGATGCTGCTTTTAATAACAGGCATCTCCTTCAGCTCCCTACTTTATGTATGGGGATCACTGTCTAGCTCTGCTGTCATCAGGGGTTGCAAACATTATCCTGCCTGTTATTTTTTCTTACAACCACAATGGCAGATGATCCATCTTGTGCTATCCAGAGCTGACCTTCCAAAGACTAAGCCAGCTCACAGTCTTCAAACCTAGATAGAAATCTACAGAGTTATGGCCAGCAACCATGTTTCAAGTGGTCAAATAATAATGCACTTCAAAGATGCTGTGAATTACTTCATTATCAAGAGGTATAGCTTATCTGGTTACATTACCATACTCCCCTGTTCAGAGAAAAATCTTGTAAGTCTCTATAATTGCTTTTTCTGCATCATTTCCCTCTGATTTGTTCCCTGCTTAGCACCATAGACTCAGAATAAAAGAAATATGACAATATACTGTCACTGGATATGGATGGACCAGGGAGATGCCCAATGTATCACAACTCAGCTCACAGCTAAGATAGCCAATATAATTATAACATGGATTACAAAGTTTGGGTTTTATGTATCTATATTAATGAGTTTGATACCATCAGTACATTTTTACAGGTTTTTAAGATAGAACATCAATTCACCCAAAAGACTGGAATTGTTAAATTACATTTAATGACACGTTATTCAATATATTAGAAACATTTTATTGATGTTCAGGTACTTTGTCTTCTAAACCTAATTGTACTGTAACAAATGTTAGTGTAAAATTTCAATATACTGTTGATAATATTATGATTATAAAAATGGCAACAGTTTTTTAAAGGTGTCTGATGATCATTTTCTTACATGAGATTTGGGCAACATGAACACATGATGTTTCAAGGGAAATATTAACTTAAAGAGAAAAATCATTTCAGTAACAGCAAAAGTGTCAAGAAATGTTGATATAAGACCACTTCAGAACTTATCTTTGCTGATATTAACAATAATTTATTTGTAGAAAGCTAACAAAATACCACCAAATAACATTATGCCAGCAATTACAGTAGTTTGTTTAGCTAACAGAAATGAATATATGAGCCAGCGTACGGAACAGAGCACTTCTGTTTATTAGATGCCTTCAGTACTTGCAACAGGCTGTAACATTCCTAAAGTATATGAATGATTAAACATTTTAAGTGATTTTTCCCTAACACCTTAAAAGTAATACATGAAAGATGATTCTTGGAGATAATCATTCCTCTGTTTTATGCAGATGACAGCAAAATGCAGACACATTAAAAAGAATAGAACAAAAAGGTCTTTAAGAGGAAACCATTACAAAATGGAGTTGAAGCAAGCCAGTTATCTAAATTTACATGTAAGTGTGACAGTTCTTTGATGAATGGAGAGCAGCAGATACTTTAGACTGCAGTGGGAACAGCAAATAGTTTAAACGCCAGTAAACCAAGAATAACTGCTTTGGCTTACCAGCAGTAGTTGAAGGTCAATGTACTTACTTACCAGTACACTGCATGTGATGCTGGAAGTCAGTAATTTATGGCCTGATACATTATTGCTGTATAAAGTAATCTTTCTACATTTAGCTGGCAAGCCCGATTTCTAAAATTACAATAAGCATCACGATCAGACAGACACTATGAGGAAACCATTTTATTTGTGTCATAAGGTGAAAGGCTAGTCATGATTAAAATACCTGCCTTGAGTTTTCCACTTTATGAATCTCGCCATCAGCAACATGAGTAAAAATTTGTTTTAAGCCATTTTACCCCATAAACATCATTCAGGAAATCATTTGATGGCAATTACTGTCCTTCTCATCCTAAACTACAAAAAGACAGAAATTAGTGAAAGAGAACACTCAGTCTTTTTTTCTGCTCCTACCTGCACTCAAAGCAATTATTTTTGATCTCCTGCTTGGAGAATTTCTTAGAGCTGCTCCTTGCAGCATTTGTAGGTGATATCTGGTACATAACCTTCCATTTTTAAAATTGGCTATAACTACCTAGGCTCTCTGATGAGCTGTGGCACACAGAACCACATTAGTATGTGCTATTATTTCAGATTTTTTACACTATAACTATTAGTAAGTTTAAGTTTACATTAAGTAATATGTTCAGATTTTTTTTTTACTTTTCATGGAAATCAGCAGAATTTTCAGTGAGGAAAGATGCATGTTTTGTGTGAAGATTGGCCACAGTGGCTTTAGCAGTATGTGTCCCTTTTGTTTCCTGCTCAGGGTCATGATTACAGAGGTTCTAAGTAAACTCTGCTACACATGCACCTATCTCTGAAATTAATTTAAAAGTACCTAGGCAGATCTCCGCACTGTGATAATATCAAGTGTATATCTCCAGGTGAGATTATTTTTTATTTGGCTTAATGACACTCAATTACTTTGCAAAACCCAATATCACCTTTGCTACTGAGTTCAGAAATAGCTTTTTCTAAATATGGGGATTCAGCATATTTCCCAGAAGGTCTTCAAGTGAGAATGAATGCATTTTTCAAGTACTATCTATAGTCAGAATAGAACTACTGTAGCCTATTTCCTAGAAAGAAATAACTGGGATGCAGATGACAATGTATGTAGTAAGCAAAAGTAAATATTTTGGAAAGATGTCATGAGAATTCCACAGGAGGCCACTGATCTTTTTACTCCAATTTTCTTCTATTTGTATTACTGATCCCCCACCCCTGTCTGCTGTCTATCAGTCAGTTTCTTCCTATAAGGTTAGAACTGATCACAAGACCATCATTTAAGCAGCCTTCAGGGTTTTTCTGTTAAGCCCTAATTCCACAACTGTGTGCCCAATATAAGCATTCACATTACCACGGGTCCCAGATCCACAGTGCCTTATCTGATGCCTGGGGATGCTCCCTGATCTGCTGACCCTCAACACCAAGTTAAGGAGAAAAAAAACAGTCTCTTCTGTAATGTGCAACCTCCTCCTTGGAGCACATGAAGTCATCATTGTGATGCCCTGCAAAGTGAGAAGCAAAAAAAAAAAAAAAAAACAATTAAAAAAATTAGAACAAATGCCATTCTTGGTGCTCTTCCCTCTGTATGGGGGTACTTCCTTCTGTCACTAGCTTGCTAAGCTAAACCAAGTCCATTGCTTTAGTTATGGTTCTTCTTCTACACATAAGCCACCACTTGCATGTAATGAAACAGCCACCAGAACACCATTCACACCCAGAGTATGTGAGCCAGCAATTGTCATTCCCTCCTATCCTCTCTGCCCAGCTTTTTCTCACCTGTGCCACTAAACAGCCTTGGGTTGTCTGGGTCATAGAGGTTTATTCCTGTTTGGCACATGAGAGGTTTACTAAAGACTCCTGCCTGGATTCATGCTCTAAGCTTATTTACATGATGAACAGTGATGACCAAGCAGTTTGTGATTCAGTAAACAGCAGTACATGTTGGGGCCAGTAGTTGGGGTTAGTAGCTGGATGTGCTAATAAGCATATAAAAAAACAAGGTACATGCTAATGAAGCAAAAAAGCATGGCAGAACAACTCAGAAATATATACAGCGAGCACAAACACCTTGTGCTTACTTTTGCTCTGTATTCCAACACATGCTGGAATACAGTCACAAGAGAACTTAAAAAGAAACATTAGTGGCTCCTACAGCCATTAAAATCCTGTATATGCAACAGGCTAGGACCTTGTCCAAAGCAGTAGCAAATGTGTGTGAGCAACCTGTCATGAATAAATAGTGCAATACATAAACAGAAGCAATCAGCAAGTCAAACTCTATAATACCTTTACCTCAATATCATAACACTAGCTGGTACATCTAGAAACCCTTGGGGAGGGGGTGATATATGAATTTGAAGTCAGTGATTAGCATCAGAAAAGTGCAATCAATGATACAAGGACTATAATATGCTATATGCAACCTCCCCACCAAACAAAGTGTATATACCACAGAAGGAAACAGACAATAACAACTGCAACAATATATATTTATAATACAGAAAAAAATCAGAAGCAGAAAAGTAGTCAGCACTGTAAACAAAATATATATAACTCATACAAGTCAATGACAACTCAGCATTTAAGCACTGGTTGCAATAACACTACAGAACTCTGTGTATATGAAAGTGAGTATTTACTGACCTCATGAAATATGTGTCAGATGACTTTAACAAAATCATTGAAACACTCTGGGTATACAGCCCACATTGCAATTATTTATCAACATAATAAAGGAAAACTACAGTTGTGTAAAATCTTACCATAACAGTAGATGTCGTTGCCTTCACAGATGCAGTATCTTACTCATGAGATTCTCGGACAGTGAAGTCCTCCGCCGGCCAGTTTACAAAATATTTCCATTGCTTTAAGGTACGCAGAATGTCACCTACTTACTCCTTGTGTAAGGTAGGGCATAAAGGTGACGTTCAGGCATACCATCCTCAGAACAGATTGCCCCAGTAGGAACAGCAGTCCAAGGAAAACCAAGGAGAACCTGCACAGTCAAGAAGGGAAAAAGACCAGGGGGGATGGAGGGAGTGAGTGAATACTGCAGTGTTGAAGGCAATGACATCTACCATTATGGTAAGATTTTACACAACTGTACTACGTTCTTACATTCACTGCTGCAGTGCTCCTTACTCATGGGAGAGTGCAAAAGCTCAAGAAGAAACCTGGGAGGAGGAAGCAGCAGAGCCTCCAAGAAGCCATGAAGAATGGCAGCAGTGAAACCAGCTCTAGCCCTGGAGATACCATCAAACTGGTAATGTTTGGTAAAGGTATGCACAGAAGTCCAAGTAGCAGCTCAAGAATAGAATTAGCATCGAAGCCTTGAAAAAAGCACCAGAAAAAGCCACAGCTCTAGTGGAATGAGCCTTAACAGAAGAAGGAAGGCTCTCACCATGAAAAGTGTAACAAAAGGAAATAGCATTTGAAATCCAAGTAGAAACAATTTGCTTGGAAACAGCCAAACCTAAAGACCTAGGATGAAAGGAAACAAATAACTGGTCAGACTTCCTGATAGCTTTAGTTTTATTCAAACAAAATCTGAGCTGTCTATGCACATCTAAAGTATGCAGCATCCTCTCACTGTCAGATTGCGGAGAGGGAAAAAAAGGTATGCAAATTAGTAGACTGATTAAGTGACAACTCATTAACCACCTTGGGCATAAAAGAAGGATTAGTATGCAAGGACACCTTGTCCTCATGAAATATTAAAAAAGGTGGACAAACCATAAGGGCTTGCAACTCAGACACCCATCTGGCAGAAGTAAGAGCTAATAAAAGAACTGTCTTCCAAGAACAATGTTGCAAGGAAGCAGAAACAGCAGGCTCAAAAGTAGCCTGAGTCAATTTGTCTAAAACAAAATTAACATCACAGGGAGGAGGAGCAGGCTTCCTGGGAGGTCTAATATTAAGGACACCTTTAAGAAACTGGTTAGCCTCAAATCTAGAAGCTAATAGGGGAGTTAAAGGCAGACAAGCAGAAAGAGCCGATAAGTGGGCCTTAACAGAAGAATAGGCCAAACCAGCATTGAGCAACTCACACAAATAAGAAAGAACCAAAGGAACATCCACAGAAAGTGGGTCCAGGTCACAAGAAAGACATTAAATAGAAAACCTCTTCCATTTAGACAAGTAGGATATCCTAGTAGTAGGTTTCCTGGCCTCCTGCAGGACCTACAGCACGTCCTCAGAAAAAAAGGTGTTTATGAGGAATCAAAACACTATCACCCACAGTGTCAGTTGAAGCATGGACAGGTCAGGATGGATGAGAGACCCCTTGTCTTGTGTGAGGAGATCCACCCTGTGAGGTAACTTGTGATGATTGCCCCTTGTGAGATGCAGAAGTAGAGGGAACCAGTGCTGTCATAGCCAAAAGGGAGTCATCAACAAGATTTTGGGAGCATCCTGTTGAATCTTGAATAGGACTCTCAGAATGAGAGGAAGGGGAGGGAATGCATAAAGAAACATCCCCTTCCAAGAAAATGAGAGAGCGTCCACCTTCCAGACCAGAGGACCTGGGACTCTGGCACAAAACAGAGGAAGTTGTTTGTTCAAAGGGGAGGCAAAGAGATCTACTTGAGGAATACCCCACTGGTGAACAGTGTCCAGTAACACATCCCTGTGACGCATCCATTTATGGGATTGAGTGAAGGACCTGCTCAGATTGTCTGCCACAACATTCTGATCTGAAGGAAAGTAAACTTCCTGAAGAGTCACACGATACTGGGTAGCCAGATCCCATACCAGAAACGCCAGCCGGAAAGACGGTAGGATCTTGTGCCCCCTGTTTGTTGATATACCACATGACTGTGATATTGTCTGTGAATACCTTGAGAGGCCCTACAGAGAAGATAGGATGAAAAGTCTGAGGAGCCAGCAGAAGAGACTTCATCTCTTTGATGTTGATGTGCTCCTTCTGCTGATGAGGTGACCACACTCCCTGAATCTTCAAGGAGCCAAACGTTGCTCACCAGCCCACATCTGAAGCATCTGTGAACAGATCCTGAGAGGGAAGTGGAAGCTGATATGGGAGCCCTGGATTCAGAGACAACTGCTGAATGCAGCACAGAACTTTGACCTTGAGACACGGGAGAAGAGGAACAGGAAAGTCTAGAGGATGTGCATGCTGAAGCCACACCAACTTCAGAAACCACTGGAACTTCCTCATGTGGAGTCTGGCCAGAGGAAGAATTGGAATGGTGAAAGCCATGATCCCCAGAGCCCTCAGAAACTCCCTGGCTGAAATGGAGGCCAGGGGAAGAAGAGTTTGAAAGAAAGAAATGAGAGTTAATGCCTTTGGAGGAGGCAGGGATGCCAGAATTGGCACTGTTTGAAACCTGCAACCTAGCAAGACATGATCTTAAGAAGGAGACAGGGAAGACTTGTTGAAGTTTATTGTGAACCCCTGGCTCTGAAGAAGAGGAATGGTAAAATGAAGATGTTGCAAAAGGACCTTTGGAGAAAATGTCTGAATCAGCAGGTCATCCAAATAAGGAAATATTTGGATCCCTTGAAGCCTGCAAAAGGCAATCACAGGAGTAAGGCATTTGGTGAACACCATTGTGGCAGTAGAAAGGCCAAAAGGCAAAGCGCAGAACTGAAAATGCCAGGAAGCAATAGAGAAACACAAAAATCTCCTGAAAAGAGGATGGATTGGAATATGGAGATATCAGAGACTACAGACAACACAGAGGGGTCAGCAGCAGGACATTTAAACAAAAAAAGGGAACAATCCTCAGGTTCCCTGTAAAACCTATCAGACTTCCTGGGAGCAGGGGGCAAAGAGTCCAGTGCTTTAGAGGCAGTGGAAAAAAACATTCATTAAAGCAGGCAAGACAGGAGGAATGGCCACAGGTTTAGGAGATTCCATTTACAGTAATTCATAGTAACTCTTATGGATATCCAAAACCCAGGCACAATCCCACTTAAAAATGTCTATCATCCTAGAGATCATATCTCCAAAGGAAATTTCCTCAGAGGGATTATCAAGAGTATGAGAATCCTCCTCGTCAGACTCATAGTCTAAAGGAGAAGGAATCTGGGCAGAATAAGTAAGGGAGTCATCATCAGAATCCACCTCAGAAGAGTGGAAGTTTCTGAGCTTTTTAGGGGAAGAGGCAGACCAAGGAGGAGTAGGAACTGAAACCTCTTGAGGAGGTCGCAATGACAGTAAAGCATTAAACAACCCTGAGTAAAGGCCTGCCACTCACTTTGTGGATCTCTAGGAGGAGAAGAAACATGGCTAGTTTTTTGTTTCTTCTTCAAAGGGACATCTATCCTGGAAACCTGAGGGGGCCTAGACTCAGGACGGCATTCTGCAACTGCAGGAGGACCCTCTTCACAAAAAAGAAACAATGGAACCCCATTAGATTGGAAACAGTCAACCGTGGTTCCCTCTGAATGCCCAAAACAGAAGCCTGCAAAGCCTCTTTGGATGTGCTGCCTGCCAAATCCTCATCAGCCTCCTACCCAGATGTGGTAGAAGAATCTGACAAAACAATTGGGTGAGCCTCTGGGTGAATAATAACCTAAGGAGAAACACCCAGCAGAGGCTGGAGAGCAGAAGATTCTGGCCTTACCTTACGAATCTTTGTCCTCCCAGACAGCTGACCCTTGGGGCAGGAAGTTCCACCCATAGTACCCACAGCAGAAGCTTAAGTTGCTGGTTCTCAAGGTACAAGGAAAGGGACGAGAGCCTACTATGAATAGTTTTGGGGACAAACGCCTGACAAATTGAACAAGACGTATGGTGGTGAGCCACACCAAGGCAAAAAAGACACTTATTGTGATGGTCTTTATGGGGAATCAGTCTCCCACACTGGCATTTACCCTTCTTGGATGACATTAACTCCAAACAGTACTAAACAAAACAGAAAAAGTAACCAAAAACCCAACTGGGTACTTATCTGCAACTGTAGGGGCTCCAGCAATAGGAACAAGCACAGAAAAGCCAACAAACAGAAAAATGGATGTATGCAACAGACTGACAGTTAAAACAGCATTCGGACTGGCGGCAAAAAAGTTCTGAGGATGGTACGCCAGAACGTCACCTTTATGCCCTACCTTATGCAAAGAGTAAGCAGGTGACATTCTGCATACTTTAAAGCAATGGAAATCTTTTTTAAACTGACTGGATGGACGGCTTCATGACAGGGAACCCCATGAGTAAGGAATACTGCAGTGGTGAATGTAAGGGCATCAAGTATGTCTATTGCACAATAAATACCTTGAAAATTGACTGACAATTGCCTCTGTAATTATAATTGAAACTGTTTCAGTATTTGGCTTGGCAGAGCTTGAGAAACAAGGCAGTCTTCCCAAGCACAATGGAAGCCCTACAGCTCCATGTCCTGGTTATATGGAATAGATACTCCCCACACATCCCACCCAGGGTGCACTAAATATGTTAATTAGGTTTCAACTTGTTGCCATTCCTGAATTACTACATCCATTCAATGTTAGGCAGGTAAACGATGACATACACTCACCTGAGCAGTACAAGAGTGAATATTAAGACTTTTGGCTAGGTAATGTCATGCAAGTGTGACTCACTAGCAGTTCTGTTCATTCATCGACTTATTTAGCAGTCCTGCTAATGAGAAATAAACTTAAGAAAAACACCTTAATAAGAAAGTTTGAGTTACATTTAGTGACTTAGGAGAGTACCTTGATACACACATTAGTTAGCATTTTGTAAAAAGATTACCTGCTTGTGATGACAAAGTGGCTGTAAGTCATAGCAAATATATACAACTTAGAAATACAGAAACTAACACATTATACTCATGGAAAAATGTAATACATTCATGGCACAAATAAATTACAATGAAGTAATACACACAAACAGAAAACAGAGAATCTTCTCTTATAGACATTTGTTTGTAACTTCCCATACTTTACTATCCTCACTCGTGCAAGGTTCACATTCACACAACTGTTCTGTCAAAGGACAAATGGCAACTGTGCAGCCTGCAGAGTATGACAGTTCACTTACTATGATGAAAACTCAAAATTATTTTTTAATTTTGCATGCATAAACATTTAGCTGTCAGTCATGCAAGTGAGGCTAACTTTGCAGGACCTTACTCACATTTTGCAAATTAGTGAATACAGAAAATACATGTATTGTATCACTTTTGAATAGCGCCATGTATTAATGAAGTATGTTCTGAATAACAGCACAAGTGGTCCAGGGTTTAATTCCACATTAGGGATGGGTTATCTTTATCTCGAGAAAGCCCTTGTTTTTCTTTACTTTACACAGAATTACACATACAATTTAAAATGTGAATGTTACAAGTGTACTATGGCTGCTAAACAAGACAAGTGTGATCTGTGTCATCTGCAGTACTCGTATCGATGATTAGAGTAAAAACACAGCTCTATGTAGTACATATGCAAAAGAATGAGGTAGTAAAATTAGCAAGTTAATTAATTAGGGAAATATGAAGAGCACAGCAACACAGCTTTTAAAATATGCATGAACTTGGCTTGATTGCAATATAGTTTCAGTTATCTCAAATGTACATTGTACTGACAAGTCATGTCAAACATCACCTTCTGTTAACTCTGTATGGCCCCTTTTTCAATATGTTATACCATATGTACACCATGATGTCATTGAAAACAACAGGTCATCACATACAAAGTCACAGTGTCAACTAGCACTGAAGATATTAAAAATATCAGTGCAATGGAAACTCTTCCACAGGAATAAGTATTTGCCTAAAATTATTACACCAATAAAGGAACACCTCAAAGAACAAGAGTTACAGGGCTTATCAGAAGCAGGCCTATATCCAGTAACATTCATCATTGTACACCTCAGCCCACACCATCAGAATGTCAGCTCCACTGTGGTGTTAACAGTTAATTCACAGAATTCAGACGTTTATGTTCCTTTTTTTGTCATGAGTTTGATTCCAAGGTTCTATCACTCACAATTATTAGCTTTTTGTGTGTCATCAAGACATTGTATAGTACTTAAAATTTATGTCCAGACAACACTGAGTGCCATAATTAGTTAACAACTAAAGAAATAATCAGACTGTACAGTACAGCTGGATAAGCATACATGTATTTAAATGAAAAATATACAAGTCTAATATATAGTGGTGTATCAATGTATATGAGAAGAGTACCATATTTTTCATACCAAGTCAGCAAACACCACACATCTACAATGTGATCAATAAGTTGAATTTAAAGAGTGTAATAGAAGTGAGGCTGGCAGGAGAGGGGGAAAAGAGGAGGTTAGGTTTGCAGCTAGAAAACACTGGAGTGAGAATAAAGTAGTTTGGGAGACAGAGGGAAGGGTAAGTATGTTGGTTTGTGTCGGTCAAGACAAAATGAAGTCATCCTACCACTGTACTCTTCCCTTATCAGACTCATCATCAAATCCAGTGCCCTCTTTGATATTTACAAATCTAGGGATATTGTTCAACTGGAAAGGGCCCAGTGATTTCTAACCTAGAAAATGAAAGGCCTTAAACCCTTCATCTACCTGAAAGATTAACCTGACTCTCCTTATACTCAGTCTACAGGATGCTGCAGGGTGACCTATGTCTCGCACTTTGAGCCATCAAAGACCCAGTCCTATTTGACCTATGACAGCTTCACAAAACAAGAGGCAAACACAAACACTCACACTAATGACTTAAATCTACACCAACAAATGGACAAGTCTTGCTTGAGAGATAGGGTCCTAACTAAGCACAGTCCTAGCTTATGGAAAAGTTACTATGTATAGTACCAGCTTTCGTGAACATTTATATTCTGTTAAAACACATGGCAAAAATAATGCTTTACACAAACATGCTTTATGTTGTGCTATGTCAAACAATGGGGGACAGAATTTTTATTTCAGCCTTTTAGATCACAAACTGTGTGACTACAGAGCTGGTCATTTTAAAAACACTCTTGAAATTAGGGAAGCAAAATGGTAGATCAGTTTAGGTGTGGATTAATATCCTTGGTTGAATGAAGCAATTAATAGTGTTTTTTAAATGCTGGCAGTTTAAGAAAGTAATTTATTTTCATAGTATTCTATGTATTTTGAGATGAATAATTTTGCTGTTTAAGAACCTTTGATTTTTTTTAAATCAAGTTTTTCAAAATATGTTTTTAAAATAAGTGTCATGGATAAATGTTTTTATTGGTTAATGTGTTAAATTAATTGAGTGGATGATTCTCACATGATTTTTGCTATTTAATACACTTTTTTTCTTTAAACAGTCATTCTGATCAAGTTTAGATTTGATGGCAGATGAAAGCGTTAAATACATATTTTTCTTTTTAGTTGGCCAAGGTCAGGTGAGTTGTTTTCATTATATTTCTACTCAGTAGTTCATTCAACAAATGTGCTGCCACTAATACAGACAGGTATCTTTCTGTTCTTGTACATTCAAGAGTAGATTAACAGAAGCACTTACCTTTGAAAGAAACACTCCATTTACAACAAGCTATGTATAACACTTCTATAAGCATTGTGTATTTACAATTAACAAAACTGACAGAGACTTTATTTGCATGAAATGTAATACATGTTGGTCAGCTGCACTCTTCTAAATAGTAAGAACCATCACACAATACTATAGTTCACTCCCAGCTTGAAATCATTGTTTTCATTGCTGTTGGACGGCTGTGTCCTCAGGACAGTCTATCCATACTGTAGTGGGTTGAGCCTGATCAAAGGTGGACTTTGAACTTAAATGGCTGTAAAGAGAAAGCCCACCTACAAAGCTTGGTGCTCATATCCTGCTGTTGATATTGATATAGCCATGACAGTGGAGCCTGGTCCATTATTCAAGTGAATTCTCTCTCCATAGCAGATAGTATTTTAGGGAAACATGTGTCCACTTGAAGACTAGTCATTCTCTTTTGATCACAAAGTACCTAGCCTGTATCTGGCATAGTATTTGATGAGGAAAGACATTGGATGTCCTTTCCATTAATTGTTTGTGAGACTACTGCTCTTAAAAATATCTCTGATGCATCTGTATGAATTATACATATTTTATTAAAATCAGGAGATCCTTATACAGGCTCTGACCAGATCACAGCATTCCCTTTAACTGGGTAAAACATTGCTTCTACTGTCCACTTTATTTTTCAGGGTATCTTTCCTTTGGTCACATCTGTGAGATGGCATACTATCATTACAAAATGGAGCACAAACCTGTGATAAACCCCCCAAAATGCCATTACTTGTTTCTTACTCTCTGGGCTAGGCCAGTGTCTCACTACTTCTGACATTTCTTTTTAAGGTTAAGAATTCCTCTCCTTGTAATGTAACTGAAGCATGTAACCTCCATCGTGCCTATACTACTATTGGAGGCTTTCAGTTAATCAGACTTACTTTGGGGAGTCTAATGCAGCCTGTACTTAGCTAGCTGTGAGTTCTCATCCTTAGAACATGTCATGGCACCGTCTTGGTAATAATAATAATGATATTAATAATAATAATAATAATAATAATAATAATAATAATAATAATAATAATAATAATAATAATAATAATAGTAATAATACTACTACTACTACTACTAATAATAATGATAATACCCATTTGTTAACCAGGTCATCCACTGAACACATTGAGCCTTTTCAGGAGTACCCATCTGGTTGAGTAACTTGCTCACGGTCAAACAGGAGACAAATGAGGGCTAAGGGACTAAAACCCTGTACCACGGAAGCTACAGTTCACAAATTTAATCCTCTGCCCTACCTGCCAGACAAGTCCCATAACTTACAGCATAGTTGATATGGAGTTTTAAGGCTCTATCTGTTATATTTTGGAAGGTTGTTGGACACCATGTAGCCTCAAAGTAAGGCTGTTGTAATGGAATAATCCCCCTGGTGTTGGGAAGGCTGTCTTTTCCTTAGTTTCAGCTGTTCATGGGATTTGCCCGTAAAGTTTCATCAGTCTAATGCAGTTAAGAATCTTGCCTTCCCCAAACTTTGTATTCACTCTTCAACCCTACGCATATCTTTTTTCCTAAAATCATTACACATCTGATTGTTCCATCAGGTTTTGGGAGTAACTCCGTGGGACTTTTCCGCTCACTTATGGCCCCTCAATTACACCTGCTGGAAGGATTTATATTATTGGTTCTTGTGTTGATTTTCTTTCTGACTCTAGTATTTGGTAGGGTTTTACGTTGACCCTCTCTCATAAACTTGTCTTAGTGTGATGCTGAATCACATCTGTTCTGCCAGGTAGTTCTGAAAACATTTCTGCAACACAAATTATTTTATTTTATCTCATGTTCTGTGGCTTGAATAAAGTATTACCTATTTGAAGATTAGTCATAAATGTCAGTTTTCTTTCTTTCCAGATTCTCTGATCTTTGTTGCTAAACTATAACAAACATTGTAGTCCCTTCCATAGTTTCAGGATGTTAATGTGGTATATCTCTTCTCGTTTTCCCCCTTTTCCATCTACCTAACTCTTTAATTTGTCTAACTTATTTTCTCTATTATTTCTTATACACACCACCAATTAGCCAACGATTGTTTTTTGCTGAGGAGGCCAAAACCAACATCTAGAGTCCAGCTTTAAATGCCCTGGTCCTTGCAGTTCTATTATACACCCCTTGCTGTGTAGCTTGGACTCTTTCTCTGTGTCAGGGGACCAAAGGCATCATCACTTTCAGATGGTCATGCACGTTGGTATAGTGTTTTACAATACTTTTTAACTGGAGTTTTCTCTAAGTTTATTCAGAAGTATCTAGTAGTCCATGAAAGTGGCTTCCATATGATAAGTCTAAAGGACTGAATCTGGTCAAGGCTTGTGGTACCACTTTATTGACAGATTGGTGGTATGGGATTAAGGGGCCCCACTTTATTGCAATCTTTACCAGTAACTTTGCAATATGCAGATTTGTGAGTGATTAAAACACTGTACCACCAATCCATTCATCTGCTAATCATATACTGAGTTTTTGTTGTTGTCATTGTTGTTGCTTGACCTTGAAGCACTGGCACAGTTTGTGCATTATTCTGTCCATAAAAAGGCATTCCCTGATCATTGTGCATTTTATTTGATATACCAACACTGGAAAATAATAAAACCAACTCACTGTCTATAGATTTAACATTAACCTTACATAGTGAAATAGCTTAAAGACATTTAGCTGCATTACCAGATAGCCAAAATATAATGAAATCCATTGATAAAGTTTAGCAATGGCCCAACAGTGTCCACTGCAACATATTAAAATGACATCTGACTGGCATTGGAATCAAAGGAATTCTAATGCCTACACATGTGGCTGTCTTTTAACACTTAAGTGCATCCAGGGCAGATGTTTTCAATGTCTTACTACCTAATGAATGCATCTGGTGGTAACCTCCACATCTTTTTCTAGTTTAGGCAGATGCACATCTGTATGCTTATTCACCTGCAGACTTCCCTCCTCAAAGTGATAGCATGAGCTATTAAAAGATCTAACTTTTTCATGTTGCCTCCACAACTCTTTAACATTGGGATACCTTCCCCTGTTATCAGTTCATATGCAAAATTGGGAACCACAGTAATGGGATAAACAACCTTACCTTTCCAAACCCAGTTTGTATTTCTAGCTGAGTAAAAGGATGCTGTTTCATATCAACATGAATATATGCCACTTTTGTTTTTTTATTACTAATAGTTTTCTTCTTATATACATACTGCCCCTTTCTAAATGTCACAGCCATTCCGCTTGAAATGGCCTTGTAGTGATCTGCCGTTGGTTAAGACATTGCACTTAATTAGCTTGGTAACTGCATATTAACAGGTTGCAGTCTCAACAATTCTAGCAGATAATATTTCAAACTCTATAAGTTTAACATCAGTAGTACAAAATGTATGTGACAATCTTATCCACATTTAAAACAAGATATATCATGAAGAACAGCAGGACTAAGACAGAATATATGTGTGTGAATGAGAGGGAGGGTAGAGGAATGGTGAGGATGCAGGGAGTAGAGTTGGCGTAGGTGGATAAGTTTAAATACTTGGAATCATCATTTCAGAGTAATGGTGAGTGTGGAATAGAGGTGAAGAAGAGAGAACAGACAGGGTGGAGTGGGTGGAGAAGAGTGTCAGGAGTGATTTGTGACAGATGGGTACCAGTAAGAGTGAAAGGGAAGGTCTACAAGAAGGTAATGAGACCAGCTATGTTATATGGGTTGGAGACAGTGGCAATGACAAAAAGGCAGGAGTCACAGCTGGATGTGGCAGAGTTAAAGATGTTAAGATTTGCACTGGGTGTGATGAGGGTAAACAGAATTAGGAATAAGTATATTAGAGGTTCAGCCCAGGTTGGACGGTTTAGAGACAAAGCCAGAGAGGCGAGATTGCATTGGTTTGGACATGCGCTGAGGAGGGATGGTGGGTATATTGGGAAAAGGATGCTAAGGTTTATGGATGTGGTGAGAGAGGACATGCAGGTGTTTGGTGTGACAGTGCAAGATTCAGAGGACAGGAAGAAATGGAAACAGATAATCCGCTATGGTGACCCCTAATGGGAGCAGCCAAAAGAAGAAGAAGAAGAAGAAGAAGAAGAAGATATCTACAGTTTAGTAACATCTGACATAAGATTTAGTACCGGTCTAAACCACTCAGTTCTATACACAGTTTCAAAGCATAACCATATTTCTACTAACACAGCATCTCAAAGTCCTTGGGGTCATTATGGCAGACATTTTCTTAAAACAATAGTTAGACATCTTCTGAATTGCCTAATTGCTAACATTTCTATAATTTTTTTTCTCATTTTATTGGCCTCCTGGATCTAACCAGAAATTGATAAAAATGCTTTAAGCTACATAATTCTGGCCTTACCATATTGTTTCAAGAAAATGTCCAGTTGTGAAACTTTTGGGCTTGTATCTCTGGAGTAACACACGCTCTAGCAAGCAATGCTTTTTTTCAGTTTATCAGTCCTGGCAAACAGCTGGCTGAATGTTTGTGATTTATCAGTCCTGGTAAACAGTTGCCCCCATGTTTGTGAAGGCTGTTAGTGGATTCCAGTTAACTGGGAGGATGCATTCCAGGCCTAGTCAAATATATATGTATATTTACTTATTTATTTATTTATTCCTATTTGTTTAACTAGGAACGTGAGGTGGCTTGTTGATCTTTTTTATGCCTGGGATGCCTGGGATCATAGAGCAGTAAATACATCACTTTACAATAATATATACATGACAGTAAAAGTTACAGTACTGATAAGTAAGTGGTTGACTAAGCAGTGAAACATTTTTCTGGACACTCGATAAACAATACATAGATCAAATGACTGACAGTAGAAATATATCAATACATATGTTTGTTATACAGAGGAATGCAATGCAATGTACAGATATTAAGTGTAAATGATCAGCAGTGTATAATATGTGAGCATGGTGATAACAGCAGTGTTAACTATTTGTCCCAATAGTAGCTGCAAGTAAATAATGCAATGAGTTGATTTTAAAAATTGTCTTTAAAGTCTATAACCATTTATTGTTTTTTTTTTTTTGTTTTTGTTTTTATTTTTGTTTTTTGAGTTTTGGTTTATGAAAGCAGCCATGCTGGCACATGGATATATGCACGTATGCACTCAAAAAAAATAATCCCCAGCATGGCACAGAACCGTCATTCTCTTTCTGCCCCTCTTTCACACTTTCTCTCACACACACACACACACACACACACACACACACACACACACGCACGCACACACGCACGCACACACACACACACACACACACACACACAGAATGCATGCAAACACAATTATAAATATAATGTAGCTTCTTATATGACACAATTAAAGAGAGGTTCTTCTAACAAAAATAAAGTCTTATGGTTTAACCAAGAGTACTGCAAGTGCCTTTGTCTTAAACATGCTGAGGAGATGTGATTCCTGTTGTTAGGAATCTCAGAATTCCAGTTTCTCTTTCCAGATCTTATTTCACTGCCATGGACACCAAATCCCCATTACAAAGGGCAGATGCTCTATACTTGGGCTTTTTTCAGCTCTTTTTCTTAATATTGCATTGACTGGTTCATTAAACAAACCTAAATTCACTAACATAGCCAAGCATCTCTCAATTCCTAATGAGAAAAGTACAGAGTAATAGAATCACTCTGTTTGCAATAAGCTGTTTATAACTCTGCTACAAGCATTATTTACACAACTTTTTACACATTTTTGGGTCTTTTGTACTCTTTCACATGGTAAGGATCACCACACTATACCCTCACACACGCAACACACACACACTCGCGCGCACACAGTGAGAGAATGAGAGAAAGACATTCACACACACACACACACACACACACACACACACACACACACACACACACACACACACACACACTAGCACATGCACAAACACACATGGGCATTCAGAAATAATGATAATGTAACTACACAGACATAAATAATGGGATCAGAATTGCTTAATGCATCCCAGCAGGGATTAATGACACAGCGCAGACCTGCTTTGCAAAAATAGATGTCACCTTGCAATGGGTAAATGGTGCTATGAAAGCTGACATGACCTGGGGCCACTGTGTAAATCTGGGATGCTGCCCACAATGCTGCCCAAGATGCATCTTCACATACACACATCAAAGCACCACATATATGTAACACAAGCACAGCTGACATCACATACAGGGGCTACACAGCAAGAAGACAGTATGTTTTATAAATTATAAGGGAATGGGGTGATGAGACATTCAGAAAACAGTAAAAGTAAGAAAGGGAATAAACAGAAGAACAATGGAACAGGAAAAGTGGCATATGCTCCCCCAAGCACATAAACACCACATCTAGAAAATGGTGCAGAACTTACAAGGCTGAGGGCTGCAAAATTTCCAGTGTTAAACAAACCCTTCTGTCTACTGGGAGAGGCTTTCCATGCACCCCCACTGATCCCATGTGAACATACCTTTCAACCTCTTAGGACAAGAAATCTGGACAACGCCATAAATAATGGGGGGACAAAGTCCCCAAAATAGGAACACTTTTGAAATATTGCTATTACAGACTTAGAATGTTGATAGTTTTGCATTAGCCTGACTTTTCTGAAGGATACAAAGTCTGAAACTCAAATGTCATTATTTTCTGACTTCAATCTTCCATGACTTAACATTGATTTTCCAGAAAACTACAATTTTATGAGAAACAGGCTAAAAATATGTGGCAAACAATCTGGATATTCTGTGAAAATCTGTACAGTTGAGAGGTATGCATGTGAGAATGGCAACAGTCAACCAATTGCTATATGACATCAGTGGTTAACTACATGCCATACCTTTCAACTGCCCGGATTTTCACAGAATGTCCTGATTTTTGCTTCATATTTTTGGTCCATTCCTTATAAAATTTGTGATTTTCTGGCAAATCATGGAGGACTAACACCCCTAGACAAAGACATACATTTAAAATTCAGACTTAATATCATTCAGAAAATGCATGTTAATGCAAATCCTGCTATTCTAGCAACTTTCTAAGTTTATAATAGCAACAGTTAAAATCTGTTCGTATTTTGGGCCTTTGCACCATTATTTTATGCTTTGTTGAGATTTTTTTGCGCTAACAGGTTAAGAGATGAGCTATATCCTTGTCATGGGGATGATGGCATTGAAGCTGTTGACAGGCCTTTAACTGATGTCTGAGCTATTACATTTAGTGGTAACATACACACACATGCATATATTACATAAACATGTAAATATGGATTTACTTACCTTTGTCAAACAGCACTAATATCAACACCAAATGATTGACATTATGCACATTGACATAATGCAATGCATGTGCAGGTTATCAGCCTTGGCACATGCAAAAAAGAGTACAACAAAAATCCAAAAGAAAGTATCACTATTTGCAGAGGGGAGTACATACCCCCTGCGCCTACAATGTGGAGACTGCATCCCCCACATCGCCTGCTAATTATACTCTAAATCCAAGATCACACAATCCTTGTGGGAAAGGCATATTTCCCAACCCTGGGAATCATCTGAATTACCATCGGATCAATCAAATTGTGTTGTAGCAAAAAGGTCACAAGCAGCAAACAAGTTCAAACCATCGACAACTGGAATCACCCACTTTAACTTTACCAACAACCCGACAGCACTTTTAAATGGAATGCTACCTAGGGCCAAAGTATCAGGAATAAAATTCCAGACTTCTATGCCTGGATTTCACACATTAGGCCACATATAATAGCAACCACAGAATCCTGGCTTAAACCATATATAAAAAACTCAGAATGTCTACCACCTGGCTACTCCAGCTTAAGGTAAAACAGACCCCATAAAAAAGGTGGAGGTATTGCATTAGTTTACCCAAGTCATTTCACATTTGTGCCATATACCAATCCCACCTCCTATTCGCATCTGCTGAAATTGTTGTAGCTTTCCTACAACTGAATACCAGCAAAATGTTCTGCATCATTAGAATCTATATCCCACCAGGCAATAATATACCTATCCTAGAGCAAATCCTTGCCTGAACTTCAAAAACCTTTGCCAGTGAGACAATTATCACTGGAGATATCAACATAGATTGGACAGTAGTCACAAAAAATCAGCCCTCAATAAATATAAATCTATTCAATTATACCCAGCTTATCAATGAAGTAACTAGACCCAACAAAACAACAACTAGTGGTTCCATCATAGACTGGATACTAGTCTCACACCCAAACAAAGTAGCTTCAACAGGGACTTTACCTCAAACTATAAGTGATCATCTCCCAGCATACATAACACGTAACTGCACCATAGCCCCCAGCAAACACCAGTATAGACTAACTAGAAATAGATCCAGTTTTGACCAAACAACTCTAAATGACACCCTGGCACAAGTAAACTGGAATGTTCTCAAAGTCCTCCCACTAGATTAAGCTGTTGAATTCTTCTATTCAACCTTCTTAGATATCCTAAACAATCTAGTCCCCATACAGCAAAAAAGAATTAAAAACAACAATGCTACCTGGCTTGCTCATCCCACAAAACAACTGATGTCTAAAAGAAACAAATCTTGGAAGCTTTGGCAAAAAAAAAGCAAAGACCCCCCAAACCTCCTACAATTCAAACAACTTTGTAATCAAACAAAATGTGCAGTAGTAAAAAAACAAAACAAACAAAAAAAACCAATTCTATCTAACTAAAAATGCCATTAACAAACCCTAAGAAATTCTGGAATACAGTCTGAACCCTATTTAATCCAGGATCCAATAACAACAACCCCTGCCCTGACACAGGCAAATCCCCCACAGAAATTGCCACAATATTCAGCTCACATTTTATAGACGCCATTGCTAAACTTACAGGAAATTTCCCTCAAATAAATATCACAGCACACTCAACAAATATAAACTTCACACCAAACTTCAACTTCTCTCCCATCCCTACCTCAACTATTTGGAAACTACTCCTTAAACTCAAAATATGTACTAATGCACCTGATAACCTACCCCCAACATACCTACAGATGTCAGCAAAGTCTATAGCTTATCCAGTTAGTATTCTTATCAATAGATCTCTCCACGAACAGCAAGTACCCACTATCTGGAAAAATGCTTATATTCTCCCAATGCATAAAGGCGGCCAAAATGTAGATATCACTAATGTCCGACCCATAGCAATCCTTTCCCTCTAGCCAGAGTTCTAGAAAAATGTGTTTACAATCAACTCCTAAAGCACCTCCCCCACCCAACACGGTTTTAGATCTGGACACAGTACCACCACTACCCTTATATCATTCTTGGACACTGTAAACCATGCAAGAGACATGGGGAAAATGGTGTCCTCTTTATTCCTCGACCTGTCAAAGGCATTTGATACTATCTCCCATCCCCTACTACTCACTAAACTATCTAACCTAGGATCTTACCCACTACCTTAGATTCATTCTCTACCTTACACATAGACATCAAGCAACAAAATGGGACCAGTACTTCTCACCTTATCTCCTGATACCAACAGTAGTACCCCAAGGATCTATACTTGGGCCCCTCCTTTTCAGCATATTTGTTAATGAGTTCCACTCTTCCCTGTCCCAAACCTCACTTATTCAATATGCAGATGATTCCACAATCATCTGCACTGCCTAATCCTCCAGTGAACTCCAAAAACTAACTTAAATCACCTTCTCATCCAAAGAAACATGGATGAACAACAATCACCTAGCCCTAAATGCTAACAAAACTCCTTCTATTCAACCCTAAAAGATGCACCCCCATAAACAGGTCAGAATTTACTATTCAGTCTCAGAACAGCACTGTCATCAAAGTAGTGCCCCACACTAAACTACTTGGAGTTACTATCAACGGAAATCTCTCCTTTGACTTTCATATCCTAAACAACATCAGAAAGACCCACCAAAATTTAGGTCTGCTTTACAGACACATAACTTACCTCAACCACTCAGCCAAAAAACCCTAGCATCCTCCTTTCTTTTACCATCTCTACTATATGGTGTCTCCCTGCTCACAGGCATTCAACCCTCTCTAAAAAACAAACTCAAATCTGGCTACAATAAAGTAGCAAAGTTTGCCAACAATGCCACGCATACCTCCCATCACTGTATATCCCTTCAAAAACTCAATTATTTCAAACTGCCTCACTTCCTAACTTGCCTATAACTCACCACTGCACATAAAATCATAACTAAACCAGAAGATTTCCCATTCCTAGCCTCACTAATGTCCCCACAAGATACCCCAGATCAAAAAATAAATGTCGTCTAAAGGTAGAATTACCCAGCCTTACATATGGCTGAGCTCTTTACTCTATTGCTATAGCCAAGGTGTGGAATTCCTTACCCACCACAATCAGAACCAATTCTAACCACACCATTTTCAAGAAGTCTCTGGATGAATACATCTCCAAGCTATGGCTCAGTAATTGCTCAAATAATTCTTCCAGCATTAGATGAAACTAGAAACCTCTCCTAACAACTTTAACACTTTGAAATATCTATCTTCACTGAATTTAACTCTTCTCTCTCTCAGTCTTATGCACCCTCAGCTACAAGATGGAATTTAAGGAAAAGAAAGCCTAATTCTAATTGTATATCAACATGTATATATTGTACCTGGATGTAAATCACTGTTATTTTTGTATTTTGTATAATGTTGCTTACTAGTAACTTGAATCTGTTAACAGTCATTATGTAACTTTATCTCATCAATGTATATGTACTATGTGGAGCTTCTCTCCCCGGGCCTACACTGAAAATGGGCACTACTAGGCCTGGTGGACTATCCCAGAAAACAAATGCAAATAAATAAAATAAATAATAAAAAGGACATAACTTATAAACAATGCCATCATGTAGTATGGTATCAAATGCCTTGGACAGATCAAGGTAAGCAGCACGGATGGTATAACCTCTGATAACTGCCTAGTTAATCTTCTCAAATAAACTGACAAGACTCAGCAGGCAGAACCTGCCCTTTACAAAGCCAAATAACAGCAGTTTGAGCTTAGTCAGATTTTTGATGTTATGATTCATGTGGTTGACGATGCACTGCATTGATTTATGAGATTTGGTAATCATGCCCCCCTCCCCCAATTAAAGTTGCAGGTTGGCATAATGGGTAAGATGTTTACCTCACAGACACAGGGTTCGATTCTCACCTTTGAAGAAAATTGGCTAGGCTTAAAATGGCCCTCAAGAGCAGCCAGTAAAATCTGAACCTATTGCACATCTGCAAAACAAACAGCATCAGGACTACTAGATCAAAAGGCTTAAAGTCTGCTTGTAACGTAAATAGAACATGTTGGAGAGACAGATGTGTTTCTCAAAGAATTCCCATTCTCTGGAGCAGGCTCCCCATCCATTTGAAGAAGAGTTCCTACCTATCCTATTTAAGTGCAACTTACACCAATGGATGGGCAATCGGAATTTCACCCCTGGTCAGGTATCTATATCTGTGATTGACAGAGGCAGTCAGTAAATCACCAGATATATAAATCAAATTTGTATGTCATATTTTGGATGCACAGCTAGGCTTATAAGGGCCCTAGTGGTCATTAGCCTAGTATACCCCTATGAACCTATGAACCTATGCACTCTATATAACAGTCATAAGGCTGATGGGTCTAAGTATCCCAAGTTCTATAATGGAACCAGCTTTATGGCATGGCATTGCTACAGCAGTGCACCAAGATTCAGGGACAGAACCTGTAGCAAGGCCTAGGTTAAACAATTTGAAGAGGGCAATCAGCAAGTGCATGTTTAACAGTATTAGATAACCAGGTTGTCTGTGTCCATGGAAGGCGTGTTTTGGTCTTTGGGAGTACTTTAAAAATGTACTCAGTGGTAATAATTAGTGGAGGGGGCTGACTCAGGGATAGATTGAAAGGAGATATTACTTTAAGTGAAGAACTTTTCTGTAGGATTGCTGGCAGTATATTTGCAAATTTTGTGGGGTTCGAATTGGAGGCTACTTTATGGAAAAGTTCAGAGCATTACTGATAGTTGTTTCTCAATTTTCTGATGGAATTGAAGAAAGATGTGTAGTGGTCTTTTGCTTCAATTCCTACTCAATTTTTGTGAGGCTTTGCTGGTCTTTAAAGTTGTCTTCAGTTTCTTAGTACAGTTGTTAATACAGTTGTGGGATTATAGCCCTCCAAAGCAGTTTAAGGAGTTTTTTTGTATTGACAGACTACTGCAACAGATTATTTATGAACCTATCACCATGTTTGGTTTTGGGAGGGACTGACAGGTCAATACATTTATCTAAATGGTCAGAAAATCTTTAGTGCATCAGGTTACATAACTGGGGTCATCTTGGGTTGATATGGGTAAATTTAGAGATTTCAGCATACATCTGTATTGGGTTTACATTTTTGAAGTCTCTAATGAGAATTGTATTGGTTGCTGAGGGAATGGGTAAAGGAAAAAGAGATTATGGTCAGACTTTGCTAATGAAGAACCAACCATTGGAGGGGAGCAAACAAGGGTCAGATTTGTGAGTACCAAGTCCAGAATGTTTATGTCCCTGGTGGGTTTGAGAACAGTTTGATCCAGTGTGTTCTTTTTTACCCAATCAAAGAATTGCTGAGCAAACCCACTGCTGGAAGTGCAGGTATTCCAATTTATGGAAGGATTGTTGCAATTATCAAGAATTAAAGAGGCCTTGCTTATTGAGATATCCTCTATGAATTCCAGTTATTTATTGTAGTGATCTGGAGCTTTAGTCATTGTATGACATATAATGAATTTACAGTGATGCCTAGTCGTAAGAATTCTATAGGGCTTGGGTATAGATTTTTTGACAGTATCTGTATAAGACAGTCCTATATCATTAATATAATGCTGTTACATTTGCATGAGTAGGGATGTTTTGGTGCTATGCTCACTCCAAGCAGTGAATAGTGTGGAGGATGCCTCCAGATTGGTTAAGTATTTGCACTTCTCACTAGTGACCTCTACATAGTTAAGTAAAAGTTCCTAATCAGTGAACATGAGATACTTTGTACAATAGTTAAGATACTAAGTGCTATAAGGCTGGCAATAGAAAGGGGGTGAATCTATTGCCATTCCATGGTGCCCAGTTCTAAAGTATGAAAAAGACCCTGTTAGAAAGTGACAAAGACTACAGAGGTATTTATGCATTTGAGCTGTTTGGGGGGCTATGGAAATGTTTGTACAATTTAGGAGGACTAAGAGGTGCTTTTTACAATAAAACTATTTATGGGGGTAGTAAGGCGGTGATGATGGTGATGACAGGAACAGTAATGTTTAACAGCTGGTATACCAGGCTTTAGCTTATAACTGCACATTTTGCAGCAGCCCGTACAGTCTGTGTACACATCAGCATAGTTTCTTTTGGCCCACAGCAGACTGACACATGATGCCTACTAAATAAACATTAACTGTTAAAGTAATATTGACTATACAGATAAGCGTGAGTTGTGTATGCCATCCACTACTCAGGTATTCCCATGCTGGCAGTGCACCATTCAACAGAGCTGAGTGCAGTATATAGCAAGAAAGAAAGATAATGAAAGAAACAGAGACAAATACTATAAATCCAAGCCAATAATGTCTACTTACTTAGGAATATTAGTGATTAATGTAATCCCACTAGAATAACTACTACTGTCTCCAAGATGGCACTAAGACAAAGCAGGCTGATACAAAACAAACAAAGGAAAATAAAACAAACTCTGAGAAAAAGAAGTTTAAACTTGCAGATCAGCAAAGGTACTGGAATAAAATGAAAAAATGAACTTTCCCAAGTCTTTATGATGTCCTGAAACTTTTTTATGATGATCTTGGATTCTCTGTTTTTGCACACAATCACAACTCTCTGCAGTCTTTCTAGAAAGATAGGAAAGAAAGCAGTTGAACACAGAATATAGCAAGCAAGAAAAGCAAGAGAACCAATGAAAAGCAGCTTTAAATGCAACCCAGTAGTGCTCACTAACTTAGGAACAACAGCAATTAGTCTACTCATACTAGAATAACCACTGCAATCTCCATACATCTCCACAATGGCCTCCACACTCAGCCAACACAGACTTATATCAAACAAAAATTGAACAGGAAGAACTAAATGAATCTCAAATAAAAACAGTTTAAAATCAGCAGAACAACAAACTGACTTTAAGTGCAGAAATAATATACAAAAAATCAACTTTCCTGAATTTTGTGAAGTCCAGAAATAATTTTAAACTTCTTGGTGTTCACGGGTAGGCACAGCTCTCTGCAGTCTTGCTTAAAATACAGTAAAGAGAGCAGCTGACCACAATAAATAGCAAGCAGGAAAAACAAGTGGATCAATTAAAAAAATCTAAATTCAAGCTAATAGTGTTCACCATCCTAGGAATAGCAGCAATTAATCTCCTCCCACTGCAGTTACCACTACTATCTTCAAGATGGCCTCTACACTAGACCAGAAGAGGCTGCTACTAAGCAAAACTTGAACAAAAGCAAGTTGGATGCATATAGAAAGCAATTTAAAATCATTCAGAACAGCAAAATGACATTAACTGTTTTAATAAAATACAAAAAAGAACTTTTCAAAGTCATTGTTAAGCTCAGAAATACTTTTATGCTTCTCATTGTCTCCACGTTGGCACAAATCTCTGCAGTCTTACTGGTGGGACAGTAAGAAAAGGTGGCAAATTAAATGCAGTTATAAATTCAAGCCAATAGTGTTTGGCTACCTATGAACAGCTGCAGTTAATCTATTACGACTTCAGTAGCTACTACTATACAAGATGACATCCACACTAGGCCAGACCAAGCTGATGCCAAACAAAAGCTGAATGGGAAAAAATAAGTGAAATTCAGAAAATAAAAATCAATCTAAAATTAACAGTGAAATGACTTTAAGGCTAGTAATTAATTAAATAAATAAACAAATACATACATATGTACATAAACATTCCTCCAGTTTACTAAAAGTCTGTGCAGAACTAGCTTAGTCCTGCACGGAATTGCCCATTTAGGAGCAAGACGGCAGCGCACCATGCATATTAATAAGGCACGCAACCTGAGCTCCAAGGTTTAAACGGAGTGTGTAAGAGTGCAGGGGGCGTGTCTGAGAGCAGAGCTCTCAGAATAAATATGCTCCCGCAATGTAGAACAGCAAAAGGGGGTAAGAAATGAGTGAGACTGCTCATAGGTGCCCTCATATTCCCACTAACAGTCTGCCATGTGTACAACAGCAACAGTACATATAAATAAAATGAAGAAACCCTTTTATTATTTTCTTTTACAAATCCGATTGAAGCTAACCATAGGTGCACAATTGTGCCCATCGCTTAGCTATGGTTAAAGCAGCTTAAAAGGCTGAAGAGGATAACAAGGAAGATATATGTAAATGAAGCAGCACAGCAATAATGTAGTGGGTAGATCATTCACCTAATGAGCAGGCATTCCCGGCTCAAGTCCCACTGCAGCACAGTCTATTTTACATGGCAAAGCACGGTATAACCAATATTTTGTTGCAAAACCCACTAAATAACATATATTTATGAACTGGAGTACTGCAGGAAATGCACATTTGAAGTGTCAGTGTCATGATAAATAAGGCACATGTAAGCAGGTTTAAGCACAAATAAGCAGTAGTAAGCATATTTAAGCACTAGTAAGCATGTTTGTGTGTTTGCATGGGGGTAAGCACTGCCTACACAGAGTAAGCAATTTAGAAGCTAAGTGTAAGAAACTGTAACAGGGAGTAAGCAGTGCTTACCTCTGTGCAAACACACACAAACCTGCTTACAACTGCTTTAAAGTGCCTTAATCTCCCTGTATCCAACAGCCCGTGTTCTGCCCAGCAACAAAATAAACAGCCTCTGCAAGGTTCAAACCCAGGACTCTGTACACTACAGTCACAGTAGTTAACCACTAAGCCATCACAGCAATACATAAGACTGAGGTTTCAACAAACAAATCCTCACCATAGGAAAATCAAAATGAACATGTGAAAGGAATCTATGTACAGTATGATGTTGTATAACCTGCTACATAACATAAATATGTGAACTGGAGTACTGCAGTAAGGCCAGATGTGAGGTGTTATTGTAATAAAGTGTTGAAGTCCCCAGGACCCCATACAGTGTACGTACACATGAATCACGGATATCACACACATATATAACATGTAATGAATAATAAATCAATGCCAAAAGGAAAATATAATTCAAATTAAATATTAAGCAACACTAAGCATTGCACAGCTCAGCTTAGTTGGTGTAAGCAATGTTTAGGCTGGCTAACTCAATTTGCCCAGTGGTATACCCCTTTAAGCAATGCCAACATTAGGTAAGCAGGTGTGCCCATAGTTTAGCCTTTTCAAAACCGTCCAAACATG
Source organism: Protopterus annectens (assembly GCF_019279795.1). Lineage (NCBI taxonomy): Eukaryota > Metazoa > Chordata > Ceratodontiformes > Protopteridae > Protopterus > Protopterus annectens. The sequence goes on along the minus strand of NC_056729.1, from coordinate 1,989,505,451 downwards.
GAAAAGTGTGGGGGATCGGGTGTATTTAAATCCCATGGGTGCGAATACTTCCCATAACTTGTTGTAGCTCCCTAGTGTAGACAGAATGTCTGGAGTTGGGGAAGGCACTTGATTTAGAGTGCAGCCATGTGGCATCCAGGAGTCCAAATTCATGGTATGGCTCCTGATAAAACACCATGAGCAGAGACTACTGCAGGGCCAGTACCAGGGCTCTCAGTATAAGTGGAGGCCTGGGACAGTCTAGCCCGTGACCTCACCAGTGCCATTGGTATCCCCCGGACCGGTGAGCAGGTCAGGCACCACCATGCTGATCTGAAGCGGTGGAGGGGGGATCCCTTGGAGCAGTGGATCCAAGAATCAAGGCGGATGGCCGATGCCCCAACACTGAATACTCATTCTACTACGTAGATAATGATTGCCTAGCCTGTGTATACTATGGATAGGTAATTGCTAAATATCACTATATTTCTCTGACAGCTGCAGATGAGTGGGCTGCGAACTAGCAAACCCATGCTGCTAGGTTGCAAAGGCAGGTTAGTAATACTCTTGCATGTACTGTCAGAACAAATAAATATAACAGTTCTAGAAAGTGTCATACCAGTATAAAATGTATTGTGTATGGAATGCACTGAATAGACTAGACAATATGGCAAGAAGACTGTCATATATGTTGTGTGTAAAAAATATGTAATATCTTGTGAATAAAAGTATAACTCTTGGAGTGCTTGTGTACATTCTGCTGTCATATGTTATTGAGGGGTTGCATTCTATAAATAGTACTGCTGTATTAAGCAGTGTTACCCACACTGTTGAACCCAGATAAAATGTCTAGGTAGTTCAGTATAACAATGTTGGAAGTCCCAAGAGGTCAGTCATATTGCAAAATGGAGGGAGACTTAGACAGAAAACATTGTCCAGATAAATGGCCCAAATCTGCTGCACGGTAACCTGTTCCCCCGACAAATCAGTGTGATGGTCCAGGAAATGTGGGCAGCTTTTACTGACATATAACTGATAGTCAGACCTGTACATAGTCAGAGAATGTATATGAAAACAAACCTGTCATTGTAGCATCTCACTCAAAGTGTATGACAGCAATTCTCAAAATATGTTACATTAACACCTGCATCCTGTCAAGCCTTGGCCAGAGTGTGTTCAATAACAGGTTGTTAAGTACGTGCATAACATCAACATGGAATCTGGGAGTATATGTTGAATTTGTCAGGTAGTGTTAACAAAGATTTTCTCCACAGCTATAACAGGTAAGAGGTGTAGACTGTAGGTATAACACAGTTCACTTATATACTTGGCTACAAGCATGGAAACTGGGAGTATGTGTAGAAATTGTCAGGTAGTGTTAACAATGATTGTCTCAACAGCTATACCAGGTAATAGATGTAGACCATACGTAAGACACAGTCCAGGTATATACTAATCTACAAACATATCATTGTACAAAGTAAGGGCATTGGGTAGTGTAATAATACATGTAAGGGACAGATCACTGCAGTGACTAAGGAAGTTGTGAAAACTACAGGGATATATTAGTTGTTAATTGACGTCTCTCTCTCTCTCACCTCCACCATATGTGCAACAATAACCTAATTACACACATCAATGGGTATGTGTACACTCCAAACTTTTGTTGAGACATATATCCTATTGGTTTATAAATATTCACATTTGGTTCTCAGCATGTGCCATGTTAAAATACTCCCATATTGGTGGCCTGTTGCCATCAATGAAACCTGCATGGTGTTGTAATGGCCACTCTTGTCCCATATATGCATGTGTTCTGCTCACTCTGCAACTGTTGTAAATCTGATGTCTTGGGTTAATGGAAATACCTATGCATGCTATTATAACTAATCCTGAATGCTGTTGACTATTACTAACTGATATCTTTCTTAAAACTGCAACACCATAGCAGGTATGGGAAGGCTGGTCCCAGCAGACCCACCTGTCCCACCTCAGCTGGCCATGGCACTAGGCACCAGCACATCTGGGGCACAGCCTGGGACCTCCTCCTCCATTGGGCCTGCACCACATTAGGGTGGAACCACAGGGGATGGGGCTCGGCCCCTCCCTGGAAGTGGGGGTGGACAGGTACCTGTCACCTGCCGTGAGGTCCAGGCCATAATGTGTAGTGAGCTCGACAAGGAGATTCGAGATAAGCTACACCAGCTCGAGGGCCACGTGGTGCAATTAGAGGGTGAGCCTGTCCCTCCTACCCAGCCCCCAGCACAGCCACCTTTGGGGCCATGAAGGTCCAGTGGTGACTGCCCATGGGTGGGGACCTCAGTCCCACTGTTTCCATTTGGGGGCTCATGGGCTTGCAACTTCCAAACTCCCCTCCCCGTCCAAGGTGTTTATCCCCCACATGTGTCATATACCACCTCTGTATGCATCTTGTTTGCCTTGTCTGTTAACCTACCTCCCAAAATATATCTACTACCCCTCCCCAGCATCCCAATCTCACATGAAAAAAAAGAAAAAGGGCAATCTGTTCCCACAAAAAAATCTCGCCACATAAATAGCTGTCCATTTTACACACGTGCCCACTGGACACATGTAATCTGGTCTAATTGGCATCATAACAAAATATTGTTGTCCTCATCCCCACCCAGGGGTTTGACTGTCCAAATGTACCTCCAAATTCAGTGCATATGCACAACTGTTGCTGTAGAAGAAATGGGCAGCTATGGACCTTCCCTACACCCTTCCTGTACATCCCTGACTATTTTCCCTTATGTCCTTCTCTCTTTGTGCCCCTTTTTTCACCACTTTCCTATCAACCCCTTTTTCTTTTCTTTTAAAGAAATTAGTGTGGGGGTAAGTGAGAGGTCACACTTTTAAGCAGCAGTAAGCGGGTTTAAGCATGTTTGTGCAGGTGTAAGCTATGCCTACACAGGTTAAGCAATTTAGAAACTAACTGGGTATAAGAAACTGTAAATGCTAGTAAGCAGTGCTTACCTCCATGCTAACATGCGCAAACCCGCTTACAACTGCTTTAAAGTACCTTAATCACCCTGTATCCAACGGCCAGTGTTCTGCCCAGCAACAAAATAAACAGCCTCTGCAAGACTCGAACCCAGGACCCTGCACAGCATAGACAAAGTGATTTACCACTAAGCCATGCCAGATAAACATAAATCTAATGTTTTCACAAACATATCATCCAGCCCAGTCATGTAACAGTACAGAGAATGTATACCAACATCTACATTTATGTGTGTGTGTAAATATATTAGTATCTAAACAGATGCAACATAGCTATATATGTGTATATATATATATATATATATATATATATATATATATATATATTTAGAAATATATGCATATATATCAATATATATGAACATATATACATGCAAATGCCTACATCGACACATATATATGTCTACACCTATATGTCTACATATACACACCAAGGTACATATATGTACACAGATATATATCTATGTATGTATATACGGACATAGTTATATATATGTAAGCAGATATATATATCTATATAGGGATATGTGGCCATACATCTGTAGATAGCAATGCTAGATTAACAAAAATAAATATGTCCACATGCACCGTTAATGGGGTTGAGAGGCCCCAAACAATATACGTCTTGTATGAATAGGCATACCCCCCACAGCCAAACACGTCCACCCTGCAATACACTACCAAGTGTTGCAGATCCCATAACCAGGACCTGACATGACATGGGCATAAGATGTTAACAGCACTGCATCACACCTATATGATGTCAGGCTGGTATTGGTAACATATCATGCAGTACAGTCTGGCTCCCATAGAAAGTATAAACTGTGGAAGCTATCAACATCCTCAGGATACATATACACAGACACAGCCACATATAGTACGCTAGCATAATATTACAGTATATGGCCTATCTGTTTGACATCCTCCTCATATGTGTCCCTCACAGACTAACCCTACATATATTGGGCTGCTACACAGTTTGTTCTGATGGCTGTCTGTGGTATGGGGCATGTGTGTATGGCCCTACAAACATGTAAGTCAATAAGGTAACATACAGTGGAGCAGCATGTAACATTAGACAGGACGGGACCTAGAACACTGACATCTACCACAGTCTGTACACAGGCTAAAGTACATATTAACAGTACACACACTGTCAACATTCATCATAACTACACAGACCTCAGTACTGTACAAACATCCACAGATTGTCCAGGTTATGTCATCATATATAACCCCTACTGTACATAACATGTGTAGCAGTCTGATATCTCACTGGCTTGTTATCAGATATAATGACACTAATTATGGTGTACAGCACATATGCATTTCTTAATGCACGACATATGTACAAAGATCGACAGAGCTGTGGCTGGAAGCACATACACAATGCCAATATTGACATGTTGCTGTGATAACCTTATACATTCACTGTTGTAACAGGGTTTGTTGCAACAGATGTCCTATGAGGGATATGAATTCAGTAACTGTCACAGTTTTCACCATCTACAGACTGCAATCCTCACACTACCTTCTGCAGTTCACAGATAGATGCTATGTGGGTAATACATGACACCAAAGGCACAACACACTGCCCAGTCTGCAGATGACCCTACAGACGGGGATTCCTCATAAACATAGAACTGACATGGCAGGTATTGAATCATGTAGGACAGCCATATCCACACACACACACACACACACACACACTTTTAAACCAACATTACTCCAAATGCAGTATAGCAGCACTTACAGTCTGTAGTCAGGTCAGGCACATCCCCCTCCTGTTTGTTGCCCTGTTTCCACAGTGTATGTTGTTAGAGGTTAATCCCCAATCCATCTGAGATGCTGTTTGCAAAACAACATATCTAGTTCCTGCTCACAATGAATGAAAAGGGCCAACACCAACATGATGTTCCTAGATATTGGAGTGTTTCCATGCAATTGGCTATGGGAATGTTACCACAGCTGTTCCACATGCAATCAGCTAGGGGAGTGCTGCAATTCATGCAGAGGCCATCAGCTGATCGTGAGCATCACTTAAAATACACATGATGATGCCTAAGCAAAGCAGGTGTAGGTCTCCACATCCACTAGAGAGGGAGTGAAAAAGGTGGACAGAGGCACAGCCAAGTCAGGGAGGGGTGGAAGAGTAAAACCTAAGCATGTTTGTTTCGCACACCTACCAGTACAGGGTATAAAACCTCTGATGACTATGTAGTGCTATCACAGTTCTATGCAGTAATTGGATGCACCACATAGGTTACCTGTTGTGGAGCCCTCAGAACATATATGTGATGGTGAGTGACATCTGCAACAGGGATATGGTAGCTATACGGTACGTGACGTACCCATGCCTGTCTGCATGAACAGGTGCCAGTGTCAACACAGCCACACTCTCACAGGGACGCACACACATTGACACACTTGGCAGGGTCAGGATTACAACTCATCAGTAGTGGGATTGCCACAACACATTACTGTGCAGGTATCACATGCACCACACGGGTCATATGGAGGTTGTATGGGCAAAGGGTATGGGGAGGTGTCTGACATCAGACAGCATGCTTCAGTATGCCAGTGGGGGTTGTAGTGAGTGTGGATGTGATCATACACATCATACAACACACACACAAACACACAGGGTGCCAGTACTGACATGCATGGGTGAATTTCTGCAAGGTGTGTGGTGTTCGACTGTACCAGACAGCTATACAAGGCTAGGTGATGGATATAACTTGGCATCAGGCCACATGGCAATGGTCTGCATTGTGGCTCAGTGCTGTAGTTTCTGCATTTGCCCACACAGGTGGGTATTGTATCCCCCTCCAGTCATCTGGGTGACTATTGTGTGCGGCCAATGCTGTGTATCACTTGCCATGTATGTGTTCCTTAGTCCATAACATGGATGGTGTCTGGGATGTGCACACCTTCCACATGCATGTACAGTGACATGTGGAACTGTACCTGGGGTGCCCGGCCCATGTTGTGAACACAGATTATCATCAGATGTGCCAGTCTTGCCCACCTGTGGTGGGAACTGGTAATGGACAGCAGGTTTACCCTGCACCTACATTGATAGCATGCTATCAGCATTCCCTGGTGTCAGTGGCATCTGTCCATACAGGGCATGTTGACAGGCATGGTATGTCCTTTGTGGGTCACATGTGATAGCACCACAGGTGTTGCAGGTGTCCATTGGGGAACATGGGGAAGGTGCACTGTCTGCATGTATGTGCATATTGGACAGATAGATAGGGTGCCAATGCCCTCTGTAGCCCACTGCAATCACTCCACAGTTACTATCAGTGACCAATATGCAGTGTACTACCCACATATTGGCTGTTGCCTAGGCATTTGTGTGTGTATGAGACATGGGTTGAGAGTTTGCTCTGGGTAATACTGGGGTTGCTAACTGTGATTGCCTGGCCTTGATGTCACATGTATGGGTATGAATTTGCACCCCAGCCTCTCAGCTATTTCACATCTGTTATCCTTGTACGGTGGACATTGTGATATATAGTAGGGCCACCATATAAGAAATATGCAAAACCAACTCCACATTGGGCCCAGGTGTCACACACTCACAAGCACTATGGAGATTACTGGAAAACTCCTTCCCCAAAGGTGCATTTCACAATGAATTACATCAGCAGGATTGCCAAGGTAGGGCATTTGAAATGTACTGAGTGTGACTAGCCTATAATGCATTGCTCCCTACACAGACAGTGAAACATACACAAAGCATAGGTTCATAGGTTCATAGGTTTATACTAGGCTATCTGCCCTAAGGCATTTATAAGCCTAGCTAGCTAAAATTATTGTTTCTTACGCCCCCCTTATATGAAAAAAATACTGTGCCCATTGTTTTGTTGTGCCTCTGTCAGCAGTGACAGATGATTCCCGGGTTAAGGTGATGATGAGCAGGGAGATGAGCAGGCAGTTGTATATAGTATCTTGTGTTGTTGTCATGACCACCCCCTGCCTTGGCTGAGATCCTGGCAATTAATCAAGCGGAGAGTGAGGGAACACTGGCATTTGTGGCAACTATAAATCATCTTTTAATTCTTTTTGGTTAGCATAAGTGAAAAAAACAAGGCGTGGAAAAAAAAAGCCACCCTTAGGCACCGGGAGTTGAAACGGGGACCCTTTGATCTGCAGTCAACAAACCTACCCCATCCAGAACTGCCATGGGTGGAAATAGAACCCCACCACAGTTCTAAATAACACAACAGCAGTTATGGAACATGCTACGGAGATTACTGGGCTGCAACCTTCCCAGAGGTGTATTTCTAGGTGGATGACATCAGCAGCCTTGCCAAAGTTGAGCATTGGAATTGTAGGGACTTTGACTACCCTAAAAAGCATTGCTCTCTACACAGACACACACACGCACACACACACACACACACACAAACACTTGCCATGTCTGGGATTAGAACAGCTACCTAACTACTTTATCACACTACAGCAGTACGCAGTTACAGGACATGCTATGGAGATTACTGGGCTACAATCTTCCCAGAGGTGTATTTCTAGGTGGATGACATCAGCAGCCTTGCCAAAGTTGTGCAATGGAATTGTAAGGAGTGTGACTACCCTAAGAAAGCATTGCTCTCTACACAGTCAGAGCCAGACCGACACACATACACAAACACACACTTGCCATGTCTGGGATTAGAACACCTACCTAACTACTTTATCACACTACAGCAGTATACAGTTACAGGAAGTGCTATGGAGATTACTAGGCTACAACCTTCCCAGAGGTGTATTTCTAGGTGGATGACATCAGCAGCCTTGCCAAAGTTGAGCATTTGAATTGTAGGGAGTGTGACTACCCTAAAAAGCATTGCTCTCTACACAGACAGACAAACACACACAGTTGCCAAGTCTGGGATTAGAACTCCTACCTAACTAGTTTATCACACTACAGCAGTAGGCAGTTATGGGAAGCCACAGAAATTACTGGGCTACAACTCTCTCAAGGGTGTATTTCACAGTGGATGACCTCAACAGGTTTAGGTTTGTCATAGTAGGGCTATGGGAGGGCAGTGTATGTGCATGGGCCATAACCCATTCATCTAGGGGTTGACACGCCACATGCAGGCACACACAGGGTCATATTTCACAGATACGTGTATACAGCTGCTAGATGACTACTTCCTTATACAGTCATGTTGCACAGCTGACACGTGCACCACATAGTCTGTAATGCTGACAGACACTGGTGTCTAGTATCTGCAGTGAGTGACATCTGAACCTCATGTGGTTGGCGCCCTTTGGCTGTGTGCTGGGTGGGACAGGCCTGGATGGCTGCTTGTCACAGTCACCCTCTTCCACACATCTATGTACATCTACCTTTGGTTTATTATAGTGTGTTGTCCTTACATATATTTCTGTATTCCTATCCACTGTGTGTGCAAGGCATGAGTGGTGCATACTGATGAGTGTCTGCACTAACATCTGTGACTGCCAGTTATGTCTGGTCCACTGGTGTTTGCAGACAGGGCCTTCTGTGTTTAAGTGTGTGAGCATGCCCAGTATGATCTTTCAGTGTGTTGTTGACTGTCATTACCTTCATTTCTCTAAGTGTGTGAGCATGCCCAGTATGGCCGACTGTATTGAATGTGTAAATCAAGTCCAGGTAGTTAGTACTGCAGTGCTGACCTTTGTGTTGTACACCTACAGGTAGCATGCTGTCTCTGCAGGGTATCCATCTATCGTTTGGCATTCACTGTTACTACATTTCTGCATAGCAGGGGGGGGGGCACACCTGACTATTTCCACATTTCTACACAGGAGTGGGGGGGCACACCTGACTGTTACTACATTTCTACGTAGGATGGGGGGGCATACCTGACTGTTACTACATGTCTATGTAAGGTGGGGGGGCATATCTGACTATGACTACATGTCTACATGGGTTTGGGGGCAGCACACCTGACTGTTACTAAATGTCTATGTAGGATGGGAGGGGCACACCTGCCACTTGTACACATTTGCTAGGACTGTACTGGTATGTCAGCTACTCCATTTCATTCTGTAGTCTTACCTATTGTGCTGACTACAGGAATACTAGTGTACTACAGATCTTAGCTTTTAATTACCTACATATTAGTTTCTGACTTCCTACCCTTCAGAACTGACATCCCACTGCCTGACCTACTGTAGTCTGTCTGTGTTGGCTGGGGGGAGGGTTTACCCATAGGCCTAATTCAGAGGCCTTAGCACAGCCTTTGTTTGTGTTTGTGTACTCCTGTCCTGCTGGCTGTGACTGTTGTTGGGTATGTGAACCACTCTGCCTGGCATGTGTGAGTCACTTACTTTGTGGGTGTCCCAGTATTGAGGGTGGTGCTGCAGGGCTGCCAGATGCACATAGTACACTCCCTACACATGTTTAAGCACAGGTAGTGTAATGTTTGGCATACCTTTTACTGTATGTGAGAGGCAGAGAGAGATGTTTTCCCTGGGTCTCTTCTGTGCCAGTGAATGTGCCATTTGTTGCCTCTTTGCCAAGACCAGGGCATACTGGGCATGCCTCCTTCTGCCTACTGGGGCAGGCTCAGGTTGTTCCTCCTCTGAGTCACTCTGTGCCTGTGCAGGCCTTGGCAATGGTGGGGGGGCTGTGTGGCCTTGCCTGTTCTGTTCCTGCTGCAGCTGCTTCCGCAGGATCATATTGTGTAGCATGGCACATACGATGACAATTTGTGTACATGTTGCTGGTGAGTACTGCAAGGCTCCATCGGATGTGTCCAGGCACTGGAAACATGACTTGAGCATCCCAAACACACGCTCTACTATAATTCTGGTCTGTGCATTTGCCTCATTATGGAGTTCTTGTTCAGGTGTGTGTACATTTCTGATGGGTGTCATCAGCCATGGCTCCAGTGCATATCCAGCATCCCCCACTAGGTGACCATCAGGGATATCCCCATTGGCAAATCTCTGGTACAGCTGCGTCAGATGCCAGATGTGGGAATCGTGATAGCTTCCAGGGCAGCCAGCACACACATTCATTATTATGCCCTGGGCATCGCACATGACCTGGCAGTTGATAGAGGGGAAGCCCTTGCGGTTGATGTAGACCCTACCCCGCTCACCAGTTGGTGCTTTGATGCATATGTGCATGCAGTCTATAGCACCCAGTACCTCAGGGTATTCTGCTATTTGGTGGAACAGTTGCATATTGCTGGCCAAAGCCTCACGGGTGTTGGGGAAACATACATGCTCACCGACATGAGCTGACATGGCATCCAGGAACTGGTGGAGTACCCTGGATGCTGATGCCTGTGAGATCCCCATCATATCCCCAGTTGGCCTTTGGAAGGTACCTGTAGCTAGTATTCATAGGCCTACACATACCTTGGTATCCACTGGGATGGGCTCCCCTCTGTCAGTTTTGTGTGTGAGGCATGGCCGGCACAGCTCAACAATTTGCTGTAGAAGGTCTCTGTCCACCCTATAGCGCTCAACTATCTCCAGCTCATGTAACCCCTGGTAGGCTACCCTGGGTCTGTACACTCTTCTCCATCTAATCACTGTGGGCTGGTCGACAGCATTTACATCCTCACCACCCTCAGCCTCTTCCACAAGTTGTTGTATGATAGCTTTTGCAGCCCCAATCATTTTGCTGTTGTGAGTGTTAAAAGTTCCCTGCTTGTTTACACCGGTGGTGTAGAGTGTGAGAAAAAAACGGAGGGGAAGGTGTTTGCATAGTTTATAGTAGTGTTTTGGACTGGGCTGGTCTGATGCCTGTGTAATTGGCTGATTCTGATACATTTCACTGGTCAGCTAAGCTAGTTCTCCTTGATTACCTTCCTGCTGCTGTTTTCCCTTCCCATTACCTTCCTGTTTCAGCCCGTGTGCGCGCTGCACAAACAGAATGCTCAAATGTGCACACTGCTGCTATTTCCTGGTTTAACTTCATTTTTCTTTCTGTAAAACCTGGTGCGCGGCACGCACAACTGCTTAGGCTTTGTAAAGAGTGCTCGGCAGGTTTAGACACATCCCCTAACTTTGCTGTGCTAAGTTAGGAGCAAACTCAAGCCACAGGGCTCCAATCCACTTACAGTATGCCTGACACCCCCCCCATGATGTCACCTAACTCCTAGGCTTGCACCAAGCTGTTCCTTCTCTTACACTGTTGGGACCTGACTCACATGCTGGGGAAAACTGGGATTCACTATCCTTCTCCTCATTTGCATAGTATTGCCTGCTAATGCATAGTTACATGACTCACACTGAGCCTCCCCCTTAGCAACCACTACTCACTGGCCATGTTGTCTTCCTCTTGCCATTGACTTGCATGGCAGAATAGGGATTTTAGTTAGAATGCTTAGTTTAGGTTCATTTTATTATTTTCCCCCAATCCCATTTGCGCGCCACTGTCCTATGCTTAAACAGCCGAGATCAGCTAAAAAAAATAAAAGTTGATTTTTGTATTTTTTTTTTATGTTTGCAATGCCAATGGCCTTATACTTGGCCATTGGCATGCTTACTACATGATATGCAGCCTTTATTTGGAACTGTCATAGCTCCGCTTTGGATTTTGCAAATATGTACTCGGTTAAAAAGCTTTAGTGGCTTTTTCAAAGATGTTTATTAGGTTAAGCAGGCAGGATATACCATTCAGAAACTCCTATTTGGTTTGGGTTGAGGGATTGTGAACTGCTAATATTCTTGTTTATGAGGTCTATAATGATGTGACAATGTGTAAGAATTGTAGTTCTGTTGTTTCCAGGATCAGTGGTGGGACCACCTATATGAAGGGGGGGGGGGCACGGCTGTTCTTCATGTCTCTTGCACAAAGCCATAAAACAGGCTGAAGAGGAACAGATTCAATGCTCCATTCTGACATGGAAATACCCTTCCGCATTGTCATGCACCAGACAGCAAGTATTTTTAACCCCCAAACAAGCTTTTAAAACTTAGTCTGAGGTGATATCTAGTAGAGTAGATAATACATCATGTTTTATGTTCAACCAGAAACATTATCTACAGACATGGGGTGTCGCGATGGGCACCCCATGTGCTAACACTTATGCCAATCTAGTTTTGCACTTTTGGGAAGAACAACATCTGTTCAACAGCAGTTGGAATGATAGGATCCAACTATATAGGAGGTTTGTGGATGATGTGGTTATTGTATGGTCAGGTACTAAGTTAGAATTTCAGGAGTTTTTGTGCCACTTTGAATCTACCACCACTTTTTTGAGATTCACGGCTGAATATTCATTAGACAACATTGATTTTCTGGACATAAATTTACATTTTGATAATGAACATGGAATAGTATCCAGAATATATAGAAAACCATGTTGGAAAAATACGTTACTATACTTTAACAGTATGCACCCCAGGCATATGTTTGCAGGGATAATAAGAAGTCAGTTTGTTAGATTAACTAAATTATGCAGAGACCCTGAGGTTTTATTAAAAGAGGCTGAAGGCATGGAAAATCTTTTCCTTGAAACAGGTTATACCTCGGGTTTAGTGAGAGAGATAAAGAATGAAATTATAAGCCCAGTGACCACCGATCTAGAATTAGACGAGTTATGCATGATCAATGTAAATAATAATAATAAAAAACATATAAGTTTCGCACCTCATTCTTTAAACGACAAGATGGCCATTATAATAATAAGGTGAGGTTTATGATGAAATATACTAATGATATCATTGAACTTAAAAAGATTGTGAACAAGCATTGGAACGTGCTGACTATGGAGGATTCTATTAAGAACATAGTTGGGAATAAACCTTTATTCATGTTCCGTAATTGTGATAATTTGAAGGCTATTTTTAATTTCGACTCAAATAAAGTAAACTTTAATTCCATCATTGAAGGCTCCCTTAGGGGTAGCTTTCCTTGTAGAAAGTGTAACATATGTCAGTATATTACTGATACACAAGTGTATGAACATCCACATGGCTTTTTCAAATTTGAACCCCATTCTTTTGCCAATTGTGAAACCATGAATCTAATATATATGGCAACATGTCTACAGTGCGATGCATTCTACATAGGACTTACAAAGAGAAAATTTATAACCATATATATGATATTAGAAAAAAGAACGAATTGAATGCCCTAGCGAGACATGTTAACATAAACCCTACTCATGGTTTCAGATTCAGAGTTCTACAAGTTGTTAAACAAAGCTTAAGAATGGGAGATAGTTTAAATTATTTAGCCCGATTGGAGCATGAATGGATATTTAGAACGGGGGCACATTTACATCCAGGCCTTAACAACTATGTATCCATGAAACCGGTTTTAGAAAATAACACTGTTAGGTAATTTTGAAACTGCCAATAGTTATGTTGTTTGAGTCTAAGAGCCTTTCACTTGACTCGTTATGAATTTATTTTACCTTTGTATATAATGCATTCATAATAATGCTATGAATTTTACTTATGCATTATATATGTATTTGTATTTATATAATTAATATACTACATATTATATATAATATAAGAATTCATTTAGAAATATTATAGGAAATTATCAAAAAATAATAGAAATATGATAAATACATGAAAATACATATTTTGAATGGGCATGTATAATATAGTATGTATTGATTGATTTTGTTTTACATTTTAACCAACCATAATTAATTAGGTATGGAAGTTCATCACTTTATCTATATGGTCACGATAAAGTTGAGATGGTTTTGGATATGTCTAAACCATGGATTTATTATTATTATTATTATTATTATTATTCTATATGTGATTTTACATGTGTTTTCAGATGTTATTTTGCTTTATCCTGTTTGTTGATTTTATGTGCTTAGGGATATAAGTGACCAATTTAGTTTTGTTATACATAGCATTTAATTTTATTATATTTATGCTTCATTTTATTAGATTTATGTGATCAGATACTCAACGCAAGTTATTATGTTTACCATTTGATGAGACACATCAAACATGAAGTTTGAATGTATAAATAATACCTGTGGGTATGCTGCAGGAAGATTTGAGTTTGAATGCACAGGATCACTTTAAGCATTAGTATTTCTTTAATTGATTTATTATTTTAATCATTTAATTATCTCAACTGAATTAATTAATTATGACTGGATTTTAACTATAAAGAGAGAGCAAGAATTGTCATTAGTTAGATCTGATGAAGCGTGCATGGAGCACGTGAAAGCGCTCATCTATTGATTTATCGAATAAAAGTTGGATGATATAACCAGGACTTTGACTTTTTTCGTGTTGGATTCAACAGTTTGTTCCTTATTAATAATACATCATGTCTAAGAAGCTGGGGATCTGACAGAGGGAACATATTATAATTAAACATGTCTGCTAATATGTTTGCTATATCTTCATGGTTTGTGTGGGTGATATTGTTACTAGTGGTAGGAAATTTACTCAGCTTTGGAGGACTTTATTTTACTTTTAAGTTTTTGTTTATTTTTAAGGTCAGTCTTAGCAAAAATGGTTTGCTTCTAAGAGTGAGAATTTTTTTCCATTTGTTCTAGAGTTTGTTTATACATGGCCCACCACAGGGAGGTTGTGCCTAAATCTGGCATTTTATTTGTGGCAGATCAGAAACGAAGTTTTGATGCAGGCAATGGGATGATCATAGAAGTTTTCTGTAAATGCCGCAGTGTAGGCCACAGGGTCTTCATGAAGAGGGGCATTTGAACTGCATCAGGTCATCAGCTAGCTGCAGCAAGTAAGCGACAGAAAAATCCCTAAGGATGGTAGGGTTTATGGGCATGTTGATGTGGGTCCTAATAATGAAGCCCAATAATTAGTAACTACACTTAACTAATGATTGGGGAACTGTAGGTGTAGAACATAGTGGCACAATACTTACTAGGACCAAATCAACTAAATTTACCCCCCCCCTTCAGAGGGAAAATACTACATAGCCCAATGAGTTCAAACTGATTGGGTCTCGAAAAAGTTGTGCATATTTACTTGTGACAGTACAGGTACTGAAGTCAGTATGAATAATGGTGTTTGTTCTATAGTAAGGGACTCAAGGTTTAGATATTCCTTGTGGGTAGTGGGTGCAACCGGAGGTGTTCTTAAATTACTCAGTATATGACAGGGTATCTTATATTATAGTTACGAGAATGTAAGTGAGTTCCAGCTAATTCTCTTGTATATCTCTAGATGTGATGGGTTACAGTAGAATATGGGCACATCACCATGTGTAGCAGAGGTACCTTCAGAGGCAGGCTTGAATGAGTGCTAGGCATGGTTACCTGGTTTGGATGGTATGTTAGTGCACAACTGTTGTAAATCAGATGACAATATTTTTTAATGACAGGAAAGCTTCAGTGAGGGGCAGGGGGCCATTTCTTCTTTAGGTTCTAGAACTGAGTGATGTTACTTTTCAATTATCCAGGTTTGGTTTGGTAAGGTTGGTAGATTGATCGGACTGACATTATCTAAAAAGGTGAACAAAAAAAAAAAATAAGAGAAAACTATGATAAAGCTACAGCCGTTAAAACATAATAGTAATACGAGAAAAATACAATGGCTTAAGAGCACTAAAACTGTGTATTAAAATATAACACAAAACTTTTGGACAAACAATCCTTCAGTGTGGAGTTACCTATGACTTGGACATTGCCATGTGAGTATGAAGGACGAAAAGGCCTTAAGGACTCTGGCACATCAACACTGTGACCTGTCTTAGCAGTGTTTTTGGAGGGTGGTGTTGTGTGTGCAGGTAGTGCAGTGTCTTTGACTTGCTGAGGAAATTGTTTGTCAGGTATGTACTTCAAAAGCCTTTGAGGCTAGGGTAGAGGTTTCTTAAGTATCTCAGCCTAGGAAAGATTCTTCTTAACCAGACAGTGCTTGGGGACAACTGGGAATTTGGGCTAGGCTCATCAATGATCTCCTGGACTTCAAGGCTAATAACTAACCATGAATGAGAGTCTAGCTTCCATATTTAGTTGCTATCTACACCTCTTGCATATTTACATATCCCCAACATCATTACAAAAACCCATCAGAAACTAGGCACCCTACACAGAGTAAAGAAATTCCTTACAGACTCCGCCAAGGTAACTCTTGCTACCACTTACCTCTTACTCTCTCTTCTGTTTGGAGCCCCTGTCATGACCAACCTACAAGCCTCACTTAGTTCTAAATTTAAAAGTGCTATAACAAACTTGCCAGATTCACTTGCAACAAACCTTACCAGACCCAACACTGTTTAGTTCTAAAGATTTATACTCAGATCACTTTAATGCATAAACTAATCCATACACCATACACCTGCACAGTAATTAGATCCCTACTCCAATACTAATTTCAAAATTAATTGTCCCCTTCACTCAAATAATGAACAACTGCATACCACCTACAAACTACAAAGGGCTGCTGGGTCAGTCTGTATTCCAATGGTGTAGCTAGAACTTAGAACAGGAATAAAATTCCTGTATCAATCAGATGTATTACACACTTTCGTCTTTTCAAACCATTACTAAAAGGCTTGATCTCTGACTCCTGGTTTTGTCCCTGCTCCTCATTTGGGACATAGCTCTTTAATACCCCCCTCACCACCTTTCTTATACCTCCCTTTAAAGCACTAAATCATTTAACCTGCTTATTCCCTGCAAATACCTCACTTTATTATATTTCTTAAACTACTATACCTACCTCTTATTATCACAACCAAATTACTATTCCATCTCTACCTCACTATTAACACTCAAAGCAGCTTATCTCTTCTAATATCTAACTCCAATGTACTTCTTAAATTACTTCTATCTATCTTATACTACACTCTTCTATCTGTAAAGTCTCAATACAAAACTTAAAAAAATTAGTTATGAATGTTATCTGGTTATCAATAAAAATGTTATTATACTATCATGTATTCACTGAAACTGCATTATAAAATTTGTTAATGTAACTATTGATTGCATTTAATACGATACCTTGGAACTTTTCTCCTTGGGCCTCTGCTGAAAAAGAGCACTTGTTCCCAGTCAGACTTTCCCGGTAAACAAATGTCAATAAATAAATACTAAATAATTGTGAGTCAGAAGTAAGTGGTTGTCAGCAAGGATTTATTCACAGGATTCTTAAGATTTTTAAGGTGATTTAGTCTTGCAACGATGAATGTCTTGCCAATACCAACCTTAGTCTGTAAGGAGGGCTAGGCCAGTTAGGCCCAGGGTAAATGTGAGGGTACCTATTTGGTTATGCATGTTCTGTCTGAAGGATGATAGTGTGTCACACTTCTTAACCTGCAGAGATAATATGTTCTGGAGATACAGAGGTGCTGGTTAATTAATATTTCTCTCCAATGCATTCGATTTATCTGCTGGAGAAGATTTAGATCCCTGATTCTAGTGCTTACTAAGCTAGGAGACTTGCAGAGGTAAAGGAGATCAAGGACAACAGGGTCTCTAATGGCATGGTGGCTGAGGCATAGATTGTCCCAAACAGTCTATGATACTGAATAACAAGAGAGAGCTTCATGCCTCTCTTGGTTGCTCAGGGTTTTTAAACTTGAAGCATTGAAACATTCTTATTTAAGACCACTGGTAATTCCCTAGCTGTTTGTTATGCTGTATCTGAAATCGGCCGGCACTTTGTAACCAACTTCCAAATGAGGAGAGACAAGAAGACACACTACAGATGCCCAAAGGGCATTCTGTACTGTGTAATGGTCTAATCGATGTGAAATATAATGGGATGATAACATCGTTAGGTCTGGATGATATACCCTTGCCTGGCGACTTTGATAAGTAGAATGATTTTTTGGCTACAATTGCTAAATGATGATTAAAGGACAGGGAAAGTTGTCAACCTAAGTAATCAAGTCTTTGACTACATTTTTGTTTAGTACTATTATATTGTCTATACTTTGTGTTGAGAGTATGGGTTGATTACCGAAATGAAACTATATAATACTTCTTCATCTTTAATTTTGAGCCCACTTGTGTACACCATGTTATTAATAAGGGTAACTTGTTAGAATCTGGAAGTTGTTTCCTAAGTTCTGGGCCCATTTTAAAGAAGACTTTTTCTCCTGTAGTGGTTTTTAAAATCTCTTTTCAAAACCACTACAGAAGGAAAAGCCTTCTGTGAAATGGGCCCAGCATTGTGTAACCAACGCCCAAATGAAGAAATACAAGAAGACACACTATGGACATCCAAAACCAAATTAAAAGAGCACATGTTTACAAACTTCAAATGTTCATGTTTTCAAAGAACTGTCTAACTGTAGGTCTCTTGCATGTCAATCCATCACTTGTACTTATAACTTACTAATGTTGTTTAACTATATGAAACTGCGAAGTTATGAAACATGTGCCTGCTAAACTTCTTACTGAAACTTCTGATTTTAAATTTACACTGTAAATGTGCTTGTTCTATGCTTTAAATATGGTTGTTACTGTGTATTAATTGAAACCGACTGCATTCCTCTGTCTAAACACATGTAATACTGCTTGAAACGAACTGCATTACTCCGTTTACACTTATGTAATATTGTTTGAAACTGACTGCATTCCTCTGTCTACACGCATGCAATACTGTTTGAAACTCACTGCATTCCTCTGTGTACACGCATATATATAATACTGTTTGAAACTGACTGAATACCTTTATTTGTACACTGGTAGTACTGATTATTGTGCATTTGGGCTCAAATCATGACAGAAAAGATCTGATGACCAGTCCACTTAACTAGTTATCAAAATGAAAGAAATGAACAAACAAACAAGCAAATAAATACATTTTTTTCTGACTGGTACAGATATCAGAGGGGATCTCCACCGTAACACCCATGTTGCAGTCTTCTGCAAACTTTGTTAACCAGAGGTCCTGGCTTTCACTTTGGAGATCAGAGAAGTAAGTGCTGAAAAGGACAGGTCACGGTACAGAGCCCTACTGCATGCTTTGAGATAAAGTTCCTACCACATGAACCATATGGGTTCTGTCCATTAATCAGTTTGCTATCCATCTTACCTCATAAGAATCTATGTTTAAAGCATTTAACTTACAATGCCTGCATGGGTTATAGTGTCAAACACTTTGACTAGGTCAAGACTTGCTGTGTGGACAGCATGGCCATGCTAAACAGTCTGTGTGACCCTCTTGAAGAAGGTAACTAGGTTTAATAAGCATGATCTCCCTTTAATGAAGGCAAACTGTTGACATCTAGTTTAATGAGATTTTTGGTATTATAATCGATGCAATCAGTTATGATATGCTCCATAGTTTGCAGATCAGTCTTGTAAAGCTGACGGACGTATAAACACTGGGGCAATGGAAAGGCCACCCTTCTGTAAGGGCATCACCATTGTAGTGCACTATAATCTTGGTTAGGATCCGGTTAAATAATTTGAGGAGAGGTTCATCAAGGGCTTGATTTGAGCTATTTATTAAAATCCAGCTATGTTGTTAGGTCCTATAATGGAGGTAATTTTGGTCTTTAATAGCACCTTCAGTTTATGTTCCTTGGTGATAGCAGTAAGGGATGATGGGTTCTGTAATGTTTAGAGAGATTCTCTGGAGGGAAGTTTACACTAAACTTATTTGTTAGTATATTAATGATGTTGGATTACAGCATGTCGTTCTGTTTCAGATAAGTGCTGCTCATTCTTGAGTATTGTTCCAAAGTTTCCTAAGGAGGATTTGTAATTAGTTTTAGCTTCAAAATCTAGTATAAATTCAGGGGTTCTTCAGTAGTCTTAATAGTACTTTTCTCAATTTCCTGGTAATATTTTTCTGAGTATACTTGCTACAAAGAGTTTTGAATCTGATGCAATATTTATGGATTTTTTCACTTGTAAAGTTTTGTTATGTTGATGGACCCACAGGATGGACTAATTTTGAATTCCCCATTATATTTTGATCTCATTGGGACTGATGAATATATGTATTTTTCTAAGTAGGCATACAATTCCTTTGTGAAACTAACTACTACACCTGCATCTGAGATGGCATTGTCATAAGAGAATTTTGAGATTTTGCCATATAATTTTATGAGGTTTGTCGGCTTGAAGTCCTTAGTTTCAGAGATAGTGGATTCAGCATAATTGGAGATTTTGAAGTAAAATGTCACAAGTTTATGGTCCACTTTATCTTTGTAAGAAGAGACCAGTGGGATAATACATGTCGAGGCTATATTCATGATGACCATATTTAGAATTATATGTCCTTTAGCATGACTATGAGGTATGAGACAGATGTAAGTAGTTTCCAGGAAGCATGAGGCAGTTTTGTATTGCCTCAGGAAACTTGACGTCAATAACCTGGCAACGAATGGTATAAAGCTGAACTGTAATCTCATGGTTTACTGGCTCTAGTATATAGTAGCCATGCTGGCAAATAGATAACCATGTCAATAAATAAATAGATAGACAGATAGCTGAAGTAGTAGTTGTAGTAGTGTGTGGGGTCTTGTAACTAATTAGCAGTACCTAGCAGAGCCCCTACAAGGCAGAGAATGGAAGAGGGATGTGTTTTACCATACCCGGCGTAGAATGCAATAGGGGAATTTACTTGGGCTACATACATAGGAAAGTAGTGACTGCAGTGAGCACAGAAATCAGTAGAAAAACAGCAAATATCAAACATAAAATGATTTGAAATGTTCAGTGAAGCAGAAGTAAGAAGCAAACCCTTTCCTCATGCTATTCTGGTTACACAAAGCACAATAAACGCTACCAAAGCAACAAATATTTAAAGTCTGGGATGTAAAGTGATGTAAAAGTAAACCCTTCTCTTATCGCCCCAGGCTTTTAGTGTATTGTAAAGTTCCAAATTTGTACTGGATATCTAAATGAAAATGCCAAAAAAAAAAAAAAAAAAACAGTACATTATTAAGCAAAGGCCACCATGAGGGATTTCCAAATGTTGCCCTACCAGGCCAAAAATAACACTGACAACATTGAAAGGATGTATAACTTATTCTTTCCCTGGGTTCAGAGGGTACTTGTATTTCATCTTATAATGGTTCATTGACTAACATTTCCTAGAAGAGAGGACTCTGTTTGCTATATTGTTCCTGAATAAGCAATGAAAATCAAAAGACAGTCGGACCTATTGTCATTATGACTTAGGAGAAATTAAGGCAAACTGAGTGCTATTACAAATAACAATTTGACTCAGCAGGTAGATGTGTCATTTATTATTATCAAGATTCACGGCCAGATTCAATAAAGCCTACACCGTAGCAAACTGTTTTGGATTCAGTAAGCAACTCTACACTGTGTGTAGAGCCATGCAAACAAGGTAAACACCATGGCATGCTAATTACAGCAAAAGCAGCTAAACTGTATGCTAATCAACGGATCCAAGATGGAGAAGCTAGTCAACAAGCTACAAAGCAACTGTGTAGACTCGGTGCTGGTTTTCCCTGCAAATTCCAAAACCAGCTGGAATACAGCCACAGAAAGCAGTCTACACAGAAACAATGTTAGAGGCTGCTGTTGCTTTAATTCATGTGTATGTGCAACAGGCTGAAGTCTGTGCTGCTGCTGCTGATGCTAATAGACCAAGGCCAAGAAGCAAAAGGGTTTTCAGACCCCAGTTAACTTATCAGAAACTACATGACATGGAAATTGCACAGCGCTACAGGGTGGATAGTGACACGCTACAGGAACTCTGCAACCTCTATTGTTCTCAACTCAGAGCCAGGGCAAACCAAGGGAGAACCAATCCTATTGGAGTCAAAAGTATGTGTGGTAATTAGAACTGTAGCTACAGGTACCTTTCAGAGACCAACCGCGGACATACTGGGATGTCACAGGCATCAGCATCCAGGATCATCCATCAGTTCCTGAATGCTAGGGTCCAACATGCCAGTGACCACATATATCTTCACCATGTTCCTGAGGACAAGGCCAGAAATATGCAGGAGTTCTACCCTGTAGCACACTACTCTGAAGTACTGGGTGCCATAGATTGCACACATGTAGAAATTAAGGTACCACCCAGGGAACAGGGAAGGTTCTACATAAATAGAAAGAGCTTCCACTCTATAAACTGCCAAGTTGTGTGTAATGTCAAGGTAATCCTCTTGAAGGTGTGTGCTGGCAACCCAGGCAGTTATCAAGACTCACATACCTGGCACACCTCTCAAATGTATCAAATGTTCACTATGGAGGATATCATACAGAGTCAGTTACTGTGGATGCAAGTTATGCACTGAAACCATGGCTGATGATGCCCATCATAAATGCACACACACCTGCTGAGGAATGCCATAATGAGGCACACAATCAAACCAGAAATATCATAGACCATGTGTTTTGCTGCTAAAGTTGCAGTTCCAGTGCCTAGCTACATCTGGGGAAAGCCCTGCAGTACAATCCATGTACATGCACTGAAATATTCACTGTATGCGCCATGCTACACAGCATCATCCTGAGAAAATGGCTTCAGCAGGATCAGCAAGTGGAAGGGGCATACATCCCCCCACCAATGGCAAGGTCACCACAGCCACAAGCAGGCGAGGAATCAGAGGGGGATCCAGCAGCTGCTGTAGGTGTAGACAGACATAGGCATGCTCAATATGGCAGTGCATTGACTAAGAGACAACACATAACGCACTTGCTCACCACTTAGGAGCCTAAAACCTTCCTCCTACTCACATACATATAGTAACATTGATGCCAGGCAACTCACACAACTTTTACCTCCCCATGTAATGGCTCTGAACTGCTTGCATCAGACAGAGTCAGTCTTGGACTAAAATTGTTGCAACTGCTGGATTTACAAGGTAAGCGCTGAGTGTATTGTGTAATAATATGAATGACCGGCATATCCTTGCATTTTGTTACTTGGTAGTGTAAGCAAGTAAATGGTGGGTGATTTGTACAAAAATGACCTTAGCATGTGACAACAAAGACCTATTTGACATATATATATCCATTATTAAGTAGTAGGCCTCAGACATCAAAGATTCATACAGTCATACCTCTCAAAAGTACTGATGGTCACCACATGCCCTCAGTTTAGCACCATAAGTTTGTACTGGAAAATCATTAAAGAGAGAAGTTAGAAAGTAATGATACACATTGCAGTTTCAGACTTCACAATTCCCACAAGATCATTAACAATGCTGATGCAAAAATCATCTGTCTAACTTTCTTAGATCAATATAAGTCAAAGGTACAATTTCCAATTCAGCATAAAAAAATGCAGATATACTAAGCATTAAGTCAGTTATGCACCTGTGCATCAAACACATAGCTTATATATCCCTAAATCCAAAAGATAGAAAACAGGGATATGGCACAGTTATCACTTGCACAGGGTGGTGTGTGTGTGTGTGTGTGTGTGTGTGTGTGTGTGTGTGTGTGTGTGTGTGTGTGTGTGTGTGTGTGTGTGTGTGTGTGTGTTTGTGTATGTGTGTGTGGAGGGAGGGAGGCAGGAAGCCTAGGCTGACACAGAAAGTCAGTGAGTGTGTGTGAGTAAGAAAGAGAAGCACATTCGGATAAAGTAACAAATGGCCAGTGAGACAAAATGAGTTTTAAGCCTCACTGCTGAACCATGCAACTGCTGTTTGTGTGTCTGTATGAGTCCTCCAGGGGAAATTGGTGTGTGAGTGTCTGCATGAGCACAGCCAAGCTCTGTGCTAGCTTTACATCCTGGTATGTCAGAGAGGTGTGAACCATGCATGGAAGACGTTGCAGTTCATCGTTGTCATACCCGACCATGAGAGCTGGCTCTGCTAGGAGTTACACTGGTACATCCTGAACATGACTGATGTCTGCTGCATGAGCTCCCCTCAAGAGGATGCCTGGAAACACGATTCTATGGCCTGCTGCATCTGGGTGTGGACAGCTCAAATACTGATGGAGCATTGGAAGTACTGCCACTATGGGAGTATGATCATGCATGGCTACATTAGCTAACAGCAGATGATGTGGCTGACCTATGCCCATAAGGATGCCGTCCCCCTCCCAGCAGACATTTGGTCACAGACACCACCTGTTCTAACATGTCATTCATCTGATCCATTCAATTGGCAACAAGGTGGAGGCAGTCATGCATGTCAGCCTGTGCAATGTCTACAACCTTAAGTATTTCTTTGGAGGACCTAAGGGAATGAATCTGTGCCTCCAAGATGGCCCTAAACATACACTGAGTGACACGGGAAGAGACACCTGGATCAGGTGGAGGATGGACAGCAGGCCTCCTCTGAGCACCCCTAACAACCCTTCTGTGTGGCACATCATCCACACTTTGGCTATGGACAGAGTCAACAAACACTGAAGCTGCAGGAACCACACTTCCCTAATCAATTGTCTCACCCTTCAGCTGTCCAATATCTGAGTGCTCACTGGAATGGGTAGGTGCAGGCCTACAAGATGTGTCCAATGGAATTAACAGGGGATGGCTGAATGTCAACCTCGGTGTCAGATTCAACCTCTGCACCCTCGAACTGTGCCTCTGTTTGGCCACCATCACCATCCGAGTCTGCTGATATTCTGACATCAGGTGGTAAGTACCACACTTCCATAGTCAGGATCACCTGCGCTAATAAGCAACAAACACAGGAAAAAATTAATACCTACACTACTATAGTCCAATATATGCTAACAAACTAACAGTGGTACCAGTATTACAGACAGTAAAGCAATACACACAACAGTCTTGATGCCAACATCACACACAAAATATTTCTTTGAACTGCTAATGACATAAAAATGTTTGGCTTACCATGTGCAGATGATAGTACACTCCCTATGCTGGATGGTCCTAGAAGTTAAGCAAAAGGTAAGGACAACATCATTATAATTAACAGTAACACAGGAGGTAAAAAGTTTGGCCTTCATATGTCCATTAACTATACTATCAACAAGAACTTTGATGACAAGTCCAACCTAAGCCCGATGTGTAATCAATCAGAATGTGTTGTTAACTGTAGCAATATACAAATCCCACCCAACCAATTTCTTGTTAAACAGAACTAAAGCATTGATGTAAATATTTTACTATACAAAAGTATTTAACAATTGTGATGCATAAGCCTACCTGGAAGCTCTTCCTGGGACATAATTACTGCCCCTGGAACAGTAGCACCAATGTCAAGGCCATGCTGTTCTGCACTTTCCTGGGAGCTGTCTGGATCCCTGACAGTGGACAGGAACTCTATATTTGCTGTTAGTGATGGCTCTGTAGCAGCCTACCCCCATACCCAGCCAGTCACAGGCCACTGCAGCTGCTGTCCTCAATGCAAATAAGATCATGTCATTGGCCTATGGTGCACCTGATTATATGTCCTGCCATGGCCACCTATTGCATTCACATCTGCGATTATCCACTGACAAATTTGCATTCTGCTTAACATATTTCCATGTCCTCTCTCAAACAAAAAGGCACCATGTCACCTAAAAGCTTCCACAAAGACTTTTAGGGATTGAGATGTTTGGATGC
Organism: Protopterus annectens; assembly: GCF_019279795.1. NCBI lineage: Eukaryota > Metazoa > Chordata > Ceratodontiformes > Protopteridae > Protopterus > Protopterus annectens. Next base: position 1,989,480,068 of record NC_056729.1, on the reverse strand, counting down.
CATAACCCTAGGTGTCCTAAAACACAACAGAAGGCTAATAAACATAAGTATCACATAACTAAAAATACCTGTTCCCAGATAAACAGAAAAGGCAGCATTTCAGTATTACCCACTGGAGAAGCATAAAACAGTCTAGATATTTGAAATATGAACAAAAGGAATTGTGTGGTTGTAACATATTACATTCACACACAAAGAAAGGCTGGATGCCGAACATGAGAGAGTAACAATAACAACATATCTTTGTTTATGGCAAAACAGAAATGCAGCTTTGCTCCCCACCCCCTAAAGAATAGGCAAATAACACATTTTGCTAACAATCTATCAGTGAAATTCTAAAAGTGCTATCAAATGAACTGTCCCTGATACATGTTGTGGTGTTATGACGTAGTGCCATCTGTGCCAGGGAGAGTAGGGTAGTACAAGTGTACATAAGTCAGCACAGCCATCAGGAGTTTTATAAAAAACAAAACAAAAAAAAGTCCCTGAAGGCTATACAGCCGAGGCTCTAGAGTTTTATGTGTGTTCTTCTTTGAATTGGATTAAACTTGGAACAGCAGCCTTTTGGTGATCATTTGATTATCACTCTGATTTGTACAGATTCTGGCGTGAAAAATATGTTTGCAAAGTTACTTGTGTTAAAATGTGTAAATGTATATTAGGTTGTAGTGCTGTAACTGATCAAATGTGAATGTTTTATCAATGAACCCTAGAAGGGTAGAAAGTTTTAAATCGTGTTATAGCTTTCAGATTCTGTCACAGAGCTTAGCAAAGCTCTGTGTGTGTGTATTGTACTAGAGTCAGGTGACCAGATGTGATGTCATCATCTAACTAAGCATCTAGTTTCTAATACCTTTTATTGGGACTTGTCATTTAGAGAATGCTTTTAACATCTTGAGAGTAATTGTGCTTATTTGATGACATTGTGGCCACTCCTGAAAGCCTTGCTGCTTTGGCCACTCTCCACTATTAGTATTAATATTAATTTTGCACAGTACAGTTGGGTAACCTTTGTAAGAGACTTAGGGTAGCTGACTGGTGGCAGTGATTACCTTAGAGTCTGGGCAGATAGGGGCACAGCTAATAAATCTGTGCCAACTTTTCCCAGCTGTGTATGTACATGTATGAAACTCAGATATTCAAGTGTGTGTGTCAGCTACTTGGAACAGGGACACAGAACAACAAAGTGGTCAGTGTGGAGTTTTATATGAGCCTGGAGAGAGAGTAAGAGAGTTCATCATCAACTCTGGAGAGTGCTCTCTGTGTGTTCTAAATGGAAATTGTGCTTGGTGCAGGGAGCTGCATCTGAAAATACTGTGTAAATCCATCTTTACTCTTAGTCACCCTCCTTCACTGGAGTCAGTGGTGTGAATTGAGTTTCCTTGATTGCTGGCCTGGAGTAGGGACAGGGTTGCCAGATTTCCAGACCCCCAGGTAGGGACAAAAAAAAAAAAAAGGTCTCTCACGGCAAGTGAAGACAAAAAAAAATAAAAAAAAAAAAAGGTCTTTAATGCGGATCACAGTTCCACATTAAAGAACTGAGCTCACTCAGTAGCTCTGCACTAAACACGGAGCTTCTCATGTTTAATGCATTGCAGTTCCGCATTCAACACAAGTAGCTCCGTGTTTAGCGATTTTTGATTGGCCAGATATACGCATGGGCCAATCAAAAACACGGAGCTTCTCGTGTTTAATGCGGAACACAAGAAGCTCCGTGTTTAGCAATTTTTGATTGGCCCATATGCCAGGTATACGGGACAATCAAAAAAACACAAACAAAAAAAAAAACAAACAAAGCGGAGGCTGGCTGGGATTTAAACCTGCAGGGAGGGACTCGAGATCAGGCTGCTGATCTCGGGACAGTCCCACCCAAATAGGGATGTCTGGCAACCCTGAGTAGGGACAATATCGCATATTGGAGGAAGCTGGGTGGGATGTTAATTGATCTTCAGTAGCCAGTGTGCAGTTGTTATTGAAGGTGTGAGCACTCTCAGCAGCCACAAGGTAAATATACAGAGTTTTATTTTCACAATAGTTTTTATTTATTTTTGTTAGATTAGTTTAGTCAGGAAAAATCAGCAGAAGATTCTAGCAAGCTGACAAAGAACTAGTTGGCCAAGGTGTGCGAAGCCAAAGGACTGGTGCATGCCAACCTGACTAAAGAGGAAAAGATTACAACCTTAGTCACAGCTGCAGCACAGACCAACAACCTGGAAGGCATCCAGTCTGCTGATGGGGATGTGCAGTCCTCAGAAACAGGACAGTTCACTTTTTCCTCAGAGGACTTAAAAATCTGTCTGTGGAGTTAACAGATTAGATCTGGTGGCCAAATGTTTGGAAGCAGAATCAGCAGAGAGATTGCGGCATTTGGAGGCTGAAGAAAATGAGAAACAGTGCCAACATGTGAGGGAGATGCTGACTCATTAGCAAGATCATGGAGGTAATGGGGAAAGGAATAACTGGACGCCAGAAGCAATAAAGGTCAGTAAATTCCTTCCACAGTTTACAGAAGGTGATCATTTCGATAGTTTTATTCCTGTATTTGAAAGGGTATGTAAACAGTAACCTCTTACTCCATGGTAAAGCTGCAGCTGCTGTTTCTAGTCTGATACTGATTACCTAAACTATGATAAGGTTAAACGGTTTGCTATCAAAAATTCGAAGCAAACTCGGTCGACTCCACTTCCGTCGAGAATCTGAACGTCTAACTCGGCAATGTCGAACGCCGATATTGCCGAACTACTAACCTCACCCCTATCTCGACCCATGTTAAAACCCGTCCGTAGGTCGAATTTGGTTTGTGATTCAGCAATCTTGGTGTTCGACAATGTGAGTTTTGAATTCTTTCGGCCGACCATATGTGGGTCGACAGAGTTCGCTTAGAATTTTTGATAGTAAACCGGTTAAACAATGCTTACTAGCATGCTTTATTTTAACACCTGAAGCTTACAGAAAAAAAGATGTGAGCATAGAAACAAGGCAGATGAAAGTGTATGTGATTATATTGTTGAATTAAGCACTTACTTTCGTAGGTGGGTGAGTGAATGCCAGATAGCCACTTTTGAAGGGCTGGAAGACGTTTTGGTGAGGAAATAAGCCCTTGGTACTTTGCCTGAGGACATGAGAATTTGTTTGGCAGATGGGGAGTGTAACTCTGGAGATGAGCTGGGGAGAAAAGGGATCTATACCTAGCAAGCAGGGCACTACTGCACAAGGGAATACTCAGCTGCACATGGTTATAGGGGAACCCATGGTGGGCAGCCTAAACCACCCCAACAGAGTACACCAGTAACAGGGGAAGCCACTAGTTCAGGTATATGGCCAGGATCAAGTGCTAGATGTTTTAAACATTACCAAAGGGGCCATGTAGTATACAAATGTCCACTGAGGCAAGGTGGAGAAAAAAAGGTGAAAGTGGGAATAACAGCATGCCACTAGTAAATTGTCTGGAGACAACAGGAGTACCAAATTCTCACCAGAGTTTGTATTTTATCTTAGTGGATGGAAAACAGACGACTGCTAAGAGAGACACAGCCTTTGACATAACCATTGTGAATCCTGCAGTGGTTAAAGAGGAGCAGTACTGGCTTGGGCAGTCCACACCATTCAGAGCATTAGGAGGGACACCATTTGGGTCTATATTATATTATCAAAATGGCATTGCAGTGAATGCCGTTTCAACGACACATAAAGAGCAAAATTCAAAAACAGCGAAAGCTCAGGTCAGTGATTTTTTTCCTAGGGGGAAAAAAAAAATCACTTGGCCTGAGAAGTGACATTGCCCTTTACCCCACTGTAGTTTGATCTCAGAGTTGATATATTTAGTTAGGGGGGTGGTGGGCACAGCCCCTTACATTGGGGGTTGTGGGGGGCAAAGCCCCCCACTTTGAAATGTTTTAACTGGTATGTTGTAAATTGCTCGTCTACTGATTGTTTTCCCTAGGAAAAAAAATCTGTGACCTGCGGTTTCACTTTTTTGAATTTTGCTCTTTATGTATCGTCAAAACGGCATTCGCTGTAATGCCATTTCAACAATATAGTATAGACCCCATCATTCCAAATACCTTTGGCCAGGGTTGACCTTGACTGAGAGGGTGGAAAAGGAAGCAAGTAGGTAGGTGTGTTTGAGGAGATCCCTGCTGATCTCTCAACAGGGAATAATTTTGATAATGCAATACCTTATGTGCATGCATGGTTATGCATTCAGGGTTGGAGACAGGCATGGGGTCAGGGGAGACCCAGATAGATCCCACACCTGAAGCTGGGGCTGGTGAGGTGGCTATTTCAGGGAGGGAGCTACCCTGTAGCAGTGAGCCTGAAAGTGAGCCACAGATGCTGGTAGTCCCTGATGTTCCCATGGACAGGGTGACTGCAAGGGCAGAGGTGAGTGGTAGTACCCAGGCTGACAGTGAGGCATCACTGTCAGAAGAGACTGGGCTTCCAGTGAAAAGGAGCTGGGAAGGGTCACAAAGGTAGACCTGAGATAGGCTCAGATTTTGGATACAATGCTATGGAGCTTGAGGGAGGTAGCTAAGGAGGTACCCGATTCTCAAGGAAAAAAGGAGACTGTATATTGAAACAAAAGGTTACTGTATAGAGAGTGGATCCCTGAGGGAGGGCTAGAGGGTAAGGTAATACAGCAGTTGGTAGTGCTCAGAGCCTACCATGTGGCACTTCAAGCCATAGCCCATGGCATTCCTTTGGCAGTTCATATGGACATAAAGCATACCAAGAGATATATTATGCTGAACTTTTATTGGCCTGGGATTTCCAGGGATGTAACAGGGTATTGTAGGACATGTGAGCAGTGCCAAAAGGTAGGCAAGGCAGGAGGCAAGGTCAAGGCTCCTTTATTGCTTTTGCCTGTGATTATGGAGCTATTTCAGAGGGTAGCTATGGATATTGTTGCACCCCTGAGTATCCTAAATTCCACAGGAAACACGTACAGTATATCCTGGTGGTTGTGGATTATGCTACTAGATACCCTGAGGCGGTGGCTCTGTCCTCTATCAAGGCAGAGAAGGTGGCAAATGCTTTGTTAGAGATTTTCAGCAGGCTAGGTTTCCCCGAGATATATATTGACTGGCAGAGGTGCCAATTTCATGTCAAACCTGCAGGCTTGTCTGTGGAAGTGCTGTGGGGTGAAGCACCTAAAAAACACAACTACCATCCCCAGCCTAATGGTCTTGTGGCGAGGTTAAACTCTACAGTAAAGACCATGCTATGGGCATTTGCAGGCCAGTTTAAGAGGGACTGGGACAAACATTTACCCCATCTGCTGTTTTCATACTTTGAGGTACCCCAGGAATCCACAGGTTTTTCACCCTTTGAGTTACTGTATGGGCATAGGGTGAAGGGGCCTTTAGATATGATCTATGATGAGTGGATGGATGAGTATGAATCCCACAAGGAGTCTATTGTGGCATATGTCCTAAACTTCTGGACAAGGCTTAGGGAGATCATGGGATTGAACCAGGAGAATCTAGCAATAGGCCAACAGCAGAAAACAGCAGAAAAAGGTCTATAATGATAAAAAGATTCAAGCCTGAGAGTATGCTGTGGGGCACCAGGTTGTGGTGCTCATTCCTGTCAGACACAGTATGCTGTAGGCAGCTTGGGAGGGACCCTTCGAAGTTGTGAGGAAGGTCAGTGATGTTAGTGATGTTAATTATGTGGTAAACCTTCTAGGCAGGAGGAAGGGCACAAATTGTACCATGTTAACATGATGAAGCCTTACCATGATAGGGAAGCCCTTGTGCTGAGTACTTGCAGTGGGTGGCATGAGAATTCTGAGGGAGATAAGGTAGTGTAGACCTCAGCCTGTGAGCAGTCATCCAAAAGCTTAAAGGGGCTTTGGGAGAACCCCCAGTGTTAGCTAGTCCAGATTACAGCAAATAATTTGTTGTGCAGGTGGATACTTCAAAGCATGTGGTGGGGGCTGAACTCAGCCAGGTTTCCTTGGAGGGAGAAAGACACCCAGTTGTATATCTCAGCCATAAACTCCAACTCAGGGAGGATGCCAGTTCAGATGAGATCTCAACATAGGGTGTGTGTTGATGTACTCCCTGACAGGCCCATTTCTCTCAAGCAGTGTTTTTCCAGGGTCACTTGAAAACCTAGCTTGAGTTTTCAAAGGAGGAGAGAGATGTGATGTTATGAGGTAGTGCCATCTATGCCAGGGAGAGTAGAGTACTACATGTGTACATATGCCAGCAAAGCCAGCTAGAGTTTTGTAAAAAAATAAAGTTTATGTAATTTGATCATCTTTTTGATTTGTACGGATGCTGGTGTTAAAAATATATTTTTATAGTTACCTGTGTTAAAAATGTATAGATGTATATTAGGTTGTATTACTGTTACTAATCAAATGTGAATGTTTTATCAGAGAACCCTAGAAGGGTGGAAAGTTTGAACTTGTGTTATAGCTTTCAAATGCTGCCACAGATCATAAAAAAGCTCTGTGTGTGTAATGTACCACAGTCAGGTAACCAGAGATGATGTCATCCTCTAACCAGCATCTAGTTTCTTTGAAACCCTTGCAGCAGCATAGAATCTGATAGAATTGACAGGAAAGATCTCTGACAAGAGACACACAAACACATATATCTATCTATCTATCTATATATATATATATATATATATATATATATATATATATATATCACACATCAACACAGTCATTCATTAGAGATAGTGAGACGGACATCATCTGGCTTTTGCTCTGATAAAACACTCAGCACACATCAGCTTGTTTTGCTTTAGTGAGTAGAACACTAATGCTTTAGTTAGACAGGGACATCTAGTAAGAATAGTTTAGTATTGTTTTCTGTAACTGTGAGAAACTATCCAACTGTATTATTTTTGAAATCTCTGTGGTTGAAATTCTGCTGTCTATTGTATTCAGTATTCGCTTGTTTTTTATTTTATTATTTATTACTAAATGGTGATGGACAGGTTGACAGATGAGATCAGACAGGTGTCCCTGTGGACTATGATGTTTGCAGATGACATTGTAATCTGTTATGAGAGTAGGGGACAGGTGGAGGAGACCCTGGCGAGATGGAGATATGCTCTAGAGAAGAGGAATGAGGGTCAGCAGGACTAAGACAGAATATATGTGTGTGAATGAGAGAGATGATAGAGGAATGGTGAGGATGCAAGGAGTAGAGGTGGCAAAGGCGGATGAGTTTAAATACTTGGGGTCAATAATTCGAACCACAATACGACCTCAACTTCAAATACAATGGCCACACACCAAACCTTGGAGGAAACCTCTTTTATTTCACCGACTGAGCGCTTTCACCATAAAATGTTGTATTCTTTGTGATAGATAGAGTAATGTTAGATCAGGAGGGTGATGTAGGAAACAGGGTAGCATTATTGGAAACTATGTGGCAATTTAGATTAAATGCCACTAGATACCCTGGAATTAATGACTACATTTCAATAAAACCAGTTTTGAAACATAAGGCTAGTATTATATAACACATTTATATAAGAACAACTTGAGTGTAAAAATGTGTAACTCATACACTGTAATGGATTAAATTACATACATACACAAAAAGAAAAAAGAGAAAAAACATATGATTATGAATTTTTAAGAAACATTAACATTCAATAGTACTGGGAAATAGAATGTTATTGTGCATTAAGTATTATGTGTACTTGTATGTGTTGTTATATTTTTTATGATGACAGCTTAAAAATGTTAAAAAGATTTGTGTCAAGTACCTTACATAAGGTTTTTTAGAGGAATGTTGTTTTAAATGGATCAATTTGTTAATTGAATAATTTGATGATGTCATTAATTGAGTATAAATTGATTATGATTTTTGTAATGCACTGACTCTGAAGAAGCCATTTTATGGTGAAAGCGCTCAGTCGGTGAAATAAAAGAGGTTTCCTCCAAGGTTTGGTGTGTGGCCATTGTATTTGAAGTTGAGGTCGTATTGTGGTTCGAATTCTTTGCTTGTTGCCCTTTGTTTGGGAACTTTGATTCATTTAAGTACTGTTCGATTTTGCTTCATTACGTTTGTGCACAGCGCTGGGCCAATGGAGGCAATTCTCAGAGATATTTTAACAGGAGTGAGCAAGCTGCTTACTATGTGTGAGAATGGTAAGGTTCCGGAAATTGTTAGTCCTACTGGCTCAGAGGTTGAGCTTTATACATTGCATTCCCCGGTGGCTTCCAATTTCAACATGCCTGCAGGGCAGAGGACTGCTTGTTTGGATACTGGTGTTCCTGGGTTACCGCCGGGGAAACCCACGGCTGTATCAGTCACACGTTCAGACGCTGGGTCTGTTTTGCTGCCAGGGCAGAGGAACAATTGTTCGGGTACCAACGTTCCTGTTTGGCCGTCTAGGCAGAGGTCGGTTGTTGCAGTAACACAGTCGGATGTTGGGTCCAGTTTGCCGCCGGGGCAGAGATCTGTTATTCCGCTTACCTGCTCGGATAATAACCGTGGTGAAGGATCCTCGGAGGTCCCGAATGGGAGAATGGAGTCGCCACCTGAGCAACCTACTGTCGGTTCAAGAAGGGAAGGTGTTGGTTGTTTGGACGACATGCTTTCATGGTTCGAGGAACCTGTATTAACTGACGGGAAGGCTGCCCGTACGGTAGAGCGTGGAAGTGTTTTGAACCTCAGCATGCAGATTAACAGGTACGAAAAACTTTGTACCAGATATAAAGCAGTGCAACTTGACAATCTTTTTCTTGCACGATCTAAAGAACTGAATCAGGTACCCAAGGGGCTCAGATTTTGGAAGCTCCCGATGGGTATAGATTTTGGTACTGAAGAATACACTGAGCTTGTTGCCTTGTGTGACAGGGCGGGTCTTGAATTATTAGACATTATCATTAAAAGCAACCACAAAAAACTACTCACTATTCGAGAAGATATTTTACAGTTGTACAATAGCATTAATTCTGACTTGCTATTTTTTCAGTATGAGACCCGTTTTAAAAATGTTCTTAAGAAGCTTGACAGTTTTGTGGAAAAAAGTATGACTATTAAGGTTAAAAAACTGGCGAGGGATACAACTGACTATGAGTATAACACAGCTTACCCACCCGGAAAATCCAACTATAGGGGTGATTCTCACCCTTATTACACTCATCAAGAACATGAAGGGAACCAAGGGGTTGCCCAGGACAATGAGTGTGATTTTGATCAAGTCAATGACATACCAGGGGTTCCAAATGGAGTGAGGGTCGATGAAATCCTTGAAGATGTGGATTTTTTGGGATCACCTTTGGGGCCACGTCGGTCCAAGAGGTTACAAAACAAGATGCAGAAAACAACCTGCATGGACAGACCCCACAGGGGGTGGGGGAGGGAAGAAAATTACGAGCTTTTTTAACCGATTGTGACCCTTGTCAAGATTATGTTAAATTTGGTGAAGTAGGTTATGTTACACCTTTGGCTAAGATGGCCAGTGATTGTACGATGTATCCTTTATGTAAGCAAACACCTAACTGTTTGAGGAATGAAAATGACATGGATGATGTTAATGGGGGGGTAGAGTTAATTACACAAGACAAACAAATTGAAGGTGAGACACTAACTGAGACTGACAAAGCACCTGACGGTGATGTTATGTTAAAGAAAAATGTGTTGGAGAAATCTGACTTGGTTGATTTATTGGATGACAATCATGGAGATGAGACTGAGTTAGTGAAAGTTGTGTCTAAATTACCTACCCCCAACTTGCTTTACAACAACACCGAAAGTAGTGAATTTAAGTTGACTTGTCAAGTATTGCAGAAAAGTGACTATTTTATTTACAACTACACAGATAAGAGTATTGATGACACTTATTTTGAATTATTCACGAAAGGTATTAATTTTGTACCCAATTTTAAGTTGGACACAGCGCAACTATTGGTCAATTTGAGATTGTTCACAAGAAAACTCAATTTAGAAATTTATTTTCATGAGAATCACAAGGGGGACAACAACATTGACACTATTAGTTGTAAAACCCTTTCTAGGCGAAGTACGTTCATTCCCCCACCTTGTAGTGAGGTTTCGGCCCTTGAGAGGCTGTTGGATTTTGAGTTCAGAAGAATTTGTAAAACCAAGCAAACATTGGTTGATAACTTAGGGGTACAGGAAAGGTTATTGTTAAAAGAGCTTCAAAGAACAGGTAGTATTAGGTGCATGAAACCAGACAAGGGGGGTGGAATGGTCTTGATGGACAAGGTTGATTATATAGCGTTTATGATGTCCATCTTAGAAGACAATGAAACATACAAAAGGGTATCGAGGAACGAAATTAATATTGCTTACAGAAGAATTGAATTATTCTTGAGTGATGCCCTCTTTCAGGGAGCTATTTCTGAAAGCGAATATGATTATTTGATGGTTAAGAATGCAGTTCTACCTAGCATCTTTGGGATTCCCAAGGTCCACAAAGGGTTGTCCAATTTACAGTTTAGACCTATTGTAGCCACCAGGGGTTCTAAGACAGAGCCGTTGGCATCCTTTGTGGACTTTATGTGTAAAAAGGTGTTGGATGAGGTGCCGCATGTGATTAGAGATTCTTGGCACTGTCTTGAAAGATTGAGAAATGTTAAGGAAGATTACAGGGAGTATAGTTTTCTCACAGTTGACGTTGTCAACCTGTTTTCTACTATACCCCACAAGGAGGGCTTGGAGATGTTCCGTGAGAGTTTGGTAGTTAGTAGCAATGTGGACAAGGACCGAATTAATGTAATTTGTGAACTTATGGAAATTGTTCTTTTGAACAATTTCTTGAAATTTGAGGGGGAATTGTTTCAGCAACATTCAGGAGTAGCTATGGGTGCCAGGTGCGCCCCCATCTTCGCGAATATGGTTCTTTTGGCCTGGGAGAGAACCTTTGTTTTTCCAACTAGATTTATGGAGAAAATTATTTTATACAACAGGTTCTTAGATGATTTGCTTATTTTATGGAAGGGGGATGAGTTGCAGGCAAATGAGTTCATTGAACACTTAAACCAAACCACTGGTTTTTTGAAGTTTACCTTCCAGTGGAAGAAGGACAACACTAACTACCTGGACATAGCCCTTGCTAAGGGAGAAGGGGGTTTGACTAGTTCTATACATAGGAAGGACAGTTATTCCAATTCTCTCTTGCATTTCAAAAGTTGCCACCCATTTCATCAGAGAAAAGGGGTGGCAAAAGGACAGATGGTGCGGTTGTCCAGGTTAGTTAGTGAGGAAAGTATATTCAAGCAGGAGATGTTCAAGTTGATTGGCATGTTCATGGATAGGGGCTACCCGTTGGAGTTGCTGTTAAGATTGAAGAAGGAGGTTTACAAACAGAGAAGTTCGGCATATTCACCTATTTTAAGGGTGGAAGGTACTTTAGACATTAACCAGGAAGGACAGAGAAAGGAAAAACTAGGAGCATGTTTTGTGTTGAAATTTAATGAGAGAAGTGAAGAAATAGTCAAGTCATTGCAAGGGATGTGGGAATACTGTTTAAGTGATGCCATCAAGGGCATCCTAGGTACCCAACCTAGGATTGTGTATAGTAAGGGGAACAATCTGAAAGGGATTTTAGAAAGTGAGGACAAAAGTAAGATATCAAGAATGTCCAAGTGTGGTCATTGTAGAAGCTGCAGGTATATAGCAGAAGGCTCCTATGTATGTGTTAAAGGGTGGGGGTATTCTTTGCCTTGCCCGGGTAAATGCAATTGTAACACTAAGAACATAGTTTATGTGAGTCTATGCGTTACCTGTGAGGCATTCTATATAGGTATGACCACCCGTAGGTTACGAGATAGGATGATGGAACACGTAAGAGCTATAAAAAACAAGGACTCCCACAATGCACTTTACAATCACAGTATTAACTGTAAGGAATTTAAGAAGTTTGTATTCTTTGTGATAGATAGAGTAATGTTAGATCAGGAGGGTGATGTAGGAAACAGGGTAGCATTATTGGAAACTATGTGGCAATTTAGATTAAATGCCACTAGATACCCTGGAATTAATGACTACATTTCAATAAAACCAGTTTTGAAACATAAGGCTAGTATTATATAACACATTTATATAAGAACAACTTGAGTGTAAAAATGTGTAACTCATACACTGTAATGGATTAAATTACATACATACACAAAAAGAAAAAAGAGAAAAAACATATGATTATGAATTTTTAAGAAACATTAACATTCAATAGTACTGGGAAATAGAATGTTATTGTGCATTAAGTATTATGTGTACTTGTATGTGTTGTTATATTTTTTATGATGACAGCTTAAAAATGTTAAAAAGATTTGTGTCAAGTACCTTACATAAGGTTTTTTAGAGGTTTGTTGTTTTAAATGGATCAATTTGTTAATTGAATAATTTGATGACGTCATTAATTGAGTATAAATTGATTATGATTTTTGTAATGCACTGACTCTGAAGAAGCCATTTTATGGTGAAAGCGCTCAGTCGGTGAAATAAAAGAGGTTTCCTCCAAGGTTTGGTGTGTGGCCATTGTATTTGAAGTTGAGGTCGTATTGTGGTTCGAATTCTTTGCTTGTTGCCCTTTGTTTGGGAACTTTGATTCATTTAAGTACTTGGGGTCAATAGTTCAGAGTAACGGTGAGTGTGGAAGAGAGGTGAAGAAGAGAGTACAGGCATGGTGGAGAAGAGTGTCAGGAGTGATTTGTGACAGACGGGTACCTGTAAGAGTGAAAGGGAAGGTCTACAAGAGGGTGGTGAGACTAGCTATGTTATATGGGTTGGAGACAGTGGCATTGACAAAAAGGCAGGAGTATGAGCTGGATGTGGCAGAGTTAAAGATGTTAAGATTTGCACTGGGTGTGACGAGGGTGGACAGGATTAGGAATAAGTATATTAGAGGGTCAGCCCAGGTTGGAAGGTTTGGAGACAAAGACAGAGAAGCAAGATTACGTTGGTTTGGACATGTGCTGAGGAGGGATGCTGAGTATATTGGGAAAACGATGCTAAGGATGAAGCTACCAGGTAACAGGAAAAGAGGAAGGCCTAAGATAAGGTTTATGGATGTGGTGAGAGAGGACATGCAGGTGGTTGGTATGACAGAGCAAGATGCAGAGGACAGGAAGAAATGGAAACAGGTGATCCGCTGCGGCGACCCCTAACAGGAACAGCCGAAAGAAGATGATGATTACTAAATATTTTAATACCGTTTATTGGTCCTTTAGAGAATGCTTTTAACATTGTGAGAGTACTTATGCTTATTTTGGTGACACTGTGGCTGCTCCTGAAAGCCTTATCACTTTGGCCACACTCCATTATTAGTATTAATATAAATTTTGCACAGTATAATTGGGTATCCTGTGTAAGAACCTTAGGGCAGCTGACTGGTGGCAGTGATTACCTCAGAGTCTGGGCAGAAAGGAGCACAGCTAGTAAATCTGTACCAACTTTCCCCAGGTGTATATGTGTGTGTAGGAAACTCAAATATTCAAGTGTCTGTGTCAGCTACTCGACATAGGGGGACAGAGCTCCAAAGTTTTTTTTAATTTCTCCAATTCTTTTGGATTTCTAATACCATGACAGGAATGGACCCCATTTTTAAGTCAAACTATGATAAAAGTTCATGAAATTAGTATTGTTTCAATCTTTGATGTTAGCCAGAAGTGATCTATGTAGTGCACACAAAGAGTTACATGTATTGGTAACATATCTAAATATGCTTGTAGATTCTTTTTTTATAAGACCCATTGCTTCTACCACTATTAGAACTGTCTTTCTTCCACATTGCTCTCATTTCTGCCTGCAAATCCTGATATTTCATGACTTTCTGCCTCTCTATACACAAGACTGTATTCACTGGGTGTGGCTATTTCAATGATCAATGCTACTTTTGTCTTCTTTTCATGGACCACTATATCCAGTTTTCTGGCATCTATCTTTTGAACTGTTGGTAATGGGTGATCCCATGTGATGTAGATGTCATCATTTTCTATGAAGCTTTGTGGCTCATGTTTCCAGTGTTTTTCAGTCACTTCAATACCATAATGTTTGTACAGTTCCCAGTGTAATAGTCTTGCCACATTATTATGCCTTTCAGTATACAGTCCTTCTGCCATTAGTATGTCACAACCAGCAACAAGGTGTGTGACGTTTTCCAATTCTGTTTTACAAAACCTACATTTGTCTGTTTCTTCTACATGTTCAATGGACTTTGTAAACCAACATGTATGTAGCCCACAATCTTGGACTGCCAATATTAACCTTTCATCTCTTGATTTGAATTCACCTCTCCTTAACCATTCCTGCAATCGATCCAGATCAACATAAGGTTATTCCAGAAGTTTTCTATACTCGCAACTATATTTATGCATTTTTCACATTTCTTGCCTTCGCATCTGATGCTTCACCTTATATTCTTTCTTTTGTTTTATTTTGTTGTTTTATTTTTGGCACATTCAGTTGCTGCCTGTTTTTAATCTACTTCTGGTTTGATTTCCATTCCTGCTTGAAACTGATAGGCTTTTGCTTGACTAAGCAAGGAAGTCATCTTAGATTTATTCTCCTCATGTTTCAAAACTTTCACTACATTTGGGTCTTGTCAGGTCAGCAGATATGTCTGCAGTCATGCAATTGCAGATCTATACATGTAATCAATTTCAAGGAGGCCCATACCTCCTTCAGAACAGGGAATATATAATTTTGGTATGCACTGATTTTTACAAATCATTTGGTGAGCATGAAGGATCCTTCTTGTTTCCTGTCTATCTATCTAAGACATTTTGGAGCCAATCAATCACTCCAAAACTGTTAAGTTAGGACAGGAAGGGCTAACTGGTTTATAGCTTGAATTTTGTTGCTAGATCTCAATGCTGTTTTCAGGATTAATTTAAGTCTTCTAAAATATTCCTTACTAAGATTTATTCTCATTTTTTCATGTTTTATTGTTGATCCTTCATCAATTCCCAAATATTTATACACTCCCTCTTGCTTAAGTTTTTTTATATCACATTATTGTTTTCTTTATGCTGCAGTTTTCCTGCTTTGAAGGTTGCTTTTGCACATTTATCAAGACCAAATGAATTTCTTATATCATCTGAAAAAGTTTTGACAACTTGCAGTTCTTTTTTTAGTTCCTCATATGATGAGCTATACAGTTTTAAATCATTGACAAAGAGAAGATGAGAGGTCTTTACACTCTGTTGTTTTCTAGGAGCCAAATTATAGCCATGGCCTAAGCTGTTGAGTAGACAGCTTAATGGGTTAAGGGCAAGAATGAATAGGAGCAGTGACAGAGAGTCACCCCGGAATATCCCCCATTGAATTTTTATCCCTGGAATAATAATTTGTCCTTTATCATGGCTTAATTGCAAAGTGGTCTGCCACTGTTTCAAGGCCACTGTAATATAGTCAATCAGTGTAGGGTGTACTATACATATACATTTTTAAGCATTTTTAAGGTCTTGTCACTAGTCTTGTGGCAGCAGGTGTAAGTGTACTGGTCAGTGTGGACTTTTGTGTGGGCCTGAAAAGAGTAAGAGAGTCCAGGCCCAAATCTGGACAGTGCTCCGTGTGCTCTTAAGGGAAATCGTACTTGGTGCAGGGAGATGCACCTGAAAATACTGTGTGAATCCATCATTATTCTTAGTGACTGTCCATCACCAGAACCAATGGTGAGGACTGAGTCTTTTTGACTGCTGACAGAGAGTAGGGACAACGTTACACGTGTACAGATTTAGCACAGAACATTCCATTTTAAGCTATTTCCAGTCATATATACCCGTGAAATGCCCTGACAAACATGCCCATGCCATCAGTACACTTCTAAGTAATGCATACAGATAACAGTAGAATTTGCTAATTTATATATTATATAAATATAAAACAGATTTTTCCTTAAATGACTTTTCAGCATCTAAAGTATATAGCTGAAAAATGCAAGCATACCTTTTCAAGTTCAGTAGTTTTCTGTGCAGATATATCCTAAAGTCATAGCCTCTTCTGTGTTCTGCACATAAACAAGTCTTCTCACCTTCAGGTTTGCTAGCTACATGGTTCCTTTTTTATGGTGTAGATTGAGGGCTATTAGCACAGTGAAGATGCAAATGAGGTATAAAATTCATTAGAATTGCTGAATCCCAAATGCGTAGCTGCGTGTAGCAGATATAAATATAGTGCAGGCACTCCCCCAGTGTTTGTTGCTAATGGGTCGCAACTGTGAATGATTACTTGTAGGGAGAAAGAAAACACAACAGCAATGCAGACTGCACTACCTCCTGTTGGTGTTTCAGGTTGGACTTACAAAGTGCATAGAAATAATTTTATCAAGGTTGGAAATGTAAGTAAGCATCACACAATTCACAAGTTCTGTTCTTTAGTATCCAACCTCCCGTTCAATATTATTGCCATTTAATATCCTCACACATTTTAAGGACAAGGATATAGAATGCCTTACAGACTGCATGTTTCAGATTACTCATGAGATAAGACAAGAATGAACAACAAACACTGAAAGGTAAGACAGAGCTGCCTTTTTGCTAGCAATATTCATAACTGGTTGTGTGATCACTCAGTTCACTACATCCAAAATGTATACATGTACATGTAACTTTTATGTGGTTTCTTATTACTGTGGATGATGTTGCAGTTGGTTGTATGCAGAATGATTTCAGTTCCCTGCTGTAAAGTCGTTTGTGTAGCAAAGAGAGATAAGGCACTCTTACTGTGGTCTGAAGGTTTATTGGAATATGAATTCAAATCCAGACCTATGTAGAAATATTTCATCTGTACTAACAAACATTTTGTAGCATTTTTATCATAAATTGCTTTTTTTTCATTTCAACTACTTTTCCTTTTTTGGAGGGGCAGTGTTTGCGCAGTGTGCGGCTTAGCACAAACAAGGGAAAATGGAGAAAATCAATGTCAGGTTTGGCTGTTCTTATCTCATTTGTGTGACGCTTAGCAGTGCACAAACCTGGACTAATGGCCCACACAGGAAGCAGACAGAACACCTGCAGCACAGTCTGTAAAAGTGCTAAGGTCAAAAAGAATAAATTGTTGCAATTTTTGCTTTCAATCGCTCAATGTCACTAAACATCATTGCAAGGTGGTTAGCAAGGTTTCCCAACAGCTGCAGTCATTAAACACCTGCAGACAGGACACATACAGTCCAGTAATTGAAGATGGATGCATTAATTTCATTCTTTTGGGCACTGCTCAAACACGCTAAGCATCACTGCACAGTGGTTAACACAGAGAACCTAAGAATGAGTAGGAATATATGGAAAGGTATTGTCACTAGTCCTGTGGCAGCAGGTGTAAGTGTAGGGCTAGAGTATAGATGATCCTGGGTTTTAGTACAGATTGTGCACCTTATTTTCACTGTTGTGACAGTGCAGTTTATAGCAATGAACTCTAAAATAGACAAGTGTTATTTCAACATTCTTGTGTCAGCATGTATAAGTGCAGGACTGCCATATATGTGGTCCTGGGTTTTAATGCAGGACATTGCAGACATTATTACTGTTGTTCTATTTCCCATTATATTCACTCTCACTTATAACACTTTAGATAATGGAGAAGATATGAATTATATGTATGAGGGATAACACATCCCTAGTGAGTTTTCAGTTGTATGACTGCGGGTATACTGAATACTATATTTTTATAAGTATAATTCTACTGTCTTGACTTGGATGGCCTTCACAATTAAATAAGATACATACATAACTGAATCTATATACAAGAATCTTGTCAGGTCACACACATACATGTGTAATGCTTCAGACCATCAGCTGTATTTATGAATGATCCCTGAGTTTGTCTGAGTAGCACTTCTTCTGTGGCAAAGATGTAAAATCAATGCTGTGGAAGAAAATGTTTTGTCCCTTATGCCTAAGTTTGAATCTTGCACTTTAAAACTTTTGGATGGCACAGTGGTGCAGTGGTAGTGTTGTCACCTCCCAGCAAGAGGTTATCCGGTTCAATTCTCAGCTGGGGTGCCTTCTGTGTGGATTCCAAGTTCTCTCTGTATTCATGTGGGTTTCCTCCAGGTGCTCCTGTTTCCTCTCACATTATAAAGACATGCATCTGGAGCGTTCCTCCCCGGGCCTCCGCTGAAAATTGGCTTCATTCCAAATCAGACTTTCCTGGTTAAGAAATGTTAAATAATAAATAAATAAATAAAAATCTATTTTATCAGTGTATAAAGCCAAAAACAAATGTTTCAGATCATGGCATTTATTCCCCCAGTGCATGTCTACAAACTTAACTCACCTAACAGTTACCTTCCAATTTTCAATGCATATTTCCAAGCTACATCACCAGATACCCCTCAAACTAAGGTCAAGTGTCAAATTAACCTTTGCTTAACATTGCACAAATGTGGTTAGCATCACTGCTTGGGTTTGAGGACCACCAGTAAATGTGACAACTGGAATTGGTGGGAAAGCATCATTTTCCATTGCTCTAGGTAGGGATTTAGACATGTCTGTAGTTGGTGGGGTAGCTGCCCAGTTTAGGGCACAGAGGTGGGGTATTCAGTAGGCTAGGATATTTATTGGACTCCTGGTAAAACACCACAGCCAAGGGCTTTAGTAGTGGGACTATTCTGTCTTCCAGTACAAGTCTGAGGCATGTAGTAGTTTGACTCAGGCTGTTTCTAGTGCTCCTGGTATCTTTCACACTGGAGAATAGTGCAGACATCATTTTAATGAGCTACGCAGGAGCAATAGGGATACCCTCAACTGTTGGTTGACTGAATTTGAGACTACAGACTTCCCACAGCTGTGTAAGTAAAACAATAAGAGAGTATTTGTAATACTTAGAAAGCTAAATATAGGCAAGATTTGTATACATAACGCTCTTCTGTTTTTTTTCTGTTCTTTCCCCAGCTAATGCTGACAGAGTTCAGTTGACATGCTCATGACACAGAGTTCAATCGACATGCTCATTTTACAGAGTTTAATCGACATGCTCATGACACAGAGTTCAATCAACATGCTCATGACACAGAGTTCAATCGACATGCTCATGACACAGAGTTCAGTCGACATGCTCATGACACAGAGTTCAGTCGACATGCTCATGACACAGAGTTCAATCAACATGCTCATGACACAGAGTTCAATCGACATGCTCATGACACAGAGTTCAGTCGACATGCTCATGACACAGAGTTCAATCGACATGCTCATGACACAGAGTTCAATCGATGTGCTCATGACACAGAGTTCAATCGACATGCTCATGACACAGAGTTCAGTCGACATACTCATGACACAGAGTTCAATCGACATGCTCATGACACAGAGTTCAGTCGACATGTTCATGACAGAGTTCAATCGACATGCTCATGATACAGAGTTCAATCGACATGCTCATGACACAGAGTTCAGTCAACATGCTCATGACACAGAGTTCAATCGACATGCTCATGATACAGAGTTCAATCGACATGCTCATGACACAGAGTTCAACTGACATGCTCATGCTGCTCGAATGGAGAGACTGAGGGAAGCAAGTGGTATGTATTCAGGACAAGAGAAGTATTATTGTAGCCTTAAAAGTTAAAGAAAGGTTTTTAGTTTTTTTATACAGTTGTAGCAAATTGAACATGCATATCCTAACTGTAAAAGCAAGTATGCATGCAGTAGTCTGTAGTACAAACAAACATTAGGAGTCAAATATAAGGCTGTAGTCAGAGGTTCTGGATTCAAATACCATGAGTCATAACTATACAGTATTGCATTTCTTTAATAATATTTACATTAAATTAAACTCTATACAAGTGGCATAATGCCCTACTGTTAACTTTAATCTGTATAATTGGAACATGCGTATGTGCAATATATGTACATTTCAAGGATTATTTTCAACAGTCTGTAGGTATAGTGTGTATTTGTTAGGATGTATACTTAAATGTAATACTTCAGATAAAATAGTTGTATAATTGTGTTAATGCATTGTATGCCACGCATATTTTCTCTTTTCCCAACCTTATCACTCTTTTTTTTATTTTCTATTATGCATCATCAAAATGTCTCCATCTTATCCTTGTGTACCAAATCACTAAATGCTACACATCACATTGAGGTAGGCCAGCCCAAGAGGATCAGACTTCCCCTGCACCACTGGCTTCTGCACCTATGCCCAGCATGTCTGGGACCAACCTGGCAGCACTGCCTCTGCTGCCCCTACACTACCTGCATTCTGAGGTAGTACTGTCCCAGCAGCTGGTGCAGTGATATCCTCTGGGAACAGTAGCAGAGGTGGGGATTTCATCATCCACCAAGAGATGCCAGGGTTGGTGCATAGGGTCATGCACAGCAACAGTGGTGCATGCCTATGCAGGACGGAGAGGCTGCTCTCCCTCATGGTTCTTAGAAGGAAAAGACATCAAGCACTCCAGCTACCAGTGGAGTAAGGGGACAATGATGACAGTCCAGTGGGTGAGGACATGATTCTCGCTATCTCCATGTTTGATGGGCACAACTGTGTCTTGTCCCCTCCCTCACCCCAATCATGGTGTCCCCAACCTTTTATGTCCCTCACCATCCTTGTGTCTTGTCATGTTTGTCTTATTTGTTTGCATTTACTTCATCACCTACCCAACTTATCTGACTCAGAAATAACTATGTCCCTTACTCAGCATTTCTCTCTTACTAAATTAAAAAAAAATGGGCACTTTTCACACAAAAAAAATAATATTGTCCCATACATAGCACTCTATTTTGCACACGTCTTCTTGTCACACTTGATTCGGTCCAATTAACTGTACAACATAATTATGTTGTTGTCACCCCTCTCTGTGGAGGTGGCAGCTCAAATTCAGCTAATATTCTGCACATATTTTCAGTTTTTACTGTTTAAGAAATGGATGGCTATGGTTCATTACTAACTCCCTCTTGCACATTCCTGTTTTGATTTCTCTTCATTCTTCCACCCGCTTGCTTCCCATTTCACCACTTTCCTATCTATCCCATTGTAACAGCTACAATCTGGTGAAAAACAGAATCACACACAACACACATAAGTACCAGAATAAGCAATGGATCCCTTCACTTTTCGTCCTCTATGTTTGCACGGAGTTTGGCATCACTCACCAATGCCAAGAGACAGTGAGCAGCTTTACAATGCTGTGCTTACCTCCTTGCAATGCCACTTAACCCACTGCTCTACAGCAACACACACAATAACATATGCTGAATATACTATATGCTGAATGTACTATACAGAGACCCCAAAGCGTGCACGCGATTGGTGGCGTGCACATATTGTAAATCAGTTATACTATGGAAAAAGGTCCGGTCACCGCGGACTTTTCCAATAAATACTCTACTTTAAACACTGTCTCGCGCTATATGGTTAAATGGGTTTAACGTAGTAAGAAGTTTTAAAAATAACAAGACATCTCCTTGTTTTATTTTCTAATGTCTCGCCATGTTAAAACCCATTTAACATAGGGAAAAATAAAAAAAAAAAACGGAAATCTTCTTTCTCCATTGCTTTTGTTCACAGCTTCATGCACCGCGCAGGTGCACAGTACATACATCAGAACTGCCACGATGCGAACATCTGCGGAAGGGCAGTAAGCAGGATCATGCCAATAATATGTCATTGCATTATCACTATTTATTTAAAAGTATTACATACACCTGGATTCAAACCAAGTCTTATCTGGGCTCAAAAAGAAATGTGTTAATGCATTTACACTTGCTCCACAAAGTCAGATAAGCAGCAGGTGTGTTTGGGTTTATAGCGGAACATCGAATGCTCCAAATCTCGAATGACATAACATCGAAATGGATTTCATTGAACCATTAAAACATTGAATCGATGTTAATGGCAGTTACCAATGGTGACAGGTAACATTAAGAGTATAGGCAGGGGGGCAAGCCCTCCTGCACCCCCCACACCCCCGCTACTTAAATATACCAACTCCAAGATCACTCTACAATGTAGGAAATGGAAATCTTCTGTTTCTGCACTGTAGTGTGCTTAACTGCAATCTCTGAAGTGGTACGTTTAAGTGGCAGGGTGTGGGGGGTGCAGGGGGTCTTGCCCCTTGTATGGAGCAATCTGTTTATCATCTGCACTCTGCGTGTTTTTTTGTTTTTTGTTTTCTTCCCCCAATTTGATGTTCTGAGGTTCGATGAATCCAGTTCGATGTTTTGTCATTCGAAATTTGGAGCGTTCGATATTGTGATATACACCTGTGTGTTTCTTACACTCAGTATTAACTTTTAGACTTTTAGAAATGGGGCTCATGTTTGTGCACTGATTAGCTGTGGGGAAATAGGGAAAGTAATAGAAATGTGTATCTGACATTTGCAAACACTTTGCCAACCATCACACAAACCCGCTGCTCGCCACTTTGCTATGCAAAATCACTATAAGCATGTATTACTGCTGTCTACTGTCCATTTACTCTTTATGCCATGAAACTACACGTGGAAACATTAACTGAAGGCCCTATCTAACAATATGGCACATATTTACAGTGCAGCCATGTGTTGCCTCACCCATGTACTGCAACCCTGGTGCTTCAGTACTTTTTCACATATATATCAACTATACCATATAAATTAATATAAATGTGTGTCATGCAATGCACGTCAGTCTGGTAACATGTAGACCTAGCACTATCTTCACAGTTGACATGCTTACACATCCATGAATTGACCCTGTGAACTACTGGCCCATAAGTCTAACCACCTTATCTGCAAGGCTGTGGAAAGAATCATCATAGAACTTATCCACAGGGACATAAATGACCTTCAGCACTCTTGACCCAGCCCATTTTTGTTTTGTCAAGAGTAGATCTTATTTATTAAATCTAATGGACTTCTCTGATAATGTGCTCAAAGCCCTGGATGAGGGAAAACAGGACATACTGCCTATGTTTATTTAGCCAAGGCCTTTGACACAATCCCCTATTAAGATATCATAGAGAAAATTTCCTATCTGGGGATTAAGCCATAAATTACTAGATGGGGAGCAAAATGTCTCACCTACAGAATGCACACTGTCACAGTTGGGGAGTCCACCTCCACCAGTAAACCAGTTACCAGTGGAGTACCACAAGGATCTGTGCTGGCTCCTCTACTGTTTAGAAACTATTTCTTTGGGGTCCAGGTGAAGGTAGATGGTCTGTGGCTTACCAAGTTTGCAGATGACTGTCAGCTGGACACAATCATAGAGTCCCCCAGCGATGTTAACATATTACAGAAAGGGCTGACACAGACAAATGATTAGTGCCAAACATATGTACTGAAACTTAACACAAAAATGCCTCACTGTCCCCTTTGGCAAAGAAGTATCCCTGCTAATTATGGTATACATAGTACCCTCTAAGCTCAAATTCTGTGGTGTGAGACTTGGAAACACAGGTTGACAGCAATCTAAACTTCGATCACTATGTGTCCGTAGTGGTAGGACATGCATTCTACATCATGCACCTCATAAATAAAGGCATCGAATCCAAGAACAGGGAGGTCACATCTCCACTGTACTAGACCCTTATTAGACTACTAATTGAGTACAATGCTCCCTTCTGTATGTACTTCACCAGACACATGCAACAACTGGAGAAACCACAGAGGTTTCTGACCAGGAGAATTCAGAGCCTCTAAAACATGACATATATAGAAAGAGTGAGCCCTGTCACTGTACTCAGCATCATACAGGTTGCTGAGAGGTGACCTATGCCTGACCTACAGAGCAGTCTCAGACCCTGCCCTACTGGAAATGCTGGACTTCCGCAAATCAAATGGGACAAGAATAACTTGCTCCAGGGATCTCAGCATAGCATGTGGCATAATCAGAATATTCTGGAGAGACAGATATATCTCTCAGCGATTGCTGCTCCTCTGGACTAGGCTGCCACTGCAAGTAAAACAGTGGTCCTCAATGGCCCTATTCAAGCACAACCTTGACAATTGGCTTGGTGATCATAAGTTCACCCCAGAGATAGCATCAATGTCCTTCATGGACAGGGGCAGTCGGTGCTGATCACAAAATCACTCTTTTAACAATGAAAATCTAATTATGCTCAATAAGGATACTTGGGATTTTACACAGCTAGGGTTATAAAGGCCCTGGGGCCATTAGCCTAGTAAACTCCTATGAACCTCTAAAGCTATGAACTTATGAAGGCATCCCGACATTTTCTCTCCTATATCTATTAATGATATCATCCACTATAAGTTGCCCTGCAGCCTTGTAAAAGTCAGACTTGTGCTGTGGTGGTGGAGTAAAGTACTGAGCTCAGCAGTCTGTTTACTTTAATAGGTAGGGGTTCTGTGCTCACTGCAGTCAATTGGTGTGTGTGTGTGTGTGTGTGTGTGTGTGTGTGTGTGTGTGTGTGTGTGTGTGTGTGTGTGTGTGTGTGTGTGTGTGTGTGTGTGTGCGTGTGTGCGTGTGTGCGTGTGTGCGTGTGTGTGTGTGTGTCTCTACTCAGAAGAGCATAAGCATGTATCCTACAGTTACCACTCTAATCCCATGAATTGGCAGTATTTTGATACTTGCACATGCCTACACATCCATTTCAATCAGGTCTACCAACATCTTCTTTCTTATGTGCACTGCTGATGCAACTACTATAAATTGCCCTGCAGCCTTGTAAAAGTCAGACTTGTGCCATGGTTCTTGTGTAAAATACTGAGCTCTGTAGCCTGTGTACATTGATAGGTAGGGGTTCTGTTCTCACTGCAGTCAACTGGGGTGTGTGTGTTTGTGCACTTGCTTGACATTACAGAGAGCCTTTTACATCAGCATGTGGGACACTGCTATTAGCATAATCTTCCCATTAGAAACTGCTGATGTCATCAGTTATAAAGTGTTGTGTGAGACAATCAAAGTCAGACTTGAGCTGTGGTGCTTGCCTTAAATACAGAATTCTGTAGTTGTTGCCCTTAGATAGGCAAGGGTTCTGTTTTAAAATGCAGTCAACTGGGTGTGTGTATGTATTTGTGCACTCACCTGACATTACAGAGAACCTTTCATACCAGTATGTGGGACCAAGTCATACTTAAGCTGTGGCACTTGCCTTAAATAGAAAGTTCTGTAGTCAGTATACTTAGGTAGGGGTTCTGTTCTCACTGCAGTCAACTTGTGTGTGTGCACGCTTATGCGCATGTGTGCATGCATGTGTGTGTGTGTGTGTGTGTGTGTGTGTGTGTGTGTGTTTGTGTGAGTGTGTGTTTGTGCACTTGCTTGACATTACAGAGAGCCCTTTACACCAGCGTGTGGGACACTGGTATTACCATATTCTGCTCACAAGAAACTGCTGATGTTATCAGCTATAAAGTGCTGTTTGAGACAGTCCAAATCAGACTTGAGATGTGGTATATGCCTTAAATACAGAGTTCTGTAGTCTGTGTACTTAGATAGGTAGGGGTTCAATTTTCTCTGCTGTCAACTGGTGTGTGTGTGTATTTATGTACTTGCTTGACATTACAGAGAGCCTTTTACATCAGCATGTGGGACCTGCTATTACCATAATCTCCTCACCAGAAACTGCTAATGTCATCCACTATATGTGATTTGTGGATGTGCATTATTCCCACCAGAGCAGGATCAGAGACTGGCTTGGTGGCCAGGCAGAAGTCACCTCATCTGATGGCACGATTTATGATGTGCACAACATATGCTTTCAATACCAGTGTGAATATTTGGTGGTCAAAGTTCAGATTGCTATCTATGTATGTTTCCAATACTTGCACCACTGAGTTTCAGCATAGCAGGACTGTTGTCAATGCTGTAATTAGTAGGGAATTTCACTTTGCAGAAGGATAAAATAAAGACACATTTTTGCATTTATTTGTAGACTGTGTGGCTTTCTCACAATCATTTGTCTGTGTTAGCTCCTCCTTTAGTACGTCATCATCATAGCTGGATTAAATGATTGCACACGGTATGCAAGAATCAGTAAACAGGGTAAGCCAAAGGCCATAATACTTTATCCTGTACTGTGAAGAAATAGATTCCAAACAATAAAGGGACAAGTTCAGATCCATAGGATACACCAATGGGGACAGCTCTACTGGTACAGGTTGATTCACTAATTGTCACATTATGGGTTCTGTCAGTGACCCAATTGGATACCCATCTAGTGATGTAAGGGTTAAAGGAAAACTCTAGTCTAGAACTAAAAACATGTTTTTTTCACTCTGCCGTTGTATCCTGACCTATTTTAATACCTCAAAATCACTCTAAGTGCTTTATTTGTAATTTTAGCATGTTTCCCACAACATGGCTACCAATGGGGCTTGATGTATCAACCTGATCTTGTTCTCCCTCAACCCTTTCTCTTTCTCATAATACTTTGGATGACTCATACCAGACATAAGGAAATAACTTTGAATTCCCATGACATTGACATATGATACAATTATGGAGGGTCACTGTTATTTTCTTTGCCTTCTATAAAATGACTGCTTCTTTTCTATCACTAATCAACCTCATTTATGTTTGGCTCAGACCTTGTTTTACACTATACTTAAAAGTTATCCAGCTACAGCTAAATTGCAGGCTTTTGTTCAGTGTTTTTTTTTGTAGGTCAAGAGGAATTGAGAGCCCCCTCCTCCCACACTACTGCAGAGGTGTTAAAACTGTCACTGCACTGAGAGACCCTTGCCAAATCAATTCCTCTTAGACTAAAAAAGGAAACCCTGAGCAAAAGCCTGCAATTTAGTTACATTAAGATGCAATGATGTCAATAAACCAGTAACTCTTTGCTATGATGCTTCAAAATTGTCAACTCACTGAAGTCTGGTATACACTTGCCTAAATATTTGACCATACCAAGAAAATGTTGTAGAGCATGAATATTATCTTGTGGTGGCATCTCAAAATGGTTGCTTGCTTGGATGGGTCTGGTCACAAGCCAGTGGTAGTAAATAAACAACCTATATATGGAACATCTGGTAGTCTGAATTTGCACTTCAGAGTCTTGAGCTTTAAGTTCACTTCTCCTGCTCTGTCTATAACTCTTCCAAGGTTTCTGTCATGGTCTGCTTCACCATTGCCTCCAACCAATAAATCATCTACTATTATGGCACAAGGATAACCTGAAGAAATTTGCTCCATTGCATGTTTCAGACTTCACTTGCAGAATTTATTCGAAATGGCATCCTGAGGAATCTATATCTTCCAAATAGGGTAATGAAAGTAGTCAGTAGTGAAGATTTGCTATCAAGCATCACTTGTCAAAATTAACCTTTTGTATCCAAGACAGAAAAAAAAACAGTGGCATTCAGTATTAGGGCTGTGACTTCCTCGACTGTCCTCATAGGATGATGTGGTCACTTTAATGCCTTGTTCAAATCTCTTGGGTCAATACATATTCTGTTTTCATCTGAGCCTTTTTCTGGGCTGCTACAAAGGACAACACCCATTCAGTTTGTTCTATAACTGGGCAAATTATACCTTGCTGCATCATTTTATCCAGCTGAGCTTTGACTTTATTCTGCATAGCTATCTGAACTTTCTTGCAGGTCTGACCACTGGACTGACCATCATAGAATAAACAACTGGAAGTTTGCCCAACTTGTGATACTCTGAGAAAACAGCTTCATTAAAATTAAAACTAGGATATGTGCTTATATGATGAACTTCTTTGGTAAAGGAAAGTAGATTAATTCTCAAACTGTCTCTGAGACCCAATAATGACTGTACAGGTCTTCGGACTACATAGAATAATAAACTGTAACTGTTCCTAGCCAAATAACATGAAAGCACTACTGAGCCTTCAGTTTGAATTTCTTCACCTCCTTAAGCAACAATTTTTGCAAAACTAGCCACATCAAGTTGTTCACCATCTCCTTCATTGGCAAAAGTGTCTGCTGACATAACATTATACTTTGAACCAGTGTCTACTTTGAGCTCAGTGGACTTACCATTAATCTGGACAGTACAAAACACTTTATTCTTTGACAACAAATTTACTGCATCAACCTTTTCACCAATCACTGATACACCATCTAACTAGAAAGTAGAATTGCAGCTTTCTATGTGAGCCACTTGCTTTTTTAAGTGACCATTCTTTATAACTGTCTGAGGTTTACTTAATTTGCAAAACCTTTGAAAATGGTTCCATTTTATACATTTGTGGCATTGCTACCAAATGCTAAGCATTTTTTTCTTTTAGACTCATGATTGGCACAACAATTGCGGCAGTTATCAATTAAGCTTGATTTGGGTTTTACTGTCTGCACTGAGCATGTCCTTTTCTTAGAACTTGCAGATAAACTATGTTTTTTTCCTGGGGAGCCTGCAGGAGTGGAAAATGCCATGTGCTTAGGCCTGATTTTGTTAGCCACATGTTGCATGCTGTCTATGTTTGCTCTGGAGCCTGCTGAAACCATGCTTTTATCACTGCAAGCATATCTGTGTGCCTTTCTGTAACTTCATGGATTTGAGAAATTTTAATAGCTTTGTTCAGCATTAAATCACTGTCATGAAGCAAAATCTTTCTCACTGCAGCACTATCAATACCACACACAAGCCTGTCCTTTATTAACTCATCTTTTAAATCACCAAACCTACACATTTTAGCTTTATTTCTCAGGTCAGTAATATATCCTGCAAATTTTTCCCCTTGCTTTTGATCTCTTGTGTAAAACAAATGCCTCTCCAATGTAATATTTTCCTGGGGGGTTACACATTTCCCTGAATTTGCATTTCAAACACTCAGGGTCTTCCCTTGATTCAGTCTGTACAACAATATGATGATTTCCACCTTCTTCCTCATATACAGCTGGTGCATACTCAAATGAATGCTCTCTTTCAATGGCCTCTGACTCAGCTAGGTTTAGCAAAATGAATGCCCTGGTGCATGCACCTTTGTGAGAATAATCTGTTTGTATAAAAATATTGTACTCTTGCTCAAATATTCTCCAATTCTCTGCAATATTCTGATCAAATGCAAGTAGTGATGGTTTTCAAAATCCATCTGCCATATTAACACATACCAGTAAAGGCGTTTGCAAGTATATACGAACACACACAAATATATATACATATGCCAGAAATTTATGTCAGGATTTGTAACTATACCCAATAGCACAACAAGCCTCTGAATAACTGAACTTTGCAAAATAAGTCTCTTTGGCACAGGAATACTCTTGAAATTACTGTACTGCAAGAAATCACCCCTTTTCAGTGTAAGAAACTTTTCAAAATAACTGCACTCTGCAAATAAACTGGACAGAAAAAGCTCAGAGTAAGAAATATTTTGAAGTAACTGCACTTTGCGAATAAATGGTATACAACACACTGAAACTTTCCCAAAATGGCTGTACTTTGAGAAATAAAACTGTACAGTGCAAGAAGCACTCTGTAATGGAGGGACTTTGTGAGTAGACACACCGAGCACAAGAAACTTTTCAAAATGTCCGTATTTTGGCTGCACTTTATGAAATAGTTGCACTTTGCACACAAATAAACTCTTTGGAATAAATGCACAGTAATAAGCACACACTGTAACCACTTTAACACACATTAAGATACTTTGAATAACTCTAGTTATGTCCTGAATACAAGACGAAATAGTAGTTATGCCAAAACACAGTACTTTGCCAAAAAACATGCAGTTGCCTTACTTGTTTATATTTAATGTGCCCTTTTTGATCAAATACCTTAATTTTAAACATTTTGTTTAATTAATAATCTTTATGTGCCTCTCACTTGCTTAATAATGTGGTCTGTGCCCCTGCAATGCTCTGTTTTATCTTTTTTATAAAATAAATAATTTGTGCAAGTTTTCATTACTTTCAGTTTGTTTCTGGCCCTTTTTGTACTTGGTTCACTTAGTTTGCCTTCACTGTTAACTCTGCACCTCATAGCTCTGAAAAGCCGTCTCTGTAATCCCACTTCTGACTCCATGTCACTTGTCCAGTCAAGATAAAACAGACGAGCATTCATGGGTTCTGTTCAACCAGCTTTATTATGTACAAACACATCAGAACTGAGGTTTAATAACTTTAACTTAGATAAACTTATAAACAAACTGCCTATTACACTCATACATGCTCAATCTCTGTCTGCACTCTCAAAATAGCACTGATGCTAGTACATGCTTGCTATTTATATGCACGTGATGTCCTTGGAAATACTTCTTAAAGGTACAACATATACACACTATTCTACATGCCTCCATCTTTTGCTCTTTCATGTTGAGTTAGTGGTTGGAATATATGAAAGTTATAGCCATGCACTGCCAGAGTGCTTTCCATGACTTTGAACCATGTTTCAGTAACAGCATAGATGTCAGCATTTTCCAGGTGAGGGAAGCGTCCAGGGAGTATAGTTTCTTGTTGAGACTCCTAGCATTGAGCAGTAACACCTTTAGCTTGTTCTGAGTAGCTTTTGTTATGTCAGACCTGAGCCATGGGAAAGATAAGAATAATGTCTCGAGGCAGAATCACTCATGTATTAGTGAAAAGATACATCTGACTTTGAAAAAAGACTGTCTCATTTTATCCCAAGGGCAAATTAAATTGCTCTGTGCATGGTGATAATATTACAGGTGCTGTTGTCAGCCAGTAAATATCTGCCCACTATGACCACATGCATCAGAGACCATTTGGAGATCATCTTCCTTTTTTAGCATGGCAATTTGATGTCCTACTTCTCCGACTTAAAACTAATGCACAAATCCACTCTGTATACTAAATGTTTGTAAGATTCATATTGTATACTAAATGTTTATAAGATTCATATCGCATAATCAGTAGATGTAAGTCAGAAATGTCATAACTGGCATTATCAAGAGTACTGCACAATCATTTAACATGAGTAAGCAGAACCAGGAGGGAGAAATGCAATCTGGTGTCAGCATACTGCCATATGTAGAGCTGTCAGTGGTCATGACAAAGGGAAAAAGTCTATAAACAGTGCTGACAGGGACCTCCCTGAAAATATAATTCAGTTGAAAGTAAATTAATATATCAATTGCTAACTTAAGACAAACAGTAAGCACTACTTTGTCTCAGAGTGTAGTTACTTTAAAGTGTTAATGCTTGGAAATTCTATCTATACTCTGCAAAAATTTATACGGGGACTGAAGTATTGTACATTTTGACTACTTAGTTCTTTTGAGGAAGTTCTTGTTGAACTTTTGTATGTTCTTTCTACTGTCTCTTGACTACTACAGTGTGCCTAGCTTAGTGATACATTTATGAAGAGAGCACTTTGCCTTTCATCTGGTATCACATGTCTGAACAAGACATTGAACATGAAGTCTTAATTTCTGCCATCTGTCTGGAAGTATGGTACAAAAAGTTAAGTCTCCGACCTATAACACATTTCCTGTGCTGTTCTCTTATTTTTTACTTTTTCAGGTTTCATTTACACAACTGTATTTATAAGGAAATCACTTAACTAGTCCAAGGTTTCATACAAGCAATGTAGATTGTGATTATGATGCAAATAAATTCTGCTTTTATAGGAATATTTTCCAAATTATTTGAGACAATATTATTTTTCCTTCCGGAATGACACATTTAAAATTGTAGTGTTTGTCAAGGAATACTGTATCATCAATTGCCAAGTATTTTCATATTTCCATTTTCACTAGATGTTTGGAGCAAACATATATTCATGCCATAAATCTGCAAGCTTTATATGATGGTTATAACACTACAGAGATACATGAAAAAAATCTGCATGGGTATTTGTCCGGAACACTGCATTTGCTAGCTGTATTGTGCCCTACTTTTGGGTTACATTAAAGTGCAACACTAAGGCTTAACCAGACACATTGAGGGCTGTATAGATGTTTAATAAATCTGACTGAGAGCAACAGTGAACAATATTTTATTTCAGCATTTCATGTTATTCCATTCTATCCACTTAAATTTCATAAGAATTATATAGTTGCTGCTTGCTGTAATCTGAAAATAGTTTTTCTTTTCCATCTAAAACTTTTCAGGTTAAGTTTCTTGTTTAATATTTGAAGCTAAAATCTCACATGTAGCTTTTCTAATTAGTTTATTGTTTTGACAAAAACATTTTGGAGAAATGTTTATTAAATACAGTGTTGCTATTTCTGTGTTTCTATGAGTTTGGCAGATTCAGGAAAGTAGTTATAAGGGAAATATATTTCTTTATAAAATTCACTGCACAGTTTAATTACAACGTGCATGTGGACAAAAATATATATATAGAATTATAATTTGACGTATTTAAAAGTTCTATGCCTTTGTAGTAAAATACACTATAATACTATTTATCCTCTCTAGTAATTTCTGTTGTCAGCAAGAATGTACACATATGCAAAAGATATCATATTGTACTAATCAGTGTATTCTAATATCAAGTCATGTATTCTTCTCAGTGAAATACAAAAAAAAAAAATAAAAAGGACGCCCACCATTATTTTAGAGGCTGTATTTACAAAACTCAGAATTTTGAAATGTTACTGGAGAATTACACATTTCACACACATAGTTTCCTTTCTGTAGTTCTCTTTGCTCTGAAGAACTGTAAACTTCAGGTAATATATTTATAAATGGGGGTGGCATGTGGTCTTGTTGGGGTCAAAGCCCTAGATGCGGAGTACTAGAGTATAATAATCTTGCATTAAGTAGGTTTAGTTTTTTTTCTTTGTTTTCATAATTACTCATTTTCCCCTTTTGTTTAATTTTTAAGGGTTTCATTATTGCAGGCTTATTATTTTAGAAAAAAATACTGTCACTTGTAACATGTACATGGTCTAGTCTTTTGTTACAATTTTGTTTTTATTAATTGTGTATTTAATAATGTACAGTGCAGTGAGTAGCACTGTTGTCTCAATGCGATAAGATCTCCAGTTTGATTCTTGGCAGGGGTACCATCACTGTCGAGTCTGCATGTCCTGCTGTGCTCATGAGGGTTTTATTCAGGTGTACTGACTGCCCCCCCTCCCAAAGATATGCAGTGGGGTTGGCATTTTCCAAACTGTGTGTAGTACCAGTGTGTTTTTTTGAAATAGATAAGTACCTGTTTAGAATGGATTTCAATGCCCTGTTCCTATTGGATGGCAGAATAGGGTCCCGTGTCTCTATAACTTTGTAAGTGGTCTATCAGAAAATGGATGGACGGATGGATATACGGATGGACGGATGGATATACGGATGGATAGATGGCTGGATGGATGGATGGATGGATGGATGTGTGGATGGAGAAATGAAATACCATTTGACTGAACATTTCTTTGATGAAAGGTACAATATGGTTGAATGTGGTTGCTGTACTGCAGCACAAGTTATAAATGTCAGTAAGTTTAGGGCTAAAAATAAAGTTTATGTTGGGTTTAGAAGAGATGATTTTTTCTTGGCCAACATTTATGTTAGGGTTAAAATTATGTTTAGTGTTAGAGTAAGTTAGGTCTACCCTTAGATTTAAGGTCAAGTTTAAGTTTAGTATTAGAGTTAAATATAAAGATAGGGTTAGGCCTATAGTTAATGGGTAAATGGATATAATGTAGGATATTCTGTGTCATGAAGAGGCTTTGCCTCACACAAGATATCATTTGGTTAATTCTAAGCATCATTCTGTTTTCTGTATATTTCAATAAATGTATTTACTTTCAACTAGTATGTTTTATCAACAAACTGAATTTTGATATTTTAAATATTTTTAAGTTATGTTTTCTGTGAATAGTTTGTTTTCAAACATATGGGCTTGACCTAAGCAATAACTATAAATAAAACCAAAGAAGATGGCCAGTAGTGCCCACATTAATGGTTATCCAAGTTCAGCAAGAGGCCTAGAGCTTGTAAATTAAATTGCAGAGAGGGGGATAAGGATCAGTGATTGGCTTATCTTTATTTGTAGGCCATGGAAGGCACACATTGCCATTACACTGACCTCTAAAGCTAAGACTAGGTATTGCGGTTGATAATTTATAGATGTTTACTAAGCATGCAGAACAGAAAGCCAATGCACTGTCTTTATGAGTGACTGGCTCAAAGTCAAACAGTAGACAAACCCGTGCTAAGGGAATCAAAAATTAACTACAGAAGGCATGTTACTAATAGCTGTTAGCCTTAATTCTCTGCACTAACTGCCAGACAATTCGGATTTAGGGACAGTTTGCTATGCTTTCCATTCACATTAGTATCATTTACCATATGAGATGGACAGGCTGCAGAAAGAATTTGCTTATTCAGTTACTCTGGATGGGCCACTATATATAGTTAGCATGTGATAAGAGACTTAGGAACGCAGGTGGACAGCGGTCTCACCTTCGATAACCACATCGCCACAACAGTCAGGAAATCCTTCTATATAGCAGACCTCATCACTAAGGGATTTTCATCCATTAAAAAGGAGGTCATTGTCCCACTGTACTCATCCCTCATTAGACCCATCATAGAGTACAATGCCCCATTTGGTAATTATGAAAACAAAGAAAACTTTCTGCAACAACTGGAAAGGAATCAGAAACACCTCACTAAAAGAATCACAGGCCTAAGCAGATGTCCTATGCTGACCAACTAAAAAAAACTCCAGCTATACTCTGTCACATATAATCTTGTCAGAGGCGATCACTGCTTAACATACAAGACCATGTCAAACCCAGAGCTGTTGGACATGCTACACTTAAAGAAATCCCAATCCATCAGAACCACATGCTCTAGGGACCTAAACCTTGTCATCACAATGAACAAGACATGATGGAGGGATAGGTTCCTGACCCAGAGACACCCCATACTCTGGTATAGACTGCCCATACGTGTCAAGCAGAGACCCTCCTTGGCCCTCTTCAAAAGGAACCTTGATGACTGGATGGGAGATAGGAAATTTACCCCGGGGATCATGTCAGTCACCCTACTAGACAGGGGTCCAGGAAAGTAAATATTGTGGGAAGCAATAGCCAGGGAATTGTTATGGCTAGGCTTGCATAGGCCCTAAGGCCAATAGCCTAGTACCAACCTATGAACCAAGCTTTTCTGTAGTTGCATCTCTCAATCTAAGCAAATGTAAATACATTTTAAACACCACATGGGACATGGTTCTATGGTTAGTAAAAAAACAAAGCAGTATACTCTGATGATATAACAGTTGAGGTCCTTCATGATTTGACATGTTTGGATGAGTGAGGGGCTGGAAGTTGAGACCATTACCCTGAACACCAAAGTATATAAGTACAGTTATAAGACAGTGCAACACTGACTTAGTAAATGTAGCCCAGTATAGTTTGAAGTATGATATATATATATATATATATATATATATATATATATATATATATATATATATATATATATATATATATATATATATATATATATATACACACCCTAAAATATATGACAGCAAATCACACTTCCATGTATTGAGTGCCGTTTCAGTCAGGCTGGTTATACTATTTTAGACATTGTGATGACATTATAGTTCTTAATGATTTTTGGTTTATGTACTTCCCTTATTCAATTTCTCATTCCATATTTGCCTGCAATACTTTCTCAGAAACTGTGCTGCTTGGAAATAAAAACTTGTATCTGCAAGTGATTCAAATAATTTTACTTTCACTCTTCTAAGTGTTCAGTATTTGATATGACACTCATGAATGTATACACATACAGTAGATACACCACACCCACATACTTATATAAATATGGAGTGCTGGGGTTCTGAGATGTAATCATGAAGAGTAATATGTGCCTCTGTGGGTTTGGATAACAAGTGTATAGTAATGCAGTAAAGGCAGATTTATTAGACTATTATAGTGCAATAGTTATTATTTCAGATTAACATGATATCTAGAATTTTAGAGAAAGCTTTATGAATTGTGAGACAGTTAAATGACACAGTACAAAGGATTTTGCTGAAGACATTTCTGAGAGGTTTATAAAACAAAAGTCAATTATTGCAGATAGACAAGCAGTGGAACAGGGTACCATCTGTGTACATCAGGATGAGGAACAACCCTTATTGACATCAGTATGTGAAGAGAGCTTAACCTTTGATGAAAGAGAAAACAAAAGAGTAATAATGGAAGATTTGTCTATATATGTTATATAGCTTGATAAACCAAATGAGGGAAGGACAGATGCTGTATTATCCAACAGGAAAAATAGATTACAGGAAGTCTGATCATAGAAGTTAGTGAAAATCTTTCTCTAACCTACAAAGCATCTCTAGTAACCAATTTGCAGTCTTCCTTGAAATCAAAATTAGAAACATGCTATAACAAGATAGCTAAATTTGCTGCAAATAGTCGGCATTCCACTCACCACTGTACTGCCCTAAAAGAATTGCAATGGTTTGAATTCCCCCACTACCTATCACTCCTTCAGCTCACAATTACTCATAAATGTATATACAAACCACAAGATTGTCCTGCACTTTGCTTCCTACTCACCCTTTATAACCCCATTAGGCATCTATAATCTGAACAACGTCTTATTCAAGTCCATAAACTTAAATTATCTGCAAGCCAGCTACTTTATTCTTGGAGCATTGCCAGAAAATGGAATAATCTACCTTCATTAATTCATTTAGAACAAAGGCCTCAAAGCTTAAAACTGCTCTGCACAATCATCTCCTCTCCAATTGGATGTGTAACTGCTCAGTTCCTTCCTCTGCCATTACTTGAACTGCTAACTGAACCTAAATCTGTTTATATCCCAGCCTCTGTGTCATTATCTTGTCCTTTCAATAATTCCTAATGAATTTTAACTATTTAATTCCACCTCTAGATTTCTCTTAACTCCCTAGCCCCCCCCATTTCTTCCCTTCTCGTCTGCTTGTCATTCTACTCCATTCTCCCTCCCTCTCTCCTATTCCTTCTTCCCTTTCTGTTCCCTGTTTGCCCATCTTCCTTACTAGATCTCTTCCCTACCTCTTCTTCCTTTTCCTTCTTCTTTTCTTTCATTTTTTTTCTTTTTTCTTTTTCTTCCATCCGGCTCCTCTATGTACTACAAAGTTTCTCCCCCTATTCCTCCTTCCATGTTTTTAAAACATGCATATATGTTTTTTTGTTCACTCAAAGTAAAGCTATGAATTATATGCATACCATGGTACTTTAATCTGTATAATACTTAACCGCTCTATCTAGCTTGTATTATGCCATGATATTAGTGCCTGTACTTTGTGGTGCTGCGGTAGTGTTGCCGCCTCACAGCAAGACGTTGTCCCGTTCTATTCTCAGCTAGAGCGTCTTCTGTGTGGAGGCATGCATGAATGAGTGTGCCTTCATTGAAGGTTGTGCATCAGGGCTGGTAACTCGGCATGTAAAAATCCACTACCAAACATTAGCAGACCGGAGTTCCGCCGTGGCGACCCCTAGCCGAAAGACACAACAACAACTTTGATCATGTTTAGCATGGCTGTTAGTTTATTGCATTACCACCTTTTCTATTCTGTCTAATTTTCATGCATATTTCATTTGTAAATTTTTTTCTTCTTGTAATTATCTTGAGTTTCCCATGAAAAATTTCTGCTAATTTTTATGTGTCTATTATTAACTGGAGCTTTTCTCTCCGGGCCTCCACTAAAAATGTGCTTCTTTTGGCTCAGTGGACTTTCCTGGTAATCAAACACCAATAAATAAATAAATAAAATACAACACAATTTCTGATACATGATCAAGCAGGGACTCTATTTATAAAAACTAATACACACATGTCATGACAAGGTAGAAGTGAAGCATTTATTTTTTAAGTAATATTTAAGTGACATATTGTTACAGTGGTCTGAATAGATAATATTACATGTTATGTTGTCCTATCTTACCTTCATTCTTGCTAGTTGGGTTTGGAACTGCTTGAGAGCTTGCCCTGTTTCGAGGCTATGCCCTGTCCCATGATGCCTAGAAAAGATTACCCAAATCCCGTTTGCCGCTAAACTAGATCGGGTGCTTCTCACTGGGCTCAGGCTAAGGGAAATTCTTGTTTGGCTATATGATACTGTTGTTTAGTGTTTTTTTGATATAAATATTGTT
Source organism: Protopterus annectens (assembly GCF_019279795.1). Taxonomy (NCBI): domain Eukaryota; kingdom Metazoa; phylum Chordata; order Ceratodontiformes; family Protopteridae; genus Protopterus; species Protopterus annectens. The sequence continues at coordinate 1,989,442,193 of NC_056729.1, read as the reverse complement.
GCAAAGTAGTTCTAGAGACTTTAGGATTAGTTTGTGCTACTTTTATAGTTAGCACTTGTTGTTCTTTTATTGTGCTTGACCATCATTGTTTGTTAGGCCTACAAACCCTTTCCCATCTTAAAGCCTTAGTTTCTCCATACGAACCTGTTTTTAGTTAGAGGGTTCATCTTTTATCTTTGTTTTTCATCTCATTTAAGTTATAGTGCCCCCCCCCCCAAGTTTTCTACTTTCTTCCCTTACAGAGGTCTCATCGTTTTAGTTAGAGACATCTCCTCTGGCTAGAGGGGATCATCGCTTAAGTTAGAGACCTCTCCCCTAGTCCCTTCTCCTCCCCGTGTGTTTTAAAAAAAAAACAGTATAACGTTTTGTCTAGTTACTGGCTTTTTCCTACTTGTTGTGTGTTGTTCTTAAAATTGTGTAGAGTTAATAGCCTTTATTTTTGCCTGTCAGATAGCTTTTCCTGGACTGTGTGGCTGCTGTTGTAGTGGATTTTTTGTGAATATGTCCAAGGAAGGGAAAGAATTAAAGCATTCAGGCTTCAAGAAGTGTGACTCCTGTACACAAAAGTTGCTGATAAATGAGGGACACACCAGTTGTGTCTATTGCTTAGGTGCGGTATGCCTTCAGGACTCCTGCTCTGTTTGCCATGGTTTTAGCTACAGGGTCCTGCAGGAATGCAAGAACAAAGTCATTGTTAGGGGATTGATTAAGGCTCCTTTTGCTGAGGCATTACAGGGAAGTCAGACCTCTAAATCTTTTCATTCCCCAAGATCTGACAAATCCACAAAGAGGGCTGCTTCTTCGGCTCCTGCGTCTGAGACAGCAAAGAAGCCATCTAAGAACACAACTTCAGACTCGAAGGCTTTTGGGCCTGATGAGGCTACTCCTACAGTTCCACCTACTTTATTGGAACTGATTAGGAGCCATACGCGGAGCCAGTCCCCAACCTTGGAGCTGATCTCCTCTCTACCTGAGTCACCTCTTTTACAGTCGGTGGCTGGTAGCTTAAGATCCTTGACCAACTCATCTCATTCCTCCATAAACCTGTCAGATGATGACATGGAGCTGGTGGTCAGGAGGTTGTTTCAGACTCTGGCACTGGCCAAAATTCTTTTGAGTCCGGCACAGAAGGAATTGGAACCGATGACTGTTAAGGCCCCTTCTTCTGTTCCTCCTCCGACCCAAGTGGTCTTGGAGCCAGAGTGCTTGGATGTGCTTGTGGTGGAACCGTCAGGCCCTAGACCTCCTCTGGGGTTCTAGGTCCTGACTTCTGCTCCAACCTCTTCAGTGCCATCTTCTCAAGAATGGTCTTGGAGCCAACAATCCCCCTGTTGGGTCCAGGAGGAGAGTCAGTTTGGACCTTTGTCGGATCCAAATCTACGTCTTGGAGCTTTGGCACAGGTCAGCTCAGTGCCCAAATTGGCCTCGGAGCCCAGCGTCTTGGCTCACGGAATGTCTCCTGGCTCTTTGGAACTGGAGGCTTCTTTGGGTCCAGATCGTGGTGCCTTTGAGGTCATGAGGAGTGTGCTGTCACCCATGACATCTCCACTCTTGCAGGCACTCTTCCCCCAAAAGTGCCGGCATCTGCCTGTGTACCATCCCCCATGGCATAGAGAACCAATGCCCCAGGATACCCCATTGGGTGAGTCACTCTCTTCTGAAACTTCCACAGAGGACCCCTCTGGGGAGGTCCTTCAGAAGACAACCTGTAAGAGGAAACATCTAGATTCCCCTGAGGAGTCTGTCATGTCAGATATGGTTTAGAGGACTCAGAAGGGTCCCCGCAGTTGCCCTCTGAGGTTGTTTCCTTTTCAGCCAACCTAGATGTCCTGAAGCAGAGAGGTGGCTGGAAGTCCCTTACCTCTTCCGTATACCTAGAGGCATTTGGATCTCAACCTTCCACCTCTTGGGTGTCTCCACCTTTTGATCAGCTCCTGGGTGTAGTCAGTCAAAAGGCATGGGGCTCTTCAGAATCGGTGGAACCTGTTCCGAGGAGGCCCAACAAATTTATAACTGCTCCATCTGATAGGGAATTCTTATTCAAAGGTGTCACAGTAGATGCTATGCTGGTGGTGGTGATGGCCACCAAAAAGAAGTTAGCAGAAACTTCTTCATTTGTCCAGCTGCTAAATAAGGAATCTTGAACAATGGACAGATATGGGAAGCGTATGTTCTCATCAGCAGCCTTTACTCTCAGGTCACTGAACTACTTAACTCATTTTACCAGACTCCAGAGGGATCTCCTGAAGGAGCTAGGAGATACCCTCCAAGGTTCTACAGCTGCAGGGGTGTCAGACAAGCTGACCTCTCAGCTTGCAACTGAAGCTCATCTCTTACGCAGTCGATGGAGTGAGTAGGGCAACAGACACAGGAATAGCTCTGAGGAGACATTCCTGGATGCACCTTTGTGAGTTTGCTGACCCCTTCAAGTCTTCCTTTATAAATGCCCCTTTTGATGGCTCATCCTTGTTCGGGCCAAAAGTTGAAGAGACTGTGACCAGGTGTGAACAGGAAGGTAAAACTCTGTCTGCCGTGGGAGTACATTTTTCCATTCCTCCCAGGCCTTCTCCCAAAGGCCAGAAGGGCAGTAAAATGACGTTCTATAGGTTCATAGGTTGGTACTAGACTTTTGGCCCTAGGCCCTATAATAGCCTAGCCATAACAATTCCCTGGCTATTTCTTCCAACACTATTTACTTCCTGGACCCTGTCTGGCAGGGTGACTGACGTGATCCCGGGATCTATAAAATTCAAAGAGCTTCACCGGACACACTGTGACTTTTTCCCCAGGGCAGAGGGGAAAATAATAATGGAAGACACCAACCTCATGGCAGAGGGGGTTCACAAAATCAGGGCAACAGAGATACATTCTCTGGCACACCCTTCCAGTGCTCTTGAAAGGAGGCCCACCTGCCCACCTCTGGAGGCAGTCAGGGGCAGACTATCATTGTACCCCAAAGCCTGAATAAACATCACTCAAGACAAATGGGTACAGTCGATAATATCCAAGGGTTACATTATACCCTTCTCAAACCCACCCTGCAATCAAGATCAGTCCCAGACATTCCACTCTGTCAAAGGGATCAGGCAACCCTAGAGATACAAAGGCTGCTAAGAAAATGAGTCATCCAAGAAGTCCCCACAGACCAAATTGGCTCCGGAACTTACTCAAGGTTCTTTTTAGTTCCAAAGAAAACAGGGGACTTGAGACCCATCTTGGATCTCAGCAGACTGAACAAGTCAGTGAAGAAAACAAAGTTCCGGATGGTGACACTGCAGTCTATACTCCCTTTTCTGGGACAAGACAATTGGATGTGCTCGATCAATCTTCAGGATGCGTACTACCATATAAAATGGACAGATGATCCAGGAGACATCTAAGCTTCTGGCTGAGAGCCAATCATTACCAGTTCAGAGCTCTGCCCTTTGGTCTCAGTACAGCCCCCAGAGTGTTTACCAAATGCATGGCAGTAGTCACGGCTCACCTGAGGTGGCTAGGATTCCGGGTGTTTCCGTACATAGATGACTGGCTCCTGACCACCAACACTGAGCATCTACTAACCAAGGCCAGAGACACCACTGTTCATCTATGCTTGGAACAGGGCATCACCATAAATTTTTAAAAATCTGCCTTGTTGCCATCACAGCATATTACATTCAGAGGAGCAGACTTAAACACAGTAGACATGGTAGCAAAGTTGCCTCATGACAGGATACAGACACTGCATCATCAAGTGTTCATCTTGCTCTTGAAAAGGAAGGTACAGGCAAAATGTGTTATAAATGTCCTAGGCATGAAGGCAGCTGCAATCACATTAGTACCTCTAACATGGCTACATATGAGAGTCCTGCAGTGGCTACCCTTTGCTCAATGGTCCATACAGGAGTTACCCATGTCACACAAGATCTTCATCACAGACTCCTACAAGAAGGACCTATGGTGGTGGCTTCTAGCCATGCAGGTAACCCTAGGCAGACCATTCACTCTGCCTCATCCTGTAGCTACAGTGACCATGGATGCTTCCCAGATAGGGTGTGGGGCATTATCTGGGAAAGACTATCCAGGGAACTTGGCAAGAACATGAGTACCACTTGCACAACAGTGTCCTAGACATAAGAGCGGTGCTTCTGGTGTTGCAAGCACTCATGAGCTCTCTTCCACCAGGTACGATTGCAATACAGATGGACAATATGCCTGTAGTGTAGCATATCAAAAAACAAGGTAGAACCAGATCCTAACCCCTGTGTTGGGATGCTCAGAGAGTATGGCAATGGGAAATTTCTTCTCATCATATTCTGATTGCAATGCATATCACGGGGAAATCCAATGTGATAGCGGACAAATTAAGCAGAGCAATTTTAATGCCTCATGAGTGGTTCCTGAATCAGGAAATTGCAAACCAAATCTTTTGCAAGGGGCCCAGTCTTGCTGTGATCTTTTCATCATGCCCATGAATGCCAAATGCAGCAGCTACCTTGCCCTAATCCCCCCTCTGGGGGGTCATGAAGGGATGCACTTGTTCATGATTGGCCCCCGGGACTTCTTTATGCTTTTCCCCCATTTCCACTAATCCCCAAGGTTCTATAGAAAGCCAAACTGATGAGTTGCAGGTTAATTCTCATTGCTCTGTACTGGCCTCATCAAATCTGGTTTAATTTCCTATGGCCCCATCTCTAAGAAGAGCCGTGGATTCTGGGCCCGGTACCAAATCTTCTGACTCATCAAGTCAGGAATGTTCCATCCCTCTATTCAAACCCTCAGACTGACAGCTTGGCTGCTCCACTTCCAGTCTTAGCCAGGCTTCCAGACATTTCCCCAGCTGTGAGAAACATTCTACTTTCATCTCATAAAACTATGACTAGAAAGCTTTACGGTAGTAAATGGAAAAGGTTTTATTGTTGGGCTTCAAAGAATCGAACTGACCCCTTCACAGTCCTTGTAAGTACAATCTTAGACTTCTTAGCAGAAATCTTTAATCAAGGCACAGTAGCAGCTACCATATGAGTACAATTAGCTGCCATTTCTAACTACCACGTAGGAGACATGGGATCAAAAAAATAATGTCTCACAGGTTGTGCAAAGCTTTCTTGAGAGGTACTTTTTTATTAAGACCACCAGTAAGGGAACCACCACCTCACTGGGATCTCAATTTGGTGCTGACTACTTTGATTCTCCCACCATATGAACCAGCTCCCTCTTGCCTACTGAAATTTCTAACCTGGAAAACAGCCTTTTTGATAGGCATTACTTCAGCTAGGAGGGGTTCAGAACTTCAAGCTCTGTCCATTCGCCCTCCATATTTGTTTTTTCACAAAGATAGAGTCTCTCTTAGAACAAATCCTTCATTCCTTCCAAAGGTATGTTCTGAGACCAATTTGAACCAGTCCATTGACCTGCCCATTTTCTTTCTGAATTATGGCAACAAGGCAGAATATAAGCTACACCAATTGGATGTCCACACCCAGTTATGTTTCTACTTGCACAGAACGAAAGAATTCAGGAAATCCAACCAGTTAGTCATCTCTTTCTCAGATAACAAGAAAGGTGCACCGATATCTAGAGTTACTTTGTCAAAATGGCTTACTGACATGATAACCTACGCATATAATTCTCAGTATAAACAATTGCCAGAAAGGATTAGGGCCCACTCAACAAGAGCTATGTTGACTTCGGCTTTTCAAGCCAGATTGCCTTTGGACTCAATCTGTGCTGCAGCCACATGGGTCAATCCTTATACCTTCATCTCTCATTACAAAGCAGACCTGACCTCATGGAACAGGGCTTCATTTGGTTCCACGAGTCTGAAGAGTTTATTCCCTTGAGCCACTCAAGAAAGAAGGTGCTTGGGATGCTGTCCCAACCAGCAAGAATGAAGGCGAGATAGGGCAACATGACATTAAGAAGTTATGTACTCACCATAATGTTCCGTGTTTGTTGTCCATAATCTTGCCTTCATTCTTGCGTCCACCCTCCTTCCCCCAACCTTCGCTCCTGAAGGATCGAAAGGAATTTATTATTGATTTAAAAAAAAATCATGCTCTGATTTCCTTCTTGCCTCATGAGATATAGGCTAGGAGTTATTACCATCGCCTTTGCATATCAGCTTCTAATATGTTAGTAATCTGCAAACGAGATCTGGGTAATCTTCCCTAGGTATCATGGGATGGGGTATAGCCTCGAGCCAGTGGAAGCTCTCAAGCTATAGTAATAGGCCGAGTCAGAACTGATCCTCTGTTCCAAAGCCAACCAGCAAGAATGAAGGCAAGATTATGGACAACAAACATGGAAAGTTATGGTCAGTACATAACTTCTTATTTTCTCATGCCTTAAGGTATGGGGTTCAGTCAATCTCTGACCGCTGTCTCTATGGAATCTGTATGTTTTTCCCCTCATCTTTTGATGTTATTTAGAATACACTTCTTCCTGCTCCATTCCAACTTCAGTTTACATTTCCACTTGTGGCCCAAATATTGATTGCAAGTGGTGTGCAAGGATTAGTTTGCTCACACTTTTAACAAATCAGAAAACATACAGAAATAAAAAAGCAAAATGCTTGTACTTATAATGAGCTTAATCATTTTAAATGTGGACGTGCCATGAAGCAAGATTAATAAGTGAATATGAGGTAATAGGAAAAGGATGAAAGCAAGTTAAATTCTTGTGGAGCCTTTCTCCCTGGGCCTCCACTGAAAATGGGCTCAGTGCTCAGTCGGACTATCCTGATATTCAAAAGCAATAAATAAATAAATTAATAAATAAATAAATAAATAAATAAATCTGCAGAGTTGGATCAAAAATGCATTTATATAACAGGTCATTAAATACATTAACATTTAGGTGATAAATAATGCAAATGCATGTCCTTTTGCAAAGATATCAAGTCAGTTTAGCAATATTGAGAAATTACATTTGATGAGGAAAAAATAGGTTACAGCAAATGAAATATTTGATCATTTTGAATACACTGCAGTTTTAAAGGTTGAAATGTAGTGTGTATAGCCACAAATGTATTTTTTGTACTATGCAGGCAGTAAAGAAATCTGTGAGATGTGCATTGTGGGTTGCTGCTATCAGTGAGACTGGAAAAAAGAAGGGGGCACTTTAGGGAATCAAATAGCTTTAACAGGGGTGGACATCAGCATGTGCAACAGTGGAACAAAGAAAGACTGAGGTTTTATGAAGGGCAAAATAAGCATGACCCAGGGCTAAGAGTCAGGAGGTATTTGTAAAGAAGCTCCCTAAGCTTTAGTTTAAAGTTAATAGAGGTATAACATCTAAGTGGAAAAAATTTAGAAAAAAAGGGACACTGTTGCAGTGTGTGCAAGAAGTGATATATAACATGAGAATTGTCTGAAAAAACTGTCATATTACTGGTAAATTTGACTGAAAACGTAAGGGAGTGCCATGAGACCTGGTTAGAGAGTTATGATAATGGTGGAAGTTGCAGTGTTGAGTCTTTCCTCGTAATTTAGGTAATCTATGGAATGACTTAGTCAGTTATTACTTATCTCAGTCATTCATTAATTAATTTATTAATTTGGTACCCATGCATATAATCTGGCCAAAAGTGACCCTTTACATCTATAACTCAGGTACAGAGCACAATTACATAATCTGCATACATGTAAAGGACCAGCTTACATGAGCTAAAAATTGCAGACATTTGCAAGCAGAGTACTAAATAATATATATACACGTTATATATGATACAAAAATATAGTTTTGTATAGCATTACTATGGATACCTAATTATATATGTAATAAACATGACTAGGTATTACACAGGCCAGGAATCATAGACATTTATTACAATTCATAGTGCGAATTAGAGCAGATAACAGTAATGTGCAGATGTTGGTAATTCAGAGATATAGGTAGTGTAGTCACCCATTGTAAAATACAGTTCAGTATGCCGTATGAGCAAATGATCACAAAATGACAGGGCAATGAAGTTTTGCTAATGAGACATACAGATTTTTTTTAAAATGATGACATTAAACATGGCACAGTGATTCTGAAACATGTAAAATGGGCTTGTTTGCTGCACAGCAAACTTATTTTGAACATCAGTGAGTTCTGGATTACATAGTATGAATATGCTTGGAGATGCTACAGCTATAGCTGAACAACATGTTGTGTTAGTGTCTGTCACTAGTGCCAGTACATGTGTTGTTAAACATTGCAGATATCCATTTACAGACAGAACTATCAGTGACTTAAGTACTATCATCGCATGGATCAGCAGATAGTTCCCTGATACAGGGTGGACAGGGAGACTTTATGGGGGGTAGTCAAGCTGTATCATCCCCAGAATTGGGGCAAATGCATGGCCTGCACATCACAGTGTACACTGTGGTATGTGCAGGATCAGCCATCTTAGCTACAGTTGCCATGCACTGACCAACAGAGGATATGGTAGACATATTGCAGGAGTTAGTTTTGCATTTCCTACAGCAGTTTTTTAATGTTATGTGGCACCATGTGGATGAGCAAATTGGGTTCTCACAAGTGTAGAAGAGAGAACAACCACTATGTAGGCATTTCATAGCATAGCCTGTTTCTCTGATGTCATGGGATCCATGGATTGTCCATACATTGCCATCATGACTCTACCTTGTCTATAGGGACAGAGATACATCAACAGGAAGGCTTTCAGTCCCTTAACTACTAGGTGGTATGTAATGCCCACTGAATTATATAATGTGTGCATAATAGACAGTAAATGATTCACAGATATAGTACACATCTGACCTATGACACCAGTTCATGTGTAGGAACTTCCCAGGGGATGATTTAGTTGGTAGATGCATACATATGTGGGTACTCAGGGAAGTGAATATATGTATATGCAAGCAGGGAGTAGACCACATATAATGGGATGACCGTTGTATGTTGCAGGTGATGCTAGATATGCTTTGAAGCCACAGATTATGTGCTCTATTTTCAACCCTCAGATCACGGCAGTGATTGCATGCAACATCACCCATGTAGAAATACATAGCATGAGGTTGGAGAAATGAGCGTTGCTTCCACTGACTTGACACATATTAGCCAAGCTCCTGCAATATGCAGCAGATACTTGCAGAAACACCTTTGTGGCATGCCACGTTGCATTGCATGACACTGCATAAGCAGCTACAGTAGCAAGGACACATTCCAGCAGGTCTACAACAGGAGTAGGACTAGCAATATAAGAGCAGGCTGGAAAGTCCAGGGTGGCAGGTGCAATGCATTGTGGCACTTGTGAAAATGTGAACTCTGGTCCACAGCTATGGGTCATGACAAAGACAACAAAGAATAAAATGATGCATGCATTATACATATGGGCTATGGAAGGCAGTGCATACAATGGCCATGCTATGAAAGAGATGCAGGTAATGGGGTGAGCAGGGTAAAATCATCATCATTTGCATAGCTGATTGGTGGGCACAGTGACAGTTTAAACAACACTGTAATATCAGCAGGGTCACAATAAGGTGAATTTGGTAGCAAATTAGTTTTCTGGCAGGTTTTGGGGAGTCAATGGTCACATCTTCCAATGGTGGAATTGAGCTGTCATGTCACGACCTTTGGAGCATTCCACTGTGGTGATTTGCAGTCTCATTGCTTGATGCGGTCTATCACAGGGAATGTGTAGAATTACAGGATCAAGTGTGTGCACTCTCTCACGGTGTCCTGTGTCAAGACCTATAGTACATAGCTGTCCATGACTTGGACAGTGGTCACAAGTAGATGTGATGATTCATGTACCAGCAGGTGCCAATGAAGGTGTAGAACCATGGCAATGTTTGAGAGCAGCCTGGCAATGGAAGGCAGATGGTAATCTCAAGTAATGTCAACATCCAATGCCATGAATCTACCAGTAGCCAGGTGTGTCAAGCTGAGTGACCATAGCTGACATTGAAGTCATCTTAGCTGAGAACTGTACAGTGTGTGTAGGGGTGACATGTGCCCAGCCACCACATATCTGGACCCTCCCAATGCTACACAGTGCATGACCTACAGAGTCCGACTGGGAGTGATTAGCATGTGATTCACTGAAGTATCAACAGAGGCCAAATTTGTCACCAGAGACATGAGCAACAACATAAGCTCACTGTCCATATACTCCACGTCTCTGTGCAGGCATTGCATGCTTTCATCCAAGCAAAACAGACCTCCATACCTCTCAGCCTTTAAGCTCAAAAAATTCTGAACAAAGCCAAAAACAATGGGGGAACAAAGGCCCAAAACCAGGGACAGAGTTAACAAATTGTTCTCATGAACTTAGAAAGTTGCAAGAATAAGAAGTTTGATATTTGCATACATTTTCTTAAGGATATGAAGTCTGAAACTCAAATGTATGTCAGTATATAGGGACTCTATAACTCAAACTATAATTTGCCAGAAAATGACACATTTTACAAGGGACATACCAAAAATATAAGGTAAACATCTGGGCATTCTGCATAAATCTGGACATATGATAGTTATGGAACCTGCAAACCATCTCACAATGCCAATGGTAGCAGCTGTTTGTGCTCATAGGCACCGGAAGCTGTTAAAGACGGGGGGGGGGGGGGCTGAGGGTGACAGGGGCACTTAGTGAACTAAAAAGGGTAATTTTTTTAAACTATTTGCTACCACAACATAGGTTCACTTGCATGACCTTTTAAGATTAGCCAATTCCCTTTTGGTGCTTGAATTAACATTTTCTGATTGGTCTTAGCTATCCCCATGGCTGATATTGTACGTTAGCCCTGGTGAGAACAACTGTGATCATACCATAGATAATTTGAGGGGGCCATGTAAGGGATGCAGCATTTAGTAACTGCCTCTATCCATTAGTGGTATGAGGGAAATACTGGAGTATATTTTCTATTACCCATCCTTAGATCCAAATTGCATTTGAATATGGATGGATGAGCTTTGCTTTATTTTTATGGATAGTGTGTTCCGGAAAAGTGGTAGCCTCTGTGATATATATCCATCTCTCCACAACATTCAGTTTAGATACCTGGACTGAGTATTTCTGATGCCATTTGACTTGCTGATGTTCAGTAAATCCATTTGTATTATGTTGGAGAATGCTTTGTATGCCAGACATGTCACCTCTAAGCACTGTAGGATTCATATATAGTAATAAATCTTTGAGGTGGTCCATGCAAGACCTATTGTTTAGGACTTGCATCCTTTTAATAAGGTATCTCTGAAGGTATTCCAATTGTTGCATGGGGCTGGACAGATACATGCCAAAGTGGGCATTATACAAAATGACTGACATAATGAGAGCTTTACAAAGGGGGACAACAACATCTCTAGATCTAGCCACAATCAATTTGTTTATAAGCTGTGCAATATAGAAAGTCTTTCTTATGACTCTGGGCACATATTGGTCAAAAGTTAGGTCACTGTACACACAAGTTCCCAAATGCCAAACAATTGAATCAGTTCTCAGAGGGCATTATCATGGTTTAGACACCTGTTATTATTTGGGACAAACCTTCCTGCATGATGGTTAAGTCATTTGGGGATTCAGTAACTTCTCTTAACTTGCAGTCATCTCAAACTTAGGTGGCCAAAGCTCTTTGGTATTTCCTTTTACTTTTGAGATGTATATGCCAAACAGAAAAAGTCTTAGCACCAAACCCTGGGGGACTCCATTAGTGACTGGTCTTTCTGCATCCTGTGAGCCATGTTGGCAATGCAGCTGGTGATGTAAGTGTTTGTTCTTACATTATTCATCTTTTGTACTACACCTAAGTAGGGAATTGTGTCAGAAGGCTTGTTCAGGTAAAGATAATGTGTTGTGAACTGATTTACCTTCATCCATTGCTTTGGTAACAAGAGTAAAGCTTAAAATTTGCCCATGATTTTGAGCCATTCACACTTTCCTCTGGGCTGTTTTCAAACACATTTTTAGGGCCATGCATACATGTATGCATTCCCTGATTCACCTTCCTGATTGTATTAAATTATATTCCTTGTATAATACAGCACCAGTTGTTAGAAGGTGTTTTAAATTTGTAGTTTTGAACAGTCTTCCAGTAAACAATGAAGAAAAATGCATGCACCGATAATGACAAAACTACCATATTCAGAACATTTCTATGATAACAGTCTACTTCCGCATACAATTGCATTTTCAATTTATTGTTTGAACATTTTTCGAGTAGGCAATGAAGCAAAATGCATCACCAATAATGACAACACTGCCCTATTCAGAACATTTCCATGATAACAGTCTACTTCTACACACAATATATAAATACAGAATCACAGTAGTGTAAGCCATAGGCATGTTGCACAGCTTCTTGAACTTATTTTCAATTGGGGGAAGGCAACAGGCCAAAAACTAGGGACACATTTTAAACATTGCTTGTATAATTTTGTAAAGTTGCTTGCATAAAATGTTGCATTACTACCATGCATTTCACTGCCAAGTCTTGGACCCAGAACTCTGCACACTACAGTGAGAGAAACATACCACTAAGCTAAACCAGCACTTTCTTGAAAGACAAGAAGACAAACTTAAATGGTTATCGTATCATTTAGTGAAGTCAGTTCTCACTTCTCACCATAGCGCTCAACCTCTTAGCACAAAAATATAGAACAAAGCCAATAATGAGGGAATACAGCCCCAAAATAGGGACACATTTCAAATATTGATTTTATAACCTTAGAAAATTGCTAGAATAAAAGGTTTTGTTTTACCACTCCTGAAAACCAGAGGAACAGAACAAAAATGTGATGCATAAATTCACAAGTGATGGTGGCTAGGGACTTTAGGCTCTTTTTACCTGTACCCAAGGTACAGGGTTTGAGCCTGAGTACCTCTTGCCACCAGATATATCCTGTTGGGAGCATTTTCACACGCACACACACACACACACACACACACACACACACACACACACACACACACACACACACACACAGGCTTACTGAAAGTAATATTCTGTGTTCAGCTTCTCTGTGGTACGTCTCCCAGCCATCAATAAGCAGCAAGCAGCTTCCAAAAATAAATCCTTCTCTGATTCCGAGTAGTCCATTCCCACTCACAAAAGCATTTAAAACTGGGAATACGTGCACCGCGAGCTCAACTCCGACAGGCTGGATGAGCTGATGTCATCGTGCATGTCAGGTAAAGTATGAAAATAATTAAAAAATAAAGATGTAATGATCTGCAAAAGTGGGGGGGGGGGGCTCCCCTCCTGACGCCCATGGTTGTGCTTGGATCACTAATCACTAAGCTCAATATCTGTTGATTTATGCTGATTATTGTACTCATATCAGGATGGAATATTGGGTTACAATGGTGTTGTGAATGTCACACTTCTCCTGCAAGGTGGGTAGGCATACATCAAAGGCAGTGTAAAAGTCAGAAACTGGGTGGATTTGGGACTCACTGGGAACCCAGGTGATGTTCACAGTTACAGGGCAAACACTCTGCAATAGTGATGTTGTAGATTCAGCTTGTACCTCCACAGAAGCTCATGATATGGGTGAGACTTCAGATGATAATGTTACAGGCGGTGCAATTTTTTCATCAGACTCAGCCATGTGCCCATTGCTACCATCTTCAACTACGGTAGACCTGTTAATATCAGGCATGTGCTGTCCCTTTGTCCTGGTTCACCCACCTTTAGAACTTCGTAAGACAAGAACTCATCATACCTTTGGTAGCCCTCATTAATATGACTATATGCCCCTCTAATATGCTAAATAGTATACCGCACTATATATATATATATATATATATATATATATATATATATATATATATATATATATTTATATTTATATATATATATATATATATATATATATATATATATATATATATATATATATATATATATATATATATATATATTTATATTTATATATAAGTATAATGTATAGGGACATACATAACTTGATGTGGGGACTGTTAAAGTTGCAGCAGCAGCCCAGAGTTACCTGAAAGATCAAAAATACAGAGGGTCCTTGGTGAATCAGCCTTGTCAGACATGCCGCGCACTATATCATACAGACCTTTAGTGGGTAGTACTAATCTGTTGCAATCCTATTGACACTGAGGTGGTCACTGCTAGCACATCTCCCACAGCCAGACCACCTTCATGTCTGAGAGTTGTTATGCCTCTCCTGACAAGGACAACAACAGGAGCTCTTCCACTTTTGAAAGCTGTGTCTTTGTTTATTTATTTTATTTATTTATTACATTTGTTAACCAGGAAAGTCCGACTGAGCTAGGAGCCCATTTTCAGTGGAGGCCCGGGGAGAAAAGCTCCACAAAGAGTACAATTAATACATTGTCAGACACAGCATTAGTTCAAAGTACAGCACTATTAAGACAATAATAATACAATTATATTCACAATTAGCGAAGACAGCTATCGATAAAAATGATCCACAGAAAGCATAGTTGGACTGGAGATGGGATAAAGTAGCCTAGAACACAGTTTCCTATAAGCACTGTTGGCAAGGTAGCAAGCGTGGGATTAATACAAGGAATATTTAGTTGGGGAGGGATCAGGGAGAAACTGTAGCAACAGATAGTTGGTGGTCTACTCCCTGTGAGAGACTCATCCTTGAAAATCTCCTCTACCTTGTGCTTTGCATGAAGAATCATATCAGTTACCTTTCATCACAGCAATTGTTGAAGCCTGTTAGGATTGCCCACAGCACTAACATCCTATAGTGTTCAATACCATACCTTGTTCTGATCTATCTTGTCTACAGCACCTTTGTCTAGGATGCATATATCATGCATGTAGAGTGCCTTCAGTAACATGTTATATGTTAGTTATATTAAAACTCTCCTTAGTAAACTCAAATCTTGTTCCCCCGCCCCTGATAACCTACCTTCCCAATTCCTAAGAATTGCTGCTAACTCTGTGGCTCTTCCTGTCTCCATTCTAATAAACCACTCAATCCACGAATATATTTTTCCCTCTTTTGGAAGAAATACTATACTATCCCACTACATAAGGGTGGAAACTCCACAGAACTTTCTAACTTCCGCCCCATTGCTATTCTTTCTCACCTCTCCAAAATTCTAGAAAAGTGTATTCATTCTCAACTGCTTTCGTACCTTACTCAAAACAATCTTTTAACCAATACCCAGCATGGTTTTAGGCCCAAAGACAGTACTAACACAGCACTTTTATCCTTCTCTCATACAGTAGCTGAGGCCAGAGACAATAATAAACTTGTGTCTTGCCTTTTCTTAGATCTGTCAAAGGCTTTTGACACTGTTTCTCACAGGCTTCTACTTCAAAAACTTTCTCAGCTGAACATTTCTATCCCCACTCTAAATTGGTTCTCTAGTTACCTGTCCAGTCGCTTACAAGCAGTTAAATGGCAAAATTCTTTCTCACCCTTTCTGCCAGTTCAGACCGGTGTTCCTCAAGGTTCAATTCTTGGCCCCCTCCTTTTCAACCTCTTCACCAATGGCCTACACACTGCCAGCAATCTTTCCCCTGCTTTATTTCCTGTTAATAAGGACCTCATAGTATGTCAGTTATGCCAATGACTCCATTTAGCACCACTGTCTCTGATTCACATCTAGAACACAATGCAGTAGTAAGGCCAGTTGGTGCTGGTCATGCTGACTATGCTATATGGCTTCATGTGGCCAACAATTTTCTTTTTTTTTTGTTTTGCAAAACCAGCCTTTATTAAAACACATAGAATATATAAATAATACTGATTGCAACAATGATATGCCAAAGTTTGTTACTTATACATCCTGTAGAATAAAGTATATAGAGAATAAACAAGAGAAGAACTAAAGGACAACATATGTCTTAATCACAAAAATAATAGTCAAGTCCACCCTACTGCCAATGCATGTTTTTGGCCACATAATTTGGTCATGTGCTAAAAGTAATTTGTTGTATTCAACAGACAAAGACCCAGCTGATGCATAACACTTCCAGACAGCCTGAATTTTATAAATGCTTTGTCTTGTACCCTCCATCCAATAGACATGCTGGAAGTGTTTTAATGTAATAGCCTGTGTGGACCTGTAGCTCTACTTCACTGCACAACAAATGTTTGGTAGCAATCATGTGCTGCGCTCTAGTATACCTTACGTTATCCAAGTGAGCGCTCATTGTGTGAGACTACTATTTTGTTCCTCAAGTGAACATTTGTACAGGACATTGCTTCACTGCATGCTGAAACTGCGTGGTATGCTTGAGAAAGCAAGACGTTTTTGTTCTTCTTACACAGGGATATTTCTGAATGAGCACCTGCTAGGGTGGTACGATGATTCCCTGTGCAAAGTGGATACCTGAAATGACCATGCCAAGATTGTGAGTGATCCCACTGGCATCTTCTGTTCTACTAAGTATTGCAGGCACCAGCACAGGCAACAGTACAGTGTCCTGTGATGTTACCATCCTGACCTATTTTGGCAATGGGGGCAGAGGTTAGTGAGGGACAGAGAAAGAGAGAGAGATGGAAATGTATTGTGATCATTTTGTATTGGCTGGTGTATCGGTGCACTGAGGTGTTCATATGTTATATTACATTTGCTGAGGAGTGAGGAATGAGGATGGCATGATGTTACGGGAGGTGAAAGCGTCTCTTGCATTAGTAGAGTACATATATTAGGTGTGATATGCATCTGACATTGTACATGTACCTTATTTGCGTGTGTGTACTAATGTGGTCTCTTTTTCTCATCCTACTCAGTTCCAGTCATGGTACAGGTTGTGGATCTGTGACATTCACCTCAGATTGAGCTGGCTGATGTCTTTGTCACTTGGTTACTAGTGATCACAAGGCTTGGCTTGCCTCTCTGAAGGGGGATGAAGATCACCTAATAAAAGTCACCTGGAGGGATCACTGATAGCTTCCAAGGCCACTTCTCAAGGAGGTGGATAAAGGCTCCTTTTTGGCAGTGGCACAAAGGGGTCTCCCATTATCTCACAACATGAGTTGTGAAAGGTACTGTCATCCATGATGCACCAACAGTTTGATGCCTACCTGTACACTACGTAATGCCTCTTAGCATGAAATGTTGAGTCTTGTGACCAGCAGATGTTGTCCATGGGGCCACCAGGTTGCCCTTGATGTCAGTCTTGGAGCTGACTCATGGTGGAGTGCTGCCCTCTGGTCCAGCTTAGCATTTGCCCATGGCCTCTGCTATATCATTTCTGAGGTGCTCTATCACTATTTTGTTGTTTACATTACAATGTTCATTGTTTAACACTCTTTTTCCATATTTGTCCAACATTAGTCAATCTGCGGTCATCCAGTCATCCCCAACTTTTAAGCATACTATCCCTGTCTGTCGGTATCTGCATTTTATGTTTCTTTGTCTGCTTTGCTTCTTCTCTTCTCCTTCCATACCTTTCCCAATCATTCTTCTCTGCATAACCCACCAGGCCTTTGTGTTCGTATATTGAAAACAGGGCCCTGTATTCCACCTGAACTCCATATGAAAAAAGATTGACTTTACTTTACTTTTCCGGCTCATATTAAACCTTATAGTTACCATTATGAGATCTCCTCCCTTTGTTATAGTACTCTTTCCAACTTTCTCATCTCCTCATTCTACCACATTTCAGTAATGGAACTGGGTCCTCACTTTGACATGCTGACCCTCAGTGGGCTATTTGGAGTGGCAGCTGTGCAGTGCTTTATTGCACACATGGACACACTTGAGCTCTGCCACTCTGTGTTGCTCTGGCAGTAACATCTGCCACATCAGTTGCACACACATATCCAAATCACCACAGATCTATTCTGCCATCTTAGTGCCTGTCCTCCCCATAGCGTGACACTTCTGACTTACTATGCCATCCTTCGCTTGACATGGCAGTGCTATGTATGTCATGATACATATCTGATGAGCTCTAGGCTATATTGTTTTATCCGGTTCATGGCAGTTAGCACTGCACAGGTGCAGCACCTGTCTATGAATCTCACCCACAGTCTAATATAAAGCACAATGAATGGAGGAATGGTTAGTGACACAATATTTGAAAGAGTCTTGCATAACAGCTTGAAGAATAGCTAGCGAAATATCTGATGTTCTGTAACTATTCAGTCTTAAAAGTAATATTCAGAAATTGAAAATTCTTATTTATTTACTGAAGTTGTTAATGTGGAAAATTCTCTATTAAAAGTAATTTTCAGGGTTTTGAAGAGAACAGTATGTTCTGCTGAGGTTAGGAACAAACACACAACAAAGAGAGCTGTTGTCATTTAAACATTTATACAGGGCACACCAATAAACATAAAATGACTACAAGGACTACAGTCCTTTTATATTAAAGTGCTTTGCCAAACCACTTTACGATATAATGTCATGTCAAATATCAATAAAAAGAGAATTTTTTTAATTGATTAGATTACACATTTCCTTACTTTTTGTACGACTATGGCATATGCTATACATGCAAACCAGTACTAATGAGACAGTGTGCAAATGAATACAAGAGAGTCAAGAACAGGATGAAAGTTACATCAGAATGTCTTAATTATTAATGTACTTTTCTTCTCTCCTTAAGAGGAAAAGAAAAAAAAAGAAAAGAAACATATCTAGAACACAAAGAGCTATACATGTCATCAGAAACTGAATTTCATAACTTAGGATAATAAAAGGAATATGTTCTGTTGCAAGAAATATTTAAAAAGTCTTGGTTTAGCTAAAATAAGTGTTCAGAGGACAGAAAGTCCTCTGAGGGAAAATAAAGTGAAAGTATCTCATTAAAATGGTTACAATCCTCACAAACTTTATTTTGTGTGCAAACCTCATTTGAGTAGGATGTTTATTAATTTTTATGTATGTGTGATTTATATATGTATATGTGTATGCATATATTTATCAGAGTTTGTTGACCAGAGTAGAGCACTAATACACAAAGTCTGGTTAAGTGGTTTTGCTTATAGTCTCACTGTAGGCAAATCATTAAATCATTTTTTTAAATGTGTGACTGCGTAATTGTTTTTGTAAGCTTTTCTGCCCAGACCCCCTAAAAAAAAGGAACTTTATCCAGTCAGATTTCTCTGTGAACAAGTGCAGATAAATTCCTAAATAAATACATTAAAGAGTGAGGGAATCGGACCTTGGACTACAAGGGGTATACATTTGTTAGGAAAACATAACTATCTAAGATCCTGCCCAACACTAAGCAAACTTAATGGTTATATTTGCAGGGATAACTATACTGTGGTTAGCAGAACAAAGTGTATTGCATCCATTTGTTAAGTATAGCTGAATATCCCCCACTAAAACTATATAGAAAGTATACAAATGAACAGATAGCTTTAAAATTCACTCATCATACATTGCTTTACTCAGTATGGTGCATCAGGATTTCTGTTTGACTTTTCACTAGTATTTAGCATGGAAAATTCATCATTCAGTCTAGAAAGAATTCCAAAATGCCACCAGTTAAAACCAGTTCTGGTTTACAATAATTAAAATAAATGCTGTGAGTCATAACTTCTGTTTAGCTTTGGGGGGATACTTATGGAAAAGAGTAAGTAAAAAGTAGCTGACAAGAAAGCAAAAAAGGATGGTTAAATGTAAACAGCTAATGAATCACAGCAAGTTGAAAAGAGATAAAAAGATGTTTAGTGAATTTGGAAGCAGCCTGTTTACTAAATAAATAAATAAAAATGAAAACAGATGCCGGACACAGATGGTTACTTCTCCAGCCAGAAAGAATCCCGATACCAACAAACATTTAATAATTGATCTGCTTATTCCAAAAGTGCCTGACAAATTAAATACTTTTCATGGTCCCTTTATACACTGAGTGACATTCCCATGGGTTCAGGCCTTTATCTCATACAAAACTTCAGCTTCCCCCTCAGTATTTCTCATATAACTACATTTCTGTAAAGCAAAGGTCAATCAGTTAGAGACTGTGCTTGATGCTATATACTTGAGTCATGTTGGTAAAGCCACTGTCCTACCTATATGCTTGAAATTTTCAGTTTGATAATTGCTATAGCAGTTGATAAAGTCTTCTGCTCTGCCAACCTTAGAATAAAAGGAAAACTTTGGTCATGGGTAATCAATTGAAAATCATCACACCTTCATGATGATCTTAAAATCTATGTATTTCTAAGACAAAATTGTAAAGTCATCATACAAGAAAGTTAAGTCTTATGTTACAAATCCCAAGTTAATATTGATACATATCAAGGTTCATAGGGTCATGGGTTCGTAGGTGTTTACTAGGTTAACGACTAGCCATGCATCCCAGATCTCTGACAAGTTCTGATATCCTTGATAAGTGCAAGCAAGTGTTTGGGAGATTAAACATTTACAAGCAGGGGTCTGAGAGATAAATCATTTACAGGTTGCCTGTGTCCATTAGAGACATGGGTGCCAAGCCAAAGATGAATTTTCTGTTCCCCATCCAATTGTCCAAGTTACACTTGAATTGGGTTAGGGAAAATCTCTGCTTCACATGGATGGGGAGTCTGTTCCAGAGATGGGGTAATCTCTCAGATACATACTTGTCTCTCCAGCATGTTTTAGTTATATCACAGGCAAGGTTTAAGTCTTTAGAACAGATACTTCCGGTACTCATTGTTTTGTGGGCATGCAGGAGATCCATCAGAGTGGAGCCTGATAATGCCCTGTATGCCAGGCTTAGATCTCCTCTCAACAGCCTATAGGTGACACAATACAGGGATAGGGCCCTGATGTGGGTCTGCATAGGACATTTTACTTATGCCCTGTGTTTTGTTAGTGAGGAACGTCTGTGAACATTCCAGTTGTTTGATATGCCTGGTTATCTACACATCAAAGGGGCATTGCATTCAATGATAGGTCTGATGAATGCTGAATACAGTGGAACAATGACTGCCTTGGACCAAGATGCCATACCATAGGGTATGGCTTTATTGCCAGTTTCTTACAAACTAATAAGTCAACAGCCCCAAATATGAACCCCAAACTGCTTAAGAGTCCACTACCCATATCTTGACTGTAAATTTAAACATATAATTGGGGTTGGCATAATGATTAAGGTGCTTACCTTGCAGACACAAAGTACAAGGTTTGATTCTCAGGTGGGTTAATTGTATAGGCTGAAATGGCACACAAGTGCAATGAGCCTAATACTCACCTCTAAATAACACATTCACAGTTCATTCATTCATTGCCATCATGCCCCTTTCACTCTTTCCTTTATCACACTTTCTCCCACTCTCTCAAATGTTTTATCCTCTTCTATGTCCATATTTGATGGCAAAAATCCCATCCCTACAGCCTTACATCCCCCTATATCTCTAAACCTCTACTGCATATTTAAAATATTTCATTCACCCTGGCAAAGATCTTGTCTCAGGGCAAAAAAAATTGACTGTCCCAGTCCTGAAAGTTCCCAAATCCCCAGAATGACAGAATTACACACATATACCCATCCTTTGTTCTCTGAACAAATTTATTTAAAAAACGTATTTATGATCAAGTACTAGAACACATAAACAGCTATGGCATCCGATACCTTTCTTCATGTTTCTGAGTTCTGCTTCCTAAAATGTGGGAGGTTTGTATTGCTATTACACAGTTCTGAGTGGGATCTGTTGGTCAGTTTATCAAAAGGAGATCTGAGCAACAGACTAACATCATCTGAAGCCCATAACATGTATATGAGTTCATCTGTTCTTCCTACTGAATTGAGAGGTCCATGCAGACACTATCCTTTAGGATTTACGTCACAGAATGACAAAAATTATGCACATAAACATCTTATCGTCACCTGATAGCAAACTGTAACTCAGTCGCTGGAACTTGTCCAGCAGATTGTTTTTGAAGTCTGAGTGAGTTTCTACTGGGGATGTTTAATAAGATATATTCATGATCAGACCACTGCAGGACTGATGGGATAAATGAATGAATGCTGTGTCATTTGGCACAGCACAGTTTATATGCAGTTACAATATTTGTAAGATGTTTGCAGGACATTATTAAATATATAGCTTGTGCAGTGCAGGTGATATTCACTGCTGATTGCTTGTGTTAAAAAGCTGAAGTCGTCAGTATGCATAATGCAACATTTCATATCGGGGTTTAAGTATTTTTAATAAGCAGCCTATAGTGAATCTAATTGGATTTTAATTTTGATAATCAAAGTGAATGTGTAAGCTTTTCTGTAAATGAGTGTCAGAAATACAGGTTGTTTCATAGAGAGAGAAGGTAATGTATGCTTGTCATGCACAATGTGCATTTTTTGTGCATGCTTCAAACACATATTGCTTCTTAATCACAGACTTATCTCATAATCTCTTATGTATAATCACGAATTAGACAGTAATGAGAAACCTCATCCATGTGTTTCTACTTTTTCAATCATATGATATTTTACATTTGGCTAATTTCTCTGAAATATTTTACATGTAATTTGACCATTTAGTGCTAAAAAAGCCTGTTCAGCTTTTCCTAGTATCCTTCCATGAATAACAGTTCTTTGCTTGCACCATTCTCTTAGAATACAATAATTCTTCTCTGAAACAGGAAGCTGGATAAATACATGGCATTCCCAATATATTCACCTGGAAACTAATCCTTTACTTCAGAACTTCACAACAAAGTCCCTTTTCTTTGCCTTTCTTCTCAGAATAATCTGTTGAATGTTAAATTATACCACTACTATATTATTCTCTGTTTCTTTCATTATATTTACTCTGTAGTTCTTTTATTTTTTACACAATATCTTATTAAGAAGAGAAATGGAACACTTTTATGTTACCCTTTTACTTCTGCATGTTTTATCAGATGAATGTTACATACAATTCTTGGTCTTAAAAAATACAAGTTATTTTTACATTGCCTTACAGTCTTTAGGTAATTCCAACAACTCTGTATACCTTTTTACAAAAGGTATACAGCATAAAATTCAGTAATGTTTATAAATTACTGATCAGTTACTTCCTTTTCTGATGTCCATAGGTCCTGACTTGTATCCGACTGGTCTCCTGTTGGGGTAGGTGACCAAGGTGAAAAAGAAAAGTGGTACTGGTTAAGCCCTTGGAGTTCTTAAGGTGATCCTACATGTATAAAATACTGGTGAGCTCAATGGTGCATAGTTGATACCTATATATTTCACTCAGTGGTAAGTTAGGTATACCCTTGGCCCTGGGCTGTTTTCAATTTGTGAGCCCTCTGCTCCAACCCCAAACACCCTGCCCTCCCTTATTTGTTGTTTTGGGAGGTCATTCACACGTTCCACTGGAGTTACAATTATTATTAATTTAATCTGTGATTAAATTATATCTATTTGATAAAGCTTGAGAATTTTTGCTTTAACTACAAAAAAAAAAAAAAAACAGTGTACACAAGGGAAGTTCACTTGGAACAAAAATGGATACACACAGTATTTTTAGATACAGCTGTCTGCACCAAGCACAACTTAGCTTAAGAGCTCACAGGGAGAACACTCCGTCCCGTGGCTTGGCTTCCCTCTCTCTATCCAGCCCCCAAATAAGACTCCCCACAGACACAGCTGTAGAGTTGAGTCCTCAGCCAAGTGTTCCAAGCCAAGTCCTCGCACCACCCTCTCTGTGTAACCAGTGCTATGTGTACCTGCTCCAAGTAGCTGACACACTGACATACACACACACACACACACACACACACACACACACACACACACACACACACACACACACACACACACACACACACACACACACACACACACTCTCTTTGAGATTTTATTTTTGCATGTGCACACACCTGGGAAAGATTGGCACAGATTTATTGGCTATGTCCCCTTTGCCCAGACTATAAGATAGATACTGCCACCAGAACACTCCAAAGCTAGTTACTCTAAGGCTCTTTCAAGGGTACTCAATTATACTGAGTAAAATTAATACTAATACAAATGGTAGTGTTTGATCAATGCAGCAAGGCTTTCAGGAGTGGCCACAGTATCATCAAATAAATATGAATACTTTTAAGGGTTAAAATATTCTCTAAAAGACCAGCCACAATGAAATGTTGAAATATATTTCTTCTTCTTCTTTCGCCTTTTTCCCGGTTAGGGGTCATCACAGCGGATCATCTGTCTGCTCATGATTGGCAGTGTAGTTTTATGGTGTTGAGTTGCCAGCCTGGTGCCCAACCTTCCACAGAAGGCAGACACATACACACACTCACACCTAGGGCCAATTTAGTGTGTACAATCCACCTACTGCATGTCTTTGGGATGTGGGAGGAAACCGAAGCACCCGGAGGAAATCCACGTGACCACAGGGAGGACATGCAGACTCTGCACAGAAGGCACCCCTGCCGAGAATTGAACCAGAGAACCTCTTGCTGTGAGGTGGCAACACTAACCGCTGCACCATCATGGCCGCCCTAATAAATAAAAAAACATGAAAATGCTAAATATCTATTTACAGTAAACACCAGAGTTTCAATCACAGGAAATATTAAAAATAACATGGATGGATGGATTCACACAAAGTAAAACAGTACTTAATTAATCTCACTATATTTTCCTGACTGATCTAAAGAATTACTATTCCCTGGTTACTTTCTAAATTAAGGCAGGATGAAGTGAGTGAGTGGTCTTTTCAGTTCCAAAACAGAGTGCCCTGAGACTTCTGTCTCATCTAGTATTAAAACATCACTTCAGTACTGGATTACAGAAAGACATCACATACATCTGGTCATCTGTGTCTGGTTCCCACACTACCCCCTCTACTCAAAACTAAACCAGAATCTAGCACATATGTGTCATAACATACACATAGAGCTTTGCTAAGATGTGTTACAGCATCTGGAAGGTATAAAACCATAAAAACATCCACCCTTCCAGGGTAGCAATTAGTTCACCCCTAAGGACAATATAGTAGGATTCCTAGTCCTGGTTTTCACAGACATTTTGTTTCTGGCTACAATCAGAACTGTATGATACAATGTTTATGACATAAACCAGGTAATTTAATTTCAGACTATTTTTCAAAGTTAGCTGGACTGAGACTAACTTCTTCTCTTCCAGTATCCTCTGTTGCAAAATATTTATTTCAACAGTTACAATACAGTCTGCCATACAGGTGTATTTCTTTTCTGTCCAGCAGGACCCACTATTGGTACATTTTTAACACAAGCAGCTTTACAAATACATTTTCAACACAAGCACCTGTACAAATCAGTTTGATATACAAATTACATATAATTTGTTACAAAACTCCAGCTACCTATGCTGGCATATGTTACACATCCACTGCCTTACTTTCTCTGGCATAGCTG
The DNA here is from genome assembly GCF_019279795.1 of Protopterus annectens. Taxonomy (NCBI): domain Eukaryota; kingdom Metazoa; phylum Chordata; order Ceratodontiformes; family Protopteridae; genus Protopterus; species Protopterus annectens. The sequence continues at coordinate 1,989,416,977 of NC_056729.1, read as the reverse complement.
GCACTACCTCATATCATTACAGTAGCAATTAACAAGTAAAGTATTAGAAAGGAGAAAGATCCCAGTAGCTACAACCTCCAACCAGTCTGTTGCTAGACAAAAACATATTTTTTTAAAATTATTTTAACAAATCAATAAACTACATCTAAGTCCACCTTTATACTGACAAGAACATAAAGTCTCAAGCATAGAAAGCCTGTTCTTTAACCTTCCTTGACCTTCTGTTTTGCCTTACTGGAGTCTTTAAAAGAAGCACTCTGCCACAGCCATGAGTTAATTAACTGCATGCATCTTTCAAAGGTCTATAGTGGAATCCTGAAGCAGCAACAAACTGAGAATAAATTCCATCTTAACCAGTCAAACATGAGCTCAAGGTATAGTGGTAAACAGACTTTACTGAGGACTAGGTTCATAGTTGAGTGTATGGTCTGAAGCTTCTTACCTTCAGCAAATAGCTCAAAAACACAAAATCTTTATATCAATGAAAAGCTATATGGTAAACAAATGTCTACATAGTGTTAAAAATCGCATTTTTAATTATGGAAGTAATAATAGCTCTCCTCTCACTCCCTCCCTGAGATGACTGTCATTGGCTGTTTTTTCTTCTATTATAAGACTGAGTTTAGGAACTTCAGTGGTGTGCATTACTAGGATTCAACACGAAAAAGTAAAATTAAAAGAAAAAAAAGAAAAGGAAAGAAAATAGGGCAACAAAGAGATGTGGGATATAAAAGTCATTTGGAGAGGGATGGAAATTAGCACATGGTCATGGTGAACAGACCACGGTTTGCAAAGATTTTTTTTTTAATTTAGAGGCTAGTCTTTGTATAAATATAGAATACAAAGGCAGATAATGACCTTTACAACCACTTAGTCAGATTTTCAATATAGCAGCTTACATTTTAGCTGTTTCTCTGCCTCCTTACAAAGTACTTGATTTCTGTCCTGAGTACTGGTGAGATTCATTACAACTTTGATTCTACTACCCCTTCAAGAAGACTATTGTGGTCAATCCATCAACCACCCTGTCTGTGAAAAATCCTTCTGTCCTGAGCTGGCATTATATTGTGGCCTTGGCACAGGATTCCATGGTGGCACCCCTGCTGCCCACTGCTCCCTACCGTGACACAACTCAGAGTGACCTCTACTGTTTCCTACCATCATGTCGTCCTGAATCCAGCCAGATGACTTTTTTCTTCATTTACTCATTTTTGTCTTTCTCTTCATCATTTACATGTGTCTTTTCGTCACACCCTAACTGGTCAATACTGCACTGTAATAACTGTGGAGGAAATAAATAAATTAAGTAGGGGTCTGGGAGGCACTAGGCCACAAAAAACACGGTTTCCTAATCATACAGAGATGCATTTTAGGACATTTTTTATTATTCCAATGATGGCATAAACAAAACATGACTAAATAAAGAAATTCAGAATCATATTCCAAAACATAGGTGTAACAAGGACACACAGCCTCTGACATTCTGCCCTCACTACACTAAATATTAAACAGCACCCTGCTCTACGGGATGGCAATGGCATCATTCCGGTGCCCATAATCCACTGAATTCAATAGTTTAGCATGCCAAGGTATTGAATTCAGTGGGCAACAATCACATCTTGGCAAAATAATGTGATTCAGAAATACTCGATGATAAAGAACCACATTACCTTCTATGTGTGTTGTGCAGAATTGCCAGAGTGTTGAAGTTCTTGGGCAGCTCAGCCTCTTCTGTAAGAAGATACTGGTATTGCAAGCAGGGATCCTGCCTACAGTACAAGTTTCATCCTACAGGTGGAGTTGCTGTGCCAGTATGCTATTCAGAGCAACAGCTCCATCTGTAGGTCAAATGTGTAAATGCAGGCATGACACCCAGAATGGACATTATGCCTGAATTTACACATCCAGTAGGGATGTGTGAGTGGGGCTACTATACCACGAGATAGTTTAGCTCATAACTTCTTTGCTTAAGAAACATGGACAAAACCAAAAATAATGTGGTAACAAAGGCCCAAGATCAGGGACAAATTTTAAATATTACTTGAATTCACTTAAAAAGCAAATAGAACAACTGGCTTTGAATCAGCATATAATACTTGAACTATAAGCATGCAACTGTAATATTTGACATCATTGCCTGCCTACCTATAATCCTGAAAAATTTACCATGAAAGTAAAACACTATGACAGACATGTCAAAATATTAGAACATCTGGGACAATCTATTACATAGATACAGAGCTGAGCAGTATGATATAAAAAATGCACTTTCTTTTTACACAAAGAAAAACAAACAGACGCACAAACATAAACACTACAAAATACAACATCTTGACTACCACACCCAAATAACCTTAATATCTATATAGACAGCAAACCATTTAAATGCATTCATTTAAACAGTCCCTAAAGAAATATTTCACCAAACATAGGCTTTGCTCATGTTCTCCACCAGGCTAACTAATTTAACCCCTTACTGTCTGACTTCCTTCTCTGCACCACCCATTGTCAATATTTCTTGGCAATTGAGCCTTCTTAGCTTCATTTGTGATATTTTTAACCTGAAAAAAAAGTATATTTATATATATATATATATATATATATATATATATATATATATCTGTGTGTGTGTGTGTATATATATATATATATATATATATATATATATATATATATATATATATATATATTTTTTATGTCTGTATGAATTATATAAGCTTATTGCACTTCCATTGTTATATGCTTTTAGATACAATGTCAAGGAACTTGCGTTTGAATGCCTATTGCAATTGTTATATGTACAAATGTAGAATTATGTAATCTTCCATGGAGCTTTTCTCCCCAGGTCTCCACTGAAAATGGGTGTCTGGCCCAGTTGGACACTACCAGATTATCAAATGTAAATACATAAATATATACCCACAACAGCTCACCCTACCATACCTCTCAACTGTACAGATTTTTGCAGAATGTCCACATTTTTGCCTCATGTTTTTCTTTTTCTCATAAAATTGTGGTCTTCTGGTAAATCATTGGAAATCATTGGTGGTCAAAGTCAGAAAATAATGATAGACATTTGAATTTCAGACATCACAACCTTCAGAAAATTCAAACTAATGCAAAGCTGTTATTCTACTAACTTTCTCAGCTTGTAAGAGCAATATTTAAAAAGTGTTCCTATTCTTGGGCCAGGAATAAGGACACTTTTTTAAATATTGCTCTTACAAGCTGGCAGTTATCCACCATTGTTTATTTACAAGGGGCACAATGTCCCTTAGGTATTATGCAAGCAATAATGCCTGACAGGGTGTGGTGTCGAGCCTCTACACCCCTGGAAGGGCATTAATTACACATTAACACACACCCTCGAGGTATATTATTGCACTTAAAGAATAGGCTCTCTGTAAAATTGTGGTGTTTTACTTATATATTTTTTATTACAATATATTTTTTAGTATATATTTTTACTACATTTTTAATGTAAAATAGTTCCTCTGCCTAATATTTCAAATTTGTTGTAGTATATGTTAATGGTGTTGGAAGAAACATTTTACATCCAAAATATAACATGTAAAAATAACCAGGTTATTTACTTTACTTTTGGTCCCTTACTCCCAAATTGTTTGGTTGGCAGTCACTGGAGACTGAAATTACTAAATAATGACATACGTTTGAGGGTCAGACTTTTTTCTTATGAAAATTCATGCTAACTTAAATTCTTTACTTTAGCAGCTTTGTAATTTTATAAAAGCAATAATTTTCTATTTTAGAGCCTTTGTTCTCCAAAGATTTCTTCAGCTGAAAGGCGCAGAGGTTTGTAAACCAGTAGTCATCTCAGGCACTCTCACACACACCATACCTCTCAACTGTCCAGATTTTCGCACAATGTCCAGATTTTGCCTCATCTTTTTGGTCTGTTCCTCATAAGATTTGTGGTTTTCTGGCAAATCATTGGGATGATCTGAGCACTGAAATCATGAAATAACAACTTACATTTGGGTTTCAGACTTCAAATCTTTCAGAAAATGCATGCTGACATAAACCCTATTCTAGCAGCTTTCTAAGTTTATAAGAGCAATATTTAAAATCTGTCCCTGTTTTTGGGCCTTCATCTCCCAGTTATGACAGGCTTTGTCCAGATTTCTAGCAAAAAGAGGTTGAGAGATATGGCACACACACATCTCTATTTCTGAAAAATAATGCATGCTAACAAAACCCTGTTATTCTAGCGACCTAAGTTTCTGAGAGCAATATTTAAAATCCATCCTTATTTTCAGCCCTTTGTTCCCCATTTATCTGTAGCTCTGTCCAGATTTTTTGTGCCAAGAGGTATGGTTGAGAGGTACACAAAGATGTTATGTGATGCTGCCAGAGATCACACAATTGATCTCACTCTTCACTTTCTTTCTCTCTCACACACACACACACACACACACACACACACACACACACTCTCTTTGAGATTTTATTTTTGCATGTGCACACACCTGGGAAAGATTGGCACAGATTTATTGGCTATGTCCCCTTTGCCCAGACTATAAGATAGATACTGCCACCAGAACACTCCAAAGCCAGTTACTCTAAGGCTCTTTCAAGGGTACTCAATTATACTGAGTAAAATTAATACTAATACAAATGGTAGTGTTTGATCAATGCAGCAAGGCTTTCAGGAGTGGCCACAGTATCATCAAATAAATATAAATACTTTTAAGGGTTAAAATATTCTCTAAAAGACCAGCCACAATGAAATGTTGAAATATATTTCTTCTTCTTTTTTCGTCTTTTTCCCGGTTAGGGGTCACCACAGCAGATCATCTGTCTGCTCATGATTGGCAGTGTAGTTTTATGGTGTCGAGTTGCCAGCCTGGTGCCCAACCTTCCACAGAAGGCAGACACTTACACACACTCACACCTAGGGCCAATTTAGTGTGTCCAATCCACCTACTGCATGTCTTTGGGATGTGGGAGGAAACCGAAGCACCCAGAGGAAATCCACGTGACCACAGGGAGGACATGCAGACTCTGCACAGAAGGCACCCCTGCCGAGAATTGAACCAGAGAACCTCTTGCTGTGAGGTGGCAACACTAACAGCTGCACCATCATGGCCGCCCTAATAAATAAAAAAACATGAAAATGCTAAATATCTATTTACAGTAAACACCAGAGTTTCAATCACAGGAAATATTAAAAATAACATGGATGGATGGATTCACACAAAGTAAAACAGTACTTAATTAATCTCACTATATTTTCCTGACTGATCTAAAGAATTACTATTCCCTGGTTACTTTCTAAATTAAGGCAGGATGAAGTGAGTGAGTGGTCTTTTCAGTTCCAAAACAGAGTGCCCTGAGACTTCTGTCTCATCTAGTATTAAAACATCACTTCAGTACTGGATTACAGAAAGACATCACATACATCTGGTCATCTGTGTCTGGTTCCCACACTACCCCCTCTACTCAAAACTAAACCAGAATCTAGCACATATGTGTCATAACATACACATAGAGCTTTGCTAAGATGTGTTACAGCATCTGGAAGGTATAAAACCATAAAAACATCCACCCTTCCAGGGTAGCAATTAGTTCACCCCTAAGGACAATATAGTAGGATTCCTAGTCCTGGTTTTCACAGACATTTTGTTTCTGGCTACAATCAGAACTGTATGATACAATGTTTATGACATAAACCAGGTAATTTAATTTCAGACTATTTTTCAAAGTTAGCTGGACTGAGACTAACTTCTTCTCTTCCAGTATCCTCTGTTGCAAAATATTTATTTCAACAGTTACAATACAGTCTGCCATACAGGTGTATTTCTTTTCTGTCCAGCAGGATCCACTATTGGTACATTTTTAACACAAGCAGCTTTACAAATACATTTTCAACACAAGCACCTGTACAAATCAGTTTGATATACAAATGACATATAATTTGTTACAAAACTCCAGCTACCTATGCTGGCATATGTTACACATCCACTGCCTTACTTTCTCTGGCATAGCTGGCACTACCTCATATCATCACAGTAGCAATTAACAAGTAAAGTATTAGAAAGGAGAAAGATCCCAGTAGCTACAACCTCCAACCAGTCTGTTGCTAGACAAAAACATAATATTTTTTTTAATTATTTTAACAAATCAATAAACTACATCTAAGTCCACCTATATACTGACAAGAACATAAAGTCTCAAGCATAGAAAGCCTGTTCTTTAACCTTCCTTGACCTTCTGTTTTGCCTTACTGGAGTCTTTAAAAGAAGCACTCTGCCACAGCCATGAGTTAATTAACTGCATACATCTTTCAAAGGTCTATAGTGGAATCCTGAAGCAGCAACAAACTGAGAATAAATTCCATCTTAACCAGTCAAACATGAGCTCAAGGTATAGCGGTAAACAGACTTTACTGAGGACTAGGTTCATAGTTGAGTGTATGGTCTGAAGCTTCTTACCTTCAGCAAATAGCTCAAAAACACAAAATCTTTATATCAATGAAAAGCTATATGGTAAACAAATGTCTACATAGTGTTAAAAATCGCATTTTTAATTATGGAAGTAATAATAGCTCTCCTCTCACTCCCTCCCTGAGATGACTGTCATTGGCTGTTTTTTCTTCTATTATAAGACTGAGTTTAGGAACTGCAGTGGTGTGCATTACTAGGATTCAACACGAAAAGGTAAAATTAAAAGAAAAAAAAGAAAAGGAAAGAAAATAGGGCAACAAAGAGATGTGGGATATAAAAGTCATTTGGAGAGGGATGGAAATTAGCACATGGTCATGGTGAACAGACCACGGTTTCCAAAGATTTTTTTTTTAATTTAGAGGCTAGTCTTTGTATAAACATAGAATACAAAGGCAGATAATGACCTTTACAACCACTTAGTCAGATTTTCAATATAGCAGCTTACATTTTAGCTGTTTCTCTGCCTCCTTACAAAGTACTTGATTTCTGTCCTGAGTACTGGTGAGATTCATTACAACTTTGATTCTACTACCCCTTCAAGAAGACTATTGTGGTCAATCCATCAACCACCCTGTCTGTGAAAAAATCCTTCTGTCCTGAGCTGGCATTATATTGTGGCCTTGGCACAGGATTCCATGGTGGCACCCCTGCTGCCCACTGCTCCCTACCGTGACACAACTCAGAGTGACCTCTACTGTTTCCTACCATCATGTCGTCCTGAATCCAGCCAGATGACTTTTTTCTTCATTTACTCATTTTTGTCTTTCTCTTCATCATTTACATGTGTCTTTTCGTCACACCCTAACTGGTCAATACTGCACTGTAATAACTGTGGAGGAAATAAATAAATTAAGTAGGGGTCTGGGAGGCACTAGGCCACAAAAAACACGGTTTCCTAATCATACAGAGATGCATTTTAGGACATTTTTTATTATTCCAATGATGGCATAAACAAAACATGACTAAATAAAGAAATTCAGAATCATATTCCAAAACATAGGTGTAACAAGGACACACAGCCTCTGACATTCTGCCCTCACTACACTAAATATTAAACAGCACCCTGCTCTACGGGATGGCAATGGCATCATTCCGGTGCCCATAATCCACTGAATTCAATAGTTTAGCATGCCAAGGTATTGAATTCAGTGGGCAACAATCACATCTTGGCAAAATAATGTGATTCAGAAATACTCGATGATAAAGAACCACATTACCTTCTATGTGTGTTGTGCAGAATTGCCAGAGTGTTGAAGTTCTTGGGCAGCTCAGCCTCTTCTGTAAGAAGATACTGGTATTGCAAGCAGGATCCTGCCTACAGTACAAGTTTCATCCTACAGGTGGAGTTGCTGTGCCAGTATGCTATTCAGAGCAACAGCTCCATCTGTAGGTCAAATGTGTAAATGCAGGCATGACACCCAGAATGGACATTATGCCTGAATTTACACATCCAGTAGGGATGTGTGAGTGGGGCTACTATACCACGAGATAGTTTAGCTCATAACTTCTTTGCTTAAGAAACATGGACAAAACCAAAAATAATGTGGTAACAAAGGCCCAAGATCAGGGACAAATTTTAAATATTACTTGAATTCACTTAAAAAGCAAATAGAACAACTGGCTTTGAATCAGCATATAATACTTGAACTATAAGCATGCAACTGTAATATTTGACATCATTGCCTGCCTACCTATAATCCTGAAAAATTTACCATGAAAGTAAAACACTATGACAGACATGTCAAAATATTAGAACATCTGGGACAATCTATTACATAGATACAGAGCTGAGCAGTATGATATAAAAAATGCACTTTCTTTTAGACAAAGAAAAACAAACAGACGCACAAACATAAACACTACAAAATACAACATCTTGACTACCACACCCAAATAACCTTAATATCTATATAGACAGCAAACCATTTAAATGCATTCATTTAAACAGTCCCTAAAGAAATATTTCACCAAACATAGGCTTTGCTCATGTTCTCCACCAGGCTAACTAATTTAACCCCTTACTGTCTGACTTCCTTCTCTGCACCACCCATTGTCAATATTTCTTGGCAATTGAGCCTTCTTAGCTTCATTTGTGATATTTTTAACCTGAAAAAAAAGTATATATATATATATATATATATATATATATATATATATATATATATATATATATCTGTGTGTGTGTGTATATATATATATATATATATATATATATATATATATATATATATATTTTTTTTGTCTGTATGAATTATATAAGCTTATTGCACTTCCATTGTTATATGCTTTTAGATACAATGTCAAGGAACTTGCGTTTGAATGCCTATTGCAATTGTTATATGTACAAATGTAGAATTATGTAATCTTCCATGGAGCTTTTCTCCCCAGGTCTCCACTGAAAATGGGTGTCTGGCCCAGTTGGACACTACCAGATTATCAAATGTAAATACATAAATATATACCCACAACAGCTCACCCTACCATACCTCTCAACTGTACAGATTTTTTCAGAATGTCCACATTTTCGCCTCATGTTTTTCTTTTTCTCATAAAATTGTGGTCTTCTGGTAAATCATTGGAAATCATTGGTGATCAAAGTCAGAAAATAATGATAGACATTTGAATTTCAGACATCACAACCTTCAGAAAATTCAAACTAATGCAAAGCTGTTATTCTACTAACTTTCTCAGCTTGTAAGAGCAATATTTAAAAAGTGTTCCTATTCTTGGGCCAGGAATAAGGACACTTTTTAAAATATTGCTCTTACAAGCTGGCAGTTATCCACCATTGTTTATTTACAAGGGGCACAATGTCCCTTAGGTATTATGCAAGCAATAATGCCTGACAGGGTGTGGCATCGAGCCTCTACACCCCTGGAAGGGCATTAATTACACATTAACACACACCCTCGAGGGGCATTATTGCACTTAAAGAACAGGGTCTCTGTAAAATTGTGGTGTTTTACTTACATATTTTTTATTACAATATATTTTTTACTATATATTTTTACTACATTTTTAATGTAAAATAGTTCCTCTGCCTAATATTTCAAATTTGTTGTAGTATATGTTAATGGTGTTGGAAGAAACATTTTACATCCAAAATATAACATGTAAAAATAACCAGGTTATTTACTTTACTTTTGGTCCCTTTCTCCCAAATTGTTTGGTTGGCAGTCACTGGAGACTGAAATTACTAAATAATGACATACGTTTGAGGGTCAGACTTTTTTCTTATGAAAATTCATGCTAACTTAAATTCTTTACTTTAGCAGCTTTGTAATTTTATAAAAGCAATAATTTTCTATTTTAGAGCCTTTGTTCTCCAAAGATTTCTTCAGCTGAAAGGCGCAGAGGTTTGTAAACCAGTAGTCATCTCAGGCACTCTCACACACACCATACCTCTCAACTGTCCAGATTTTCGCACAATGTCCAGATTTTGCCTCATCTTTTTGGTCTGTTCCTCATAAGATTTGTGGTTTTCTGGCAAATCATTGGGATGATCTGAGCACTGAAATCATGAAATAACAACTTACATTTGGGTTTCAGACTTCAAATCTTTCAGAAAATGCATGCTGACATAAACCCTATTCTAGCAGCTTTCTAAGTTTATAAGAGCAATATTTAAAATCTGTCCCTGTTTTTGGGCCTTCATCTCCCAGTTATGACAGGCTTTGTCCAGATTTCTAGCAAAAAGAGGTTGAGAGATATGGCACACACACATCTCTATTTCTGAAAAATAATGCATGCTAACAAAACCCTGTTATTCTAGCGACCTAAGTTTCTGAGAGCAATATTTAAAATCCATCCTTATTTTCAGCCCTTTGTTCCCCATTTATCTGTAGCTCTGTCCAGATTTTTTGTGCCAAGAGGTATGGTTGAGAGGTACACAAAGATGTTATGTGATGCTGCCAGAGATCACACAATTGATCTCACTCTTCACTTTCTTTCTCTCTCACACACACACACATACACACACATACACACACACACACACACACACACACACACACACACACACACACACACACACACACACACACACACACACTCTCTCTCTCTCTCTGTTCTGCTTTCATGCATGCATTCACTCACACATGCATACAGCAACATAAATACACATGCACACGATCATCTCTCTCTCTCTTACTTTCATGTATGCTTACATTCTATCTCTCTCTCTCTCTCTCTCTCTCTCACACACACACACACACACACACACACACACACACACACACACACACACACACACACACACACACACACACACACAGACACAAACTTTTTATTTTGTACTCACTAAACAACAGAAGCGCTTCTTAGCAAGTGTAAAATAGTAGCTCAACTGATCTCTCTCACACTCATATATGAAAACACTTTCACATAAACATATACACACACTTTTTTACTTTTATTTTATTTTACACTTGCTAAATAGCAAAAGTGCTGCTTAGCGAGCAAAAAATAATGATGGCCGTGGCGTTTTCTCAGTCCGAGCTCCACAGTGGGTTGATATGCTGCCATGAAGTGGCGGACTCATTTTTCTGCAGGCATGACTTGTACATTAATACCCTGCTGGAGAATGCTCGTTCTCCAATCAGGGTACTGTAAGCCCATTCTCTAAAAATGTTTATACCACTGAGCAGAACAATTGAATCAAAGAATGTGGATGTTGTGAGTTGCTTGATTCATTAATAAAAAAAAAGCTTCAGTGCAATATAACTGTGGCACAGTGGTTAGTGTTGTTACCTCATAGCAAGAGGTTCTCCATTTTGATTCTAGGCCAGGGTGCTTTCTGTGTGGAGTCTGCATGTCCTCCCTGCATTTACATGGGTTTCCTCTGTGTGTTGTGCTGGTTTCTTACCACATTTCACAGACGTGCATCTGGAGTGTTTCTCTCTGGGCTTCTGCAAAAACAGGCTCTTTTCATGGCAAACAAATGTTATTTAAATAAAATAATGACTGATCAAACAAAGGACAGGCTATTAATAGAAACAAACAAGCTTATCGAAATCTGTGGTCTATACAGAGAGATTGCAAGTGCACAATCAAAATAATGAATTGAGGAAACAGATGAGTGGCAAGATAAAATATGAGTCAAACAAACGAGAAAGTGAGGAATAAAGTGAAAATGTGTTACAATGTAATTGAGCGAATGAATTATAGTAAGAGTGGAGATAACATAAAGAAAACTTTTTTCAATTGAAGTTCAAGCTTTATGTACTAAGAATAGCTGTATGCATGAGACAAGGGTGTCTTTTTAATTAGTTGGCAGAATCTTTGCTAGAAAGATACAGTTGTATAAGATGTACAAATGAAGGAACAAGTGTTTTCAAAAATGGCTGTGTCATTAGACAGAAATATGAAAATGAGTTCTTTATTGGTGCTGTTAACGTAGTGAGGCCTGAAACTGCATCATATGCATTAACATGATTAGCATTTAGGCTGTCAGTAGGATGTGCTATATTAAATGAAATGCTGAATTTAATGCAGACATAGATGCAGAATATAAAATTTTTAGAGCAAATATTTTGAGTGATTCAGGTTTAGAGGCACTGAGAAGAGTGAAGTATGCACACTGTTAACGTATTCGGTTTTCCAAATTAAGACAATACGTATAAAGTTACTTTCATGTAAAAAAAAAAAAAAAAACAAAGAAAAGAAATACATGATCCTCTTTCTAGTCATTGAACTTGAATAGATAAATTTTAATATGTTGAGTTGTTTGGTTTGTCTGGGAACCTAGGAGTAGTAAAACAAACTCAAACTACAAAAGCAGAGTGCATGTATACTGCTGCAGTCATACAGTGGGAGTGACATCTCAGATACCGAGCAGAACCATAGCAATAAGTTCCATCATGGCAATGCTTATTTATTCACGTATCGGTTACATTTTTGCAATTGGTAGTTCTATCTTTTGTGTCGAGTGGCTGAAGTGTTACTTTACTGCAGAGTCAGTATTAGTGTGATTACAGAAGAAAACTCTACATATATATATGGAATGAAAGAAAGAAAGAGAGAGAGAGATTAGTATAGATTATTTAATCTAATTTAATAATGATTGCAGCACATGCAATCAAAAAATAATCCCATATTCAGCTTTTTACACAGACTGCACATTCAAGCAAATCACATACCCTTCCCACACACAAATATACTCCATACAATTATATTAGACCACACACACACACACACACACACACACACACACACACACACACACACACACACACACACACACACACACACACACACACACACACACATTCATAGGTTCATAGAAGGTTACTAGGCTAGCGGCCCTAGAGCCCTTACAAGCCTAGCCATATTTATCGAAAGTTACCCCAATTGTTGGTAGTTAGGTGAGTGGTTTGTAGAGGTAAGGGTCTATGGTAGTTAATACCGACTTCCTCTGTCCAGGAGGGATATGGGCACCACCCCAGGAGTGAATTTGCATTCACTCATCCATTGATCTAGGTTAAATTTGAAGAGAGACAGGGAGGGGCTCTGTTCCACATGAAATTGCAAGCTTGTTCCAGAAAAGTGGCAGTCTCTAGGAGATGTATCTATCTCTCCAGCATGATCTGTTCATGTCAGAGGCTAGGTTAAGATCCCTGGAGCAAGTGCCCCCCCCCCTGCAGTTTGCTTTATGAATGTGTATAATTTCTATCTGGGCCAAGTCAGAGGCTGCCCTGTAAGCCAGGCATGAGTCACCCCTTAGCAACCTCAGAATACACTGACAAGACTTTTAGTCTTTCTGTGTAAGACTTGTTTTGTGTACCCTGTAATTTTTTGGTAAGAAACCTATGTGGTTTCTCCAGCTGTTGCAGGTGTCTGATGAGGTATATGCAAAAGGGAGCATTGTACTCAATTATTAGTCTTATGAGGGCTGAGTATAATGGAATTATAACATTGTTAGATCTAGATATGATGCCTTTGCTTATAAGATGTGCCACATTGAAGGATTTCCTTACCATTGTGGATATGTGATGGTCAAAGTTCAGATTGCTATCAACCTGAGTATCCAGGTCACGTATCACTGAGTCTACACTTAGGAGAGTACTTTCTATAATGCAGTTAGCAGGGATGTCACCTTTTCCAAAAGGAATATTAGTGCTTTTTTTTTTTGCATTTAGCTTTAATCCTTGGCTTTGGCACCAGTCATTTATCTGCATTAACCTTGCATGCAGTATATTAACATCATTAGGGGGCTCAATTATTGCTCCCAATATTCATTTGGCAATGAAATTGGTCAGCCGCAGGCAGTCCAAATTTCCCTGGACTTCTGAGAAATAAATTCCAAACAGTAAGGGGCCTAGCACAGAACCCTGCGATACCCCACTGGTGATTGACCTATTGCTAGAAATGAGATCACCCACTTTGACAGTTTATGTCCCATCGGTGATTCAGTTGGCTACCCACCTGGTAATGTAGGGGTTAATTCCCAATTGTGAGAGTTTCTTTATAATACCTGAGTGGGGGATTGTGTCAAATGCCTTGGCTAGGTCAAGATAGGTGGTATGCAATGTATATCCCTTGTCCAGGGCCTTGGTAACTTTCTCAAAGTAGCCAACCATGTTTAACAGGCATGATCTGCCTTGAATGAATTTGAACTTTGTTAAGTATGGTGTCTGGAGATTACCTATGTCCTTGTTAATAAGGTCCAAAGTGATTTTTTCCATGGCCTTGCAGATATGGCTAGTCAAGCTTATGGGCCTATAATTCCCAGGGTCAGTTGATGGTCCCTTTGTTCAGAGGGATTACTGTTGCTGTCCTCCATTCTGCTGGAATGTAGACAGTTCACAGGCTGTGGCTAAACAGGGATCCAAATGGGTCAGCTAGGTCATTTTTTTAAGTTGTTTAAAAGGCAACCTGGGATGTTGTCTGTTCCCACTGATGCCATGCTTTCCATCTTGGATTGCACTGAGATGACCTGCTCTCTTGAGATGATAGGCTGAGGAATCATGGCAGGTATACTTTGGGGGAATGACTGGAAGGGACAGGGGGTGAAGTTTGCTCAAAATCTGTCAGCAAGGAGGTTGTTAGTCACGTCCGATTGAGTATGGGTGGTGCCATTCACAACCAGTTCAGCACATAGCTGAGTATTCCCTTTTAGATTTTGGACATAAAGAATGCCTTGCGATTATCCTTAGCAAGCGAGGCTATTTTTGCTTCATAATTAGCTGTGAAGGACTTGACAAGATCTCTGATTTGTTTACTTAAGCTAGAGAGGGATTTCTTCCTTTGCTGAGCCAGTTCCCTGTTGTCCTTGGATATTAGTTTTTTCTGTTGTTGTATAGCCTGTTTATACTAGGGCTCCACGAGAGTGGCTTGTTTTTTCATCAAGAGCTGGTTTTAATCTGGTCAGGTACAGCCTATTCTATACAACTGCTTAAATGGTTATACAGGGCATTGCTGTATACCCTTGCCTAGGAGCCTGTGTTATCTGCATTCAAGAGTGCTTTGAAACTTCTTATATCATCACTTAGTAGGAGGTAATTTGTCTTTGAAAAATTGTTAAGTGTTTTTGAGCTTGATGAGGTATCTGGTCTTATAATTACATCGAACAAGACTGATCTATGGTCCATTCTTACCAGGGAGGACATTACATGGTGGGGGGGGGCAATGCTCTCCCATGTAAGTGAGTACTATGTCAAGGACATTTGAGCCTCTTGTGGATGTTCTGACCAACTATTTCAGAGCATTTTCATTGATAAAGTCCAAGATCCTCTGAGCTAGCATGTTAGTGGTCGTGTATGTTTCCCAGTCGATGGTAGGATAATTAAAGTTACCCATGAGTAAGGTATTGGGTTGTATGGCAAGTGACTCCAGTAAGTCTAGCTATGTGGTAAGCTCTTCCTGTTTGTAGTGGGGGAATGTATAGCTAGCTATGATGTAGTAGGGGACTTTGCTTATAGTTAATTAGACATGGTGTAGCTCAAAAGAGTCATAATGTTTGACTAGTCTTGAGGTACACTTATCCTTAATGAAGGTATATACATTGCTTCCTTTGGTTCTTTCATACTCAGTTTGTGGTGTGAATGTATGTGCCATTGAACCATGTCTCAATAACTGCACAGATGTCAACATCTTCAAAATGAGGAGTGCTTCTAGGGAGTGCAGTTTCTTGTTTAAACTTCTAGCATTAAGCAGCGATACTTTTGAGTTTATCTAAAGAGGATTATGTTATGTTGGGAGGTTGGTTATTTTGACACTACCTAAAAAAGGCACAATGGGGGGCTAATGCCATTGCCAGTAGCCAAAATCCTAGAGGAGACAGGTGAAGACCATATCAGGCAAAGCAGCATGGCCTGTTGACCATGTTTTCACAGGCAGACAGATATTGTGAGTCCTTTGGACTGACACCAGAAGCTAAGCCAATTGTTAAAGTCAATCATTTTTGTTAGTATTGTCTCATCATAGCCGAGAAAGGTAGAATGCTGCTTAAGACTAGGCTTACACACATCGGAGAGCTCAGTCATGTCTCCCTTCACATAGTCCAGTGAAGTACGTCTCAAGGCATTCACCCCCAAATGGACTATGACAGAGTCATACCATTACTTGTGGTTGAGTGACTTGAGTGCTTGAGTGACTTGACAGATCATGGCATTTGACAAGCAGCTAAACGTAACCCCCTCCTTATCCAGCCTGGGGAGGGGAACATCTGTGTGTCTCACAATGGAGTCACCTATGACCAATACATTAGGTTTTATGTGCTACACCTTATGAGTTTATTTGTTGAGACACTCGTGCGTGTGCTATTATGTGGTATTTCTTTTTGCATTGTTATGTGTGTAAGTGGTTTCCATTTGGGAAACCTCTGATCTTTTACTAAGTTACTAGTGAGCACCTCCGCATATGTGGGTTTATGTATCCTGTCCTTACTTTGTATGGGAAGTGTGTGTGTGCGCTGACAACCTGATTGGCATTCAATTTGTCTTTATTGAGCGACTTGCCTCCAATTTCATAGTGTAACTACAGCTCTCACATAAAGATAGACACAAACATACCACAGTACACAAACCAGCACTCCCCTCAACCTTACTTCATTATATATACCAACTCTAAGATCACACAACAGCAAAGAAAGGGCATTTTCCCAATTCCTGTTGTATCATGAGCTCACAAAGTAAAACCTGGCACCTTTCAACTGGCTGTGTAATGTTTGACAATTCTTTCATTCAAAGGATCTGCACACAGTTGAAAAATGTTTGTTCACCTCTTTGCTGTTTCTTCCATCCATCTAATGGAAACCCATAAATATATATATATATTGACATGTGCATATGTGTGTGTGTGTGTGTGTGTGTGTGTGTGTGTGTGTGTGTGTGTGTGTGTGTGTGTGTGTGCATGTGTGTGTGTGTGTGTGTGTATTGTTTACGTTCAACTGTATTACTACTTAATGAAATAAATGGTTTGAATTCACAATTACTGTAAGGTCATTTATTTCCCCTATTTTTTTTCAGGTTATGTTTTCCATACACACCTCTCAAATTCTTTACTCAAGAATTCTAGACAAAGCCAAATAAATGGGGTGGGAAACAAAGGTCCAAATTGGGGATGATTAATGTAACATGTATTTTTAGAACAATAAGAAGTATGAAAGTCTAATACCTGACATTACTGATTACATATTCATAGGTCCATAGGTTCATACTAGGCTATCTGCCGTAGGGCATTTATAAGCCTAGCCAGAATGTGTTTGGCTTTCGCCACCCATTTTAAATTTATGTTGCTATGCCCTTTTTTGAGGTTAGTATACTGTGCCTCTGTCTAACAGTGACACAGAAGTGATACCCGGGGTAAACCTACGATCTCCCATCCACTCATCAAGATTCCTCTTGAAGAGAGTCAATGAGGGACTCTGCCTAACCTGGACTGGGATTTTATTCCAGAGTGAAGGGAGCCTCTGGGTTATGAGTCTGTCCCTCCAGCATGTCCTATTTATTTCAGTGTTGAGGTTCAAGTCTCTCAAGCGCGTAGCTCGATGGGATTTGGATTTTCTGAGGTGCAGCATGTCCATTAATTCCGGGTTGGACATGGCTTTATACGTCAGGCACAGATCGCCTCTGAACAGGCGGTATGCCACTGAGTAGAGCTGGAGTTTCTTTAACCGGGCAGCATATGGCATCTGTTTGAACCCTTTGACCCTCTTGGTGAGGTACTTTTGGGGTCTTTCCAGTTGCTGCAGGTGTCTGGTAAGGTACATCCCAAAAGGGGCATTATACTCAATTATGGGCCTGATGAGGGATGAGTAAAGAGGCACGATGACCTCCCCTGATCTAGATGTGAATCCCTTCATGATTAGGTGGGCTATATAAAATGTTTTTCTAACCACTTTGGCCACGTGGTTGTCAAATGAGAGATTGCTATCAACTTGGGTCCCCAGGTCCCTAATTACTTCTTCTGTACTTAATGGATTACCACCTATGTGGTAATTTGTGGGCACTTTGTTTTTGCCAAAGGGGATGACTATACACTTTTTGGCATTTAGCTTGAGGCCATGGCTCTGGCACCAGTTGTCTGTTTCTATGAGGCCCTTTTGGGGGATGCTTGTGTCGGCTGGAGAGTCGATTATGGCGCCCAGTTTGCAGTCATCTGCGAACTTGGTCAGCCACAGTCCTTCCATGTTGGCCTGTACACCTGTACCTCCGAGAAATATATACCGAACAAGAGAGGTCCCAGGACTGAACCTTGTGGGACACCACTTGTAACTGGTTTGGAGTCTGACATGGCTCCAGCAATTCTAACCATGTGGGTTCTGTCCTTGAGCCAGTTTGCAATCCATCTAGTTACATAGGGGTTTATATTTAAGCTGGTGAGCTTATCTATAATGCCCGAGTGGGGTATTGTATTGAAGGCTTTTGTGAGGTTCAGGAAGGCTGTGTGGACCACCTTCCCCTCATCAATGGCCTTGGTGACTGTTTCAAAGAAATCAACCAGGTTTAAGAGGCAGGATCTGCCCTTAACAAAGCCGAACTGGGTAGGATCCAGTGTCTGTAAGTCCCCAATATCTTTATTTATGAGGTCCATGATGATCCTTTCCATAGCTTTGCAGACCAAGCTAGTCATGCTTATGGGGCGATAGTTTCCAGGATCTGTTGAGGCACCACCTTTATGGAGAGGGACCACTGTTGCGGTACGCCACTGTTTGGGCACATATCCTGTAGTAAGGCTGAGATTGAACAGTAGTTTTATGTTTGGGTTTAGCTCTTCTTGGAGTTCATGTAGGACGCAGCCCGGGACACCGTCTGGTCCCATTGAAGCTGTTTTTTTTGCTTTGGAGAGGGCGACTCTTATCTGAGCATCTGAGATGTCAGGGGGGCAGCACTCTGCTGGGATAGATATTTGCCCTTTTGGTGGGGAGAAGTTTGCGCTGAACCTGTCAGCTAGGATGTTGGCAATGTCTGTGGGTTTGGTGTATTTTTTGTCATTTTGGACTAATTCTAAGCATATCTGGGAATTACCACCCAGGTTCCTAACATAACTAAAGAAAGCCTTGTGATTATTCTTAGTGTCCTGTGCAATTTTTCTCTCGAAGCTGGCCTTAGACAATTTTATGAGTGCCCGTAGTTTTTGCTAATACTGATCAGTGATGCCTTTCCTTTTTGGGATTTTGCTCTATCATTTAGTAGCTTCCTCCTTCTATTGTATAGTTTGTTTATGGCTGGGGTCCACCAGACAGGATGTTTGCCTTTGGAGGATTCCTTAGTGATTTACTAGAAAATCAACAATATTAATATATAATATAAGTTACAGTGCAGAAAACACTCTGTAGCTGCTTGAGCAGTGATCTTCCCACCCCACAGATGGTGTTAGACTTTCACAAAGAAGGCCTAGCGGTACTAATAACCTTTACAGTATGTGCAGCCATAATGGTTAGGAACAAGGCTGAAGTTAAGGATGCTTTACTCATTTAGTAAAGCTTACATAGAGAGACAGATCAAGCTGATGTCAAGACTTAAGCCAAGTGAATCCACTACACCCCAGTCAGTGCCAAGCTGTGTTAGGAATAGGGCTAAGCACCAGAATACCTTTATTTTCAGGTATGCTTTAGACTGGGTGCAACAATATTGTTATAGGTACTGACTTTGTAAACTCAACTCCCAACCTAGCTCATGCTTTCATAAATGGTGTGCTCATGTTAAGGGAAGATTGGAATTAATTAGTATAAATGTTACACTAGGCCTAGACAGCCATTGCCAAGGGAATTTCAGGATGTGAGATGTAGTCCTAGACAGAGCATTTGTCAGAGGACATAGCCTGGGCCTAACAGCGAAAGAGTTATAGCTAGTACTGAGATTAGGTTTACCTTTAGTCTGAAGGCTGGGATAAATAGAGGGACTATGTGTAAGTGGGTGTTTTCCTTCATAAATTATTTCCTGTACATTATATAGTCAAGCAGCATTTCTGCATATTTTATGAATCAGGTTTGTGTTTCTGTTTTATGTTTATTTCTTCCTTCAGTGCATTTACCTATAACATAAGTGATTAATGTCTTTATGACGGTAATAAGTTCAATGCAAGAATCTATGTGTCACTCAATACTGTGATGTTGTTGCTGCCTTCTGGCACGCGTTATGACTAAAAACAATTTTTTTGACCAATCATGCCCACCCAGTTAATAAAAATTTAATAAATAAATATATTTAAATCAAATATAACCATAACCATTGTCCTAACACTCACCATGACTTTTTTCTTTTCTTTTTTTTTTTTGGCTAGGATTATTTATTTATTATTGATATTATATATATATATATATATATATATATATATATATATATATATATATCTATATCTATATATATATATACATATATATATATATATATATATATATATATTTATATATATTTTGTTAGGATTACCTTTATTCTGAAGGTTTGGTTATGTTAATATTAGAGATACACAGTGAAAGTAAAATTCTGGAATAAAATCAGACAAAATCCTGTAACACTGCAATGGGATGGCTAAGTTTAACTTCATGGCTAGTTTAGTGTTATCTTTGCATTAGTTCCTGAATTTGGGTAACATAGAGAGACAATATAATACAGGCCAAAGTGTAGATCAAGTATAACACAAACCTGAGCTTATCCCTAGTAATAAGTCTTGGAGGATTAGGTATAATCTTCACTGGGGTTAGTGGAAGGAGTTGGAATCCAGATACAGGAGTAAAGGCCACATCATAAGCCAGTCTCATCTCTAACTTTTGGCCTACACTTTGCCCACATAGCTTATAGGACTAGGACTAGGGTTAGGCTAACTCTGTTAGACTGGGTTATGACAGACAGTGTTAACGATATGACTTAAGTCCAACAAAATGTTGTCCACACACCTACTCTTAACCATAGCAAAGGAAGAGATAGGGATAACGCAAGAGCTGGGTATTAAGGTGTAGTGCCTCAGGTGGTCAGCAACTTTTCACCTGCAAAGTGATTCCTGATTATTTATTTATTTATTTAGTTATTTATTTATTATTTGTTAACTGTGATGAGGTCCATGAAGGTGATACAGAACAGAAAGTAGCCTGATATATATATATATATATATATATATATATATATATATATATATATATATATATAGTGGACATGTAGTGGATATAAAAAGTGTACACACCCCCTGTTAAAATGCCAGGTTTTTGCCATATAAAAAAATGACACCAAAATAAATAATTTCAAAACTTTTCTCACCTTTAATGTGACCTATAACCTGTACAGTTCAATTGAAAAATAAACAAATCTGTTGGGGGAAAAATATAAAAATTAAAAAAACGTACAATAAGCTGGCTGCATAAGTGTGCACACCCTTATACTAATACTTTGTTGAAGCACCTTTTGATTTAATTACAGCATTCAGTCTTCTTGGGTACACACCTGCCATCAATTAAAGAGACTCTAATTAACCCCAAATAAAGTTCAGCTGTCCTAGGGGGATTTTCCTGACATTTACTCAGTTGCCTGCTACAGCAAAAGTTATGGTTAACAGAGAGCTTACAAAGGATCATCGGGATCTCATAGGTTCGTACTAAGCTAATTGCCCTTGTGAGCCATTTTAAGCCTAGGCAATTATCCTTTGTGAGACTCAAACCCTGCACCTTGTAGTTGTAAAGCAAACACCTTAACCATTAAGCCACCCTCCCAACTCCCATTGTTGAAAGATATCAGTCAGGAGAAGAGTACAAAAAAGTTTCCACAGCATTAGATATACCATGGAACACAGTGAAGACAGTCATCAAAAAGTTGAGAAAATATGCGACAACAGTGACATTGCAAAGAACATGGACATTTCTCCAAAACTGATGAAAATACAAGATGAAAACTGGTCAGGGAGGCTGCCAAGAGACCTACAGCAACACTGAAGCAGCTGCAGGTATTTCTGGCAAGTACTGGTTGTGTACTGCATGTGACAACAATCTCACATATTCTTCATATGTCTGGACTATGTGGCAGGGTTGCAAGATGGAAGCCTTTTCTTACACAGAAAAACATCCAGGCCCAGCTAAAATTTGCAAAACAACACATCGTCTCCCAAAAGCATGTGGGAAAATGTATTATAGTCTGATGAGACCAAAGTTGAATTTTTGGCCACAATTCCAAAAGTTATGTCTGGAGCAAAAACAACACTTCACATCACCAAAAGAACACCATCCCTATGGTAAGCATGGTGGTGGCAGTATCATGCTTTGGAGTTGCTTTTCTTCAGCTGGAACTGGGGCTTTAGTCAAGGTGGAGGGAATTATGAACAGTTCCAAATACCAGTCACTTTTGGCCCAAAACCTTCAGGCATCTGCTAGAAAGTTGAAGATGAAGAGGAATTTTACCTTTCAATACGACAATGATCCCAAGCATACATCCAAATCAACAAAAGAATGGCTTCATCAGATGAAAATTAAATTTTTGGAATGGTCCAACCAGAGCCTAGACCTAAATCCAGTAGAAAATCTGTGGGATGACCTGAAGAGGGCTGTGCACAACAGTGGGCAAATATCGCTAAGTCAAGATGTGCCATGCTGATAGACTCCTACCCAAGAAGACTGAATGCTGTAATTAAATCAAAAGGTGCTTCACCAAAGTATTAGTTTAAGGGTGTGCACACTTATGCAACCAGCTTATTGTACATTTTTTATTTTTTATATGTTTTCCTTAACAGATTTGTTTGTTTTACAATTGAATTGTACAGGTTATAGGTTAGATTAAAGGTGGAAAAAGTTTTGAAATTATTTATTGTGGTGTCATTATTATATGAAAAAATGGCATTTTAACAGGGGTGTGAACACTTTTAAAATCCACTATGTGTGTGTGTGTGTGTGTGTGTGTGTGTGTGTGTGTGTGTGTGTGTGTGTGTGTGTGTGTGTGTGTATATATATATATATATATATATATATATATATATGTATGTATATATATATATATATATATATATATATATATATATATATATATATTTTTTTTTTTTTGCTCAAAACTCTGACACAAAAGCTGGAATTCATAAAATTATTGTGAAAAATAACATGGCTGAAGTTGTGCAGTGCAGCCCCACAGTGGTAAAGAACACAGGAGGAACCTGCATGGACCTGCCAGATTTAGAGCTGCATAAGAGCAATGGAGAGCTACAGCAGGCATGTGATCTATGCCCAGCAGTGTGAGGTAATATGCTGATTAGGTTGACCATTCAGCATGCTCATTTTTGAATATTAATGCCCAGTCATTGTATAATATAATAGTGATGACACATATGTACGTGCTTACTGATGTGCTGCTCTATGGACAGTTGAGAGTACAGAGTGGGGCTCCACACCAAAGTCCCTTCTACAATTAAATTATAAATGGAGAGGAAATGGGTGAATATGAAAGCCAGAATGTGGAAGGAGCAAGCAGAGGATCACACCAAAACACAAGGAAAGAGGGGGTGGAGTGTGGAGCTTATGGGACAGGAACCCGTTTTTAAGAAGGATAGTTGGGTAAGTAGGGCTGGCTTGTGGTGTTCGCTGCTGGGCTGTAGCCCTACCTTAAAAGCAAAATAGAAAAACAAACTGTATTATTTATTTATTTATATATTTTTCTTTGTCCTCTGCTACAAAAGCTAGATTTAGTGTTACCACTACCATTGTGGAGATCAGAACTCTGCACATGTGCTGAGTTCTGAGACCTTCCAAATGTCCAAAAAAAAAAGAAAAAGAAAGAAAGAAATTGGCTCACTAAAACAGCCTGGCTTAATGTCTACTCCTAACTGTAAATAAGGTGATCATGCCTTAATTCAGGTCTTCCATCTCATTGCAGAAGGAAAGAACATCACAAAAAAGTGACTAATTGGGACAGCTGAATGAAGCTGTTGCCGCAGGTGACAGGTTCAGACTGAGGCAGTCCGAGACTGAAAGTGAAAGACAGACAGTGGAGCATTTCTAAAATATGAGTGTAACAGCAATTTGTTTACTAGCCTTATATATGTCAATTATCTTGCATATAGGAAGGTAAGTATTTTAAGTGTGTGTGTGTGGGGTGGAACAGATGCTCAAAGCTGTCCCTGATTTCACAGAATGAGGTTGAGTGGAATGTTGGGGAAGTGCAGTGGATTGTAATCTGGTAGCAGTCAGATGAGGATATTCATTATCATGTACCCAGTCATTTATTTATTCATTCATTTCATCTCAATCAAATTTCTGAGCTGCACAGTTATACCAGTATCTGTAATCGACGGTCACATATCTATGAGTGTGTGTGTGTGTGTGTGTGTGTGTGTGTGTGTGTGTGTGTGTGTGTGTGTGTGTGTGTGTGGCAGTCAGCTCAGGCACACTAAAATCATTTGTTTCTGCTGTTATAACAGTAGCTCATTATATGCATTGGGACACACAGTCTTGCCCTATAGTAGCTGTTAACCAAGATCATCATGGGTGTCAACAGCAGTACTTTTCAGCACAGTGAATATTGTATCAGTGATGGCAGTTTCCACATCAATAACAATAGATGGAAAGGTGTCTATATGAATCCTACTCTGGACAGCCATGTTTGTCCTCCTTGCCATTTGCACATTGTTTTCTCTTAAATACATGTTAACACTTTTTTAAATAAATATGTTTTAATTACAAAGTAACAATGTCAAGTTATGACGACTGAGTAATGTTTAAGTGGTGTCCGTAAAGCATGGTTGTAACAGACAGACCAGAATTTGACGTCACGCCATGGACATGCACACTATATGGTCATTGGCCAGGTATATTTTCATGACTTTGGCCAGAATAACCACATAATCTCCAGGTCTGTAACATTTCCATTACCACTACACTTCTGGTTCTTCATTATTTTAATCTGTAAACGGTTCTTCGTTACTTTTACCTTTGCAGATTAGAAAACTGTAGCACTTCCTCTTGTATCATCATACTGTGGAATTTCCCATCTGGCTGTGCACTTTCCATCTATCATCATAGCTCTCAGCTCTTCCCAATGTGCCTGATTTTTGAGCAAAGCAGTTGAGTTATGGTCTTTTTTTTAATGTAACTTTGCAAACTGTGCAAATAATTTGATTGCAGCATAGGTTATAATGGGGAAAGGCATCCTGTACTGTGGATTTCTTTTTGATCTACTGCTTATTAGAGATAAATGTTTGTGAGGCAAAGTCTTCCTGCCTTTTCAAGAGAAATAAGTGTCATCAGGAAGCTATACTGCTCTTAATCATAAAGACCAGGGTAGGAATACATTTTTGGCCTGGTAGCAGACAAACTGGGGTAATCATGTTCTTGTCTGGACCTTTCTAAACTTCAGTTTTATACTTCAAGCATCAAATTGCAGTCTGAAGGTGGCGGGGCCTGCTTTGTACACAGAGACACAGCAGAAAATAATCCCCCCATCTGACTTCTCACCTGAAAACTAAATGAGGGTGGAAATTATCATAGGCAACTACCCAGAAGCACATAAATCAGCAGTTGCAAATAAAGCAAGCTGGACTTTGTAGTGGTGCTGCCTCTGTAGTTTCTGAAGTGTATGGTACATTTTTAGACATGCACCTGTCTCTTTCCCTAACTTTTGCTCTTGTGGATATATAAAGATACTAAGCACAACAGATTCAAACACAGACACACACACACACACACACACACACACACACACACACACACACACACACACACACACACACACTGTCTCTCCTCCACTGAACAGCTTTTTGGCTGAATTTTGAAATGGTCAGTATACCTGTCAATAGTCTAGATTTTCAGAGAATGTGCAGAGTTTTGCCTCATATTTTTTGTCTGTTTCTGTTTTGTGCAGCTATGGTGGTGTAGTGATTAGTGTTGTTACCTTGCAATAAAAGGTTCTCTGGTTTGATTCTTTGCTGAAGTACCTTCTGTGCAGAGTGTGCAGTCAAGCCAGTTTTAAAAGGACATGCAGCTAGGTGCATGTTCCTTTTGTGAAGGTTAGGTGCCATGCTGGCAACTTAACACTGGAAAAACTCCACTGCCAATCAATCTGCAGACTGGTGATATTGCTATTTTTGGTCTGTGCCTTATAAATATAGTGTTTTTCTGGCAAATTTATTAGGATTGAATTCATTAACAAAATTACAGATATTTAAGTTTCAGATTTCATATCCATTAGATTACATAACATTTTTATTTTAACAGCTTTCTAAGTTTATAAGAATAACATTTAAAATGTGCCCCTATTTTTAGGTCTTGTCCAGATTTCATGTGCTAAGAGGTTGAGAGGTATGATGGTCAGCTGATCTGGCCAAGTCACAATTCACCAAAGTATTAATGCTGTGGGGGGGTACAATCTCTGACTTGTTATATGAAAGCAGAAGGCAAATGCTGTACTTCACAAGCAAATAGTATAGTATAGTAACTGAACTTAACATCTGGGTTACATGTTTTGATGGATAATGCCAAATCTTATGTAATCACGTGTGTTGATTTATGTGACTACATTTGCATGCCTTTTTGGATATACTAAAGCATGGCTACACGTACTACATGTAGTTAAATTTGTGTGAACCTTGTAGTGGTACCACAATGTGGAAAAGTATCATAGATGTGTAAGTCTTTGATTCTCACCTGAGGTAATTGGCTAGGCCTAAAATGGCTCACAAGGGCAGTTAGCCTAGTACTAACCTATGAACCTATTAGATGACCATTTTAGTGTCCTGAAGATCTTTCAGCTGGGGAGCAGGTGACAGTAAAACAGACCCACAACTGGTTCCACATATAACAGTGCAGCTGGACAAGAAGGAAAACAATATTCATTTTCCATTTTTGTGTAAAACATTACCCAAAGCATAACTGATGTATATATTTGAGAAAGGCATTATTTTCAGTTATAAGGGTTGGTAAAGGCCCTGATGTTAAATTTGTTCTCCCTTTTATCCAAGTCTACAACAACACGGGAATTTAAGCAATGCAGAAACATGTACACCAGCAACAGATACTAACCAGTTTGGTAACCTAGCTTACTGATTCTTTTACCTAATAGTAAGAGGTGGATCTTTGTCAAACAACACACCTTATGCAAAATAACTTCCTTAGGCCTGTTCCATATATTCTTGAATTTCACATCAGGAAATCAACCAGGAATGCGGTTTCTGTCATCTAACTCTTTTAAAGAATGACAGAACTTTATGGACATTGACACAGATACCTATATGCTAAAACTGGGTTATCTTAGTTTGCACTAAGGCTTGTTGGCTGTTGGTGAAGCACCCACCAAGAGGAGAAAACGCTGAGAGAAGAAGGGAGCCACTTTTGAGATTTTAAGTATTTTTTCTCTGCTTATTTGCTAAGTTTTTCTGCATAGTTGCCTAGTTTGAGCATTTTCTGGCTTGTTAAACTTGATTTCTGCATTAGTAGCTGTATTTAGAGCACAACCAAAAGCTGTTTACTGAATTTCCTGTTTGCACTTAATTTTAAAATCGTTTTTTCTCAAAACTTGCATATTTTCTGTCTTTGACCTAGCACTCTTGTGTGGGGTCATTTACTGCACTGTTATAACTTGATATTACTTGTGAACCTCTGCTATCTCTGAAAAAACAAAAACAAAAAAAAATCTTGCTTTTTTTCCCACTTTTCTGAGATTTAAAAAAGTTCAGTTACAGGCTTGCTGTTCCTGAACTGTTTGTAAGTTTCTGTGAGGCCATTTTTGCTTGGGCTAAAGGAAAGTCTCTCTGTTGATCAGTGGCAGTGAAAAACATTGAGCAGCTCCCTGCCCCCTGTGGGAGTGGTTACTGACTTGAAACTGTAGTTTTATTGACCAGTAGGGGTCATTTCCAAAACTCCTTCATCTTCCTCTCTTAAAACCTAGTTGCCTCATGGGTTTGGCGTCTTTTCAGGCTTGTTGGCTGTTGGTGAAGCACCCACCAAAAGGAGAAAACGATGAGAGAAGAAGGGAGCCACTTTTGAGATTTTAAGTATTTTTTCTCTGTTTATTTGCTAAGTTTTCTGCATAATTGCCTAGTTTGAGCATTTTCTGGCTTGTTAAACTTGATTTCTGCATTAGTAGCTGTATTTAGAGCACAACCAAAAGCTGTTTACTGAATTTCCTGTTTGCACTTAATTTTAAAATCGTTTTTCTCAAAACTTGCATATTTTCTGTCTTTGACCTAGCACTCTTGTGTGGGGTCATTTACTGCACTGTTATAACTTGATATTACTTGTGAACCTCTGCTATCTCTGAAAAACAAAAAAAAAAAAAAATCTTGCTTTTTTCCCACTTTTCTGAGATTTAAAAAAGTTCAGTTACAGGCTTGCTGTTCCTGAACTGTTTGTAAGTTTCTGTGAGGCCATTTTTGCTTGGGCTAAGGGAAAGTCTCTCTGTTGATCAGTGGCAGTGAAAAACATTGAGCAGCTCCCCTGCCCCCCATGGGAGTGGTTACTGACTTGAAACTGCAGTCCATGCTGGTGTGAACGACCTGAGACATACCTCTCTGGACTACATGAAAAGAGACATAGAGGAGCTCTCTGATTATGTAGCCCAGGCAGGTATGACCCTGACCCTGCGCAGCATCCTTCCTTCACCAAGAATGATGCCACAACATAGAGACAAGATGATCAGCATTAACAATTGGCTTAATTTCTGGTGTCATTCAAAGGGGATCCAGTGTCTGTCTGCCTGGGATGACATGCTTGACTAGCCACACTGCTTTGCAAGGGACGGCTTGCACCTGTCACCCCTGGGATTCCGGATATTGGCTAAGGCTCTTGCCACCCCCATAGTGCCTTTTTTAGGCAAGGCTCAAATTCTAAACCTACCACCATAGAAAACAAAAATGGGAAGAAACTAAGGGTAATGCTGCTCAATGCCAGAAGTCTAAATCTCAAAATGCACGCACTCGAGGCCCTTCTCAGTATGGAGAACATTGATGTCTGTGCTGTGACTGAAACCTGGTTCAAGGCTCCTGAGAGCACCCCGGCACTATCAGGTTTTACCTCATATCATGCGTTCAGCCCCAAAACCCGGATCACACCACAAAAGGAGGGGGTGTATCCATATTCATCAAGGATACCCACACCTCCAGGTTGGTGGCAACGCACGAAGCATCGGAAACCACCCAGGTGCAATTAACCATAGGCAAAACTGCTCTACAATTTGTAGCATGCTACAGGCCACCCTCTCAAACTCAGGAACCCCACACAGCCTTCCTGAAGACACTGGAGGGTATAAAAGTATCTCCAAACACCATTATATTGGGTGACTTCAACTACTCGAATATAGACCTGGAACATTACTCAAGCCCAAACTTTCTAGCCCAAAGGTTCCTGGAGTTCATAAATTCAAATGCCATGGAACAACTAGTCACTGTTCCCACAAGAGGAGAAAATATACTAGATCTCATCATCACAAACATGGGGACAAAATGCTCCACACCGAAAGTATATCCCTCATTGGTGAGATCAGATCATAAACTAATCTAACTGGATATCCACATCCCGCCCCCACCCCAAACAAAAAAGACCACAGTGAAGAACTTCTCTAAAGCAAACTTCACACTACTCAAGACTGGTGTGGTATCCTTCAAGGCCCCTGAGCCAGTGGAAACCACAACCCAAGCTGCGGAAGCCCTTACAAATGCCTTCTACGAACACCTCCAGGACTGCATGGATCAGGCAATCCCTAATAAAACCAAGACTCTTTCCGCCAAGGGCAAACGTCCAGTCTGGTGGACCCCAGCCATAAACAAACTTTACAATAATAGGAGAAAGCTGTTACATGATAGAGCAAAATCCATAAAAGAGAAGACACCTTTGATCATTATTAGTAAAAAAATACGAGCACTCATAAAATCATCCAAGGCCAACTTTGAGAGAAAAATTGCCATAGATTCAAAAGACAATCATAAGGCCTTCTTCAGCTATGTTAGAAACCTGGGTGGAAACTCCCAGATATGCTCAGAATTAGTCCAAAATGATACAAAAATCACTGAACCCACAGACATTGCCAACATACTGGCAGACAGGTTCAGTGCAAACTTCACACCCCTCTCCCCTCCAAAAGGAGAGATAAGTATCCCAGCGGAGTGCAGCCTCCCAGACATCTCCAATGCGCAGGTGAAAGCTGCTCTCTCTAAAGCTAAAAACACAGCATCAATGGGACCGGATGGTGTCCCCGGCTGTGTGCTACACGAACTCCATGAGGAACTAAACCCGCACATAAGGCAGCTGTTTAATCTTAGCCTTACCACAGGATACATGCCCAAGGAGTGGCGTACAGCAACTGTGGTCCCACTCCACAAAGGCGGTGCCTCTACAGAGCCTGGTAATTACCGCCCCATAAGCTTAACAAGCCTGGTCTGCAAAGCTATGGAGAGGATCATAATGGAACTCATAAACAAAGACATAGGGGACTTGCAGACATTGGACCAGACCCAGTTTGGCTTTGTCAAGGGCAGATCATGCCTTTTGAACTTGGTCGACTTCTTCGAAACAGTCACCAAGGCCATTGATGAGGGAAGGCAGTCCATACAGCCTACCTTGACCTTGCAAAAGCTTTCAACACAATACCCCACTCGGGTATTATAGAGAAACTTACCAGCTTAAATGTAAACCCATATGTCACAAGATGGGTTGCAAACTGGCTAAAGGACAGAACCCACAGGGTTAGAGTAGCTGGCGCCATGTCAGACTCCAAGCCGGTCACAAGTGGTGTCCCACAGGGCTCAGTCCTTGGCCCCTGTTGTTCGGCATCTACTTCTCAGAAGTACAGGCTAACATAGGAGGACTATGGCTGACAAAGTTTGCAGATGACTGCAAACTGGGAGCCATAGTGGAAAGTACATCGGACACAGATATCCTTCAGAGGGTCTCACGGAAACTGATAGCTGGTGCCAGAGCCATGGCCTGAAGTTAAATGCCAAAAATGTATAGTCATACCCTTCGGGAAAAACAAGGTAACCCCAAGCTACCATATAGGTGGCAATCCACTAAGCACAGAAGAGGTTATCAGGGGCCTGGGGACCCAGGTTGACAGTGGCCTTTCTTTGACACTCACATTGCTAAAGTGGTTAGAAAAACCTTCTACATTGCCCACCTGATCATGAAGGGATTCACATCCAGATCAAGTGAGGTCATTGTTCCCCTGTACTCTTCACTTATCAGACCAATGATCGAGTACAATGCCCCATTCGGGATGTATCTCACCAGACACCTGCAGCAATTGGAGAGACCCCAAAAGTTCCTCACCAAAAGGATAAAGGGACTCCAAAATCTGTCATATGCTGCCAGACAGAAGAAACTCCAGCTCTATTCAGTCGCATACCGTCTGCTCAGAGGTGACCTGTGCCTGACATACAAGGCCATGTCCAACCCGGAATTAATGGACATGCTCCACCTCAAAAAAATCCAAATCTACCAGATCCACTAGAGCAAGCGACTTAAACCTTAGCACGGATATAAATAGGACATGCTGGAGGGATAGATTTGTCACCCAGAGACTCCCTATGTTGTGGAATAAAATCCCGGTCCATGTGAGGCAGAGCACCTCGCTGGCTCTGTTCAAGAGAAATCTTGACCGGTGGATGGGAGATCGTAGGTTTACCCCGGGAATCATCTCTGTGTCACTGCTGGACAGAGGCACAACAAACTAATGGGCACAGTATTTTTTAACATAAGGGGTGGCGTAAGCCACAAAAACTCTGGGCTAGGCTTATAAATGCCTTAGGGCAGATAGCCTAGTATAAACCTATGAACCTATGAACTTATTGCCCCTTCTTGCACCAAGCCAACTCATTAAGTATACTTAAATATTTGCATTATGTATCCACCAGTACTGTTGGCCAACAGGGTCCTGGCAGAAATTGGGCTACTGTTGACCAAAGGAGGAGAAGAGGAGGAAGGCATGCCCGAAGTCAGGTAAAGGAGGCCCGGGTTAACAATGACCGCCACAGGGTGCTGGTGGAAATTGGGCTACTGTTGGCCAAAGGAGGAGAAGAGGGGGAAGGAATGCCCGAAGGCAGGTAAAGGCTAGGACTGTGATAGTGAGGGTCGGAACTTTGAATGTTGGCAATATGACTGGTATAGGGAGAGAGCTAGCTGATATGATGGACTGAAGGAAGGTTGGTATATTGTGTGTGCAAAAGACCAGATGGAAGGGGAGCAAGGCTAGGTGTATTGGAGGAGGTTTCAAATTGTTTTATCATGGTGTGGATGGAAGGAGAAATGGCGTAGGCATTATCCTGAAGGAACAGTATGCTAAGAGTGTTATGGAGGTGAAAAGAGTGTCGGATAGAGTGATGTTTATGAAGCTGGAAACTGATGGTGTAATGATGAATGTTGTTAGTGCATATGCTCCACAAGTTGGGTGTGCGATGGATGAGAAAGAAAAATTTTGGAGTGAGTTGGATGAAGTGGTGATGACTGTACCCAAGGGTGAGATACTGGTGATTGGAGCAGATTTCAATGGGCATGTTGGTGAAGGGAACAGAGGGGATGAGGAAGTGATGGGTAGGTATGGTGTTAAGCAAAGGAATGCAGAAGGTCAGATGGACATGGCTGTGATGAATATGTATTTTAACAAGAGGGAGGAGCATAGGGTGACATACAAGAGTGGAGGAAGATGCACACAGGTGAATTATATCTTATGTAGAAGGGCCAGTCTGAAGGAGATTGGAGACTGTAAAGTGGTGGCAGAGGAAGTGTAGTTAGGCAGCATAGGATGGTGGTTTATAGGATGACACTGATGATCAAGAAGAGGAGGATGAGTGTGAGGGCAGCACCAAGGATCAAATGGTGGAAATTGAAAAAGAGTAATTGTGAGGTGATGTTCAGGGAAGAGTTAAGACAGGAACTGGGTGGCAGTGAATAGTTACCAAATAGCTGGGTAACTACAGCAGAGCTAGTAAGAGAAATGGCTAGAAAGGTGCTTGGTGTAACATCTGGAAAGAGGAAGGAGGACAAGGAGACCTGGTGGTGGAATGAAGAAGTACAGGAGAGTATACAGAGAAAGAGGTTGGCGAAGAAGAAGTGAGATTGTCAAAGAGATGAAGAAAGTAGACAAGAGTATAAGGAGATGAGGTGCATGACAAACAGAGAGGTGGCGAAGGCTAAGGATAAGGCGTATGAAGAGTTGTATAAAAGGTTGGACACTAAGGAGGGAGAAAAGGACCTGTACCGATTCGCTAGACAGAGGGACCGAGCTAGTAAAGATGTGCAGCAGGTAAGGGTGATAAAAGATAATGAGGGAAACATACTCACAAGTGAGGAGAGTGTGTCGAGCAGATGGAAAGAGTACTTTGAGGGGTTGATGAATGAAGAGAATGAGAGGGAGAGAAGTTTGGATGATGTGCGGATAGTGAATCATGAAGTGCAGTGGATTAGCAAGGAGGAAGTAAGGATAGCTATGAAGAGGATGAAGAACGGAAAGGCTGTTGGTCCAGATGACATACCTGTGGAAGCATGGAGGTGTTTAGGTGAAATGGCAATGGAGTTTTTAACTAGATTGTTTAATGAAATCTTGGAAAGTGAGAGTATGCCTGAGGAATGGAGAAACAGTGTTTTGGTACCGATTTTTAAGAATAAGGCTGATGTGCAGAGCTGTAGTAACTACAGAGGGATTAAACTGATCAGTCAGAGCATGAAGTTATGGGAAAGAGTAGTGGAAGCTACGTTAAGAAGGGATGTGATGATTAGCGATCAGCAGTATGGTGTCATGCCAGGAAAGAGCACTACAGATGCAATGTTTGCTCTGAGAGTGTTGATGGAGAATTACAGAGAAGGTCAGAAGGAGTTGCATTGTATCTTTGTGGATTTAGAGAAAGCATATGACAGGGTGCCTAGAGAGGAGTTGTGGTATTGTATGAGGAAGTCGGGAGTGTTAGAGAAGTATGTAAGAGTGGTACAGGATATTTACGAGGGTAGTGTGACAGTGGTGAGGTCTGCAGTGGGAGTGACGGATGCGTTTAAGGTAGAGGTGGGATTACATCAAGGATCAGCTCTGAGCCCTTTCTTATTTGCAGTGGTGATGGACAGGTTGACAGACGAGATCAGACAGGAGTCCCCGTGGACAATGATGTTTTCAGATGACATTGTGATCTGTAATGAGAGTAGGGAACAGGTGGAGGAGACCTTGGAGAGTTGGAGATATGCTCTGGAGAGAAGAGGAATGAAGGTTAGCAGGACTAAGACAGAATATATGTGTGTGAATGAGAGGGAGGACAGAGGAATGGTGAGGATGCAGGGAGTAGAGGTGGTGAAGGTGAGTTTAAGTACTTGGGATCAACAGTTCAGAGTAATGGTGAGTGTGGAAGAGAGGTGAAGAAGAGAGTACAGGCAGGATGGAGTAGGTGGAAAAGAGTGTCAGGAGTGATTTGTTACAGACGAGTACCAGTAAGAGTGAAAGGGAAGGTCTACAAGAGGATAGTGAGACCAGCTATGTTATATGGGTTGGAGACAGTGGCATTGACAAAAAGGCAGGAGTCAGAGCTTGACGTGGCAGAGTTGAAGATGTTAAGATTTGCACTGGGTGTGACGAGGATGGACAGGATTAGGAATAAGTATATTAGAGGGTCAGCCCAGGTTGGAAGGTTTGGAAAAAAAAGCCAGAGAGGCAATATTACGTTGGTTTGGACATGTGCTGAGGAGGGATGCAGAGTATATTGGGAAAAAAATGCTAAGGATGTAGCTGCCAGGTAACAGAAAAAGAGGAAGGCCTAAGATAAGGTTAATGGATATGGTGAGAGAGGACGTGCAGGTGGTTGGTGTGACAGAGCAAGATGCAGAGGACAGGAAGAAATGGAAACAGTTGATCTGCTGTGGCGACCCTTAATGGGAGCAGCTGAAAGAAGAAGATCCCACCCCTCCACATTTCTACACAGGTGCTCACACACACACACACACACACACACACACACACACACACACGCACACACGCACACACACACACACACACGCACACACACACACACACACACACACACACACACACACACACACACACACACACACACACACACACACACACACACACAAACATTCACTCATGCACTCACACACAAGCAATCGTTCAAAACTATTTATACAATGACTGCTCATTGCTATTTAAAAATGAGCATGCCGATTGGACAACCCAGACAGCCTGCCTATTGTAAATCATGCACTTACTAATATGGCAACTGAAGCACCATTGAGCAGGCAAACGTTCTATTGGCATGTGCCAGAGACAGCAAAATATGAGAAAAATCAGGTATGTTCTGCATATCTAAAGAAACAGAAACATACCTGATGTTCCTTGTATTTCTGTGCTGTACCTTCTAAAATGCTGACTTTAAAAACATTATAAAACAACAGGGATTCTCTTTTCTCCATTGCTTCTCTTGCACTGCACAGATGTACTGTGTGAGCATCGGAGTGCAAGTTCCAAATGCAAGCGCAGTACATCAGCCCACAGAAGAGAAAGCGGAAGAAGACTGAAGTGCTTTTATACAAAGACATTTAAAAAAGGTAAGGAATTTCTTTCTTAAATAATGTCATTTTACACAAGCAGTAATTCACTTCTATTTGTGGGTTTATCAGGATTTACCCACAAATGGCTTTATTTAATCAATCTGGCTTGACTCTGGAGATCAAACCACACCAACCATGGGTAAATTCTGATATAAACACACACAGTCATGGATTATTGCTTATACATACTAAGTTTTATAATCATCATGAAACAGTTTCCAGTGAAGACCATAGCTGATGCATAACTGTCTTAGCCTGCTACTCTTCTTGTAAAAGTGAAGCATGTGATATAGGAAGTGAGTACAGTAATCTAAGTCTGGTCTCAACAGCAATATATAAAAGAACAGTATCATATTTGTTTTTTTTTCTAATAATGGCTCTTCCTTTCCAGCCTGATATAATTAAAAGTCTTCAATTGCTTTCTGCTGTGTATTGCATATTTTAGGTTCCTAACAGCGGCATCCCACTTGTCCATTTTTATTTTAATTGCCGTTACTGACTCCTGTACATTTCTTAAGTGGAGAATTAAAAGATAATACTTATCTACAGGTATTCTTTATGAACCCCAGATCTATAGCTAGACAGATATTAATCTGATGATCGAGACTAGTGCAAGCAGTCTTTACTATGTTTTTAAAAGGTTATGTTTAGTCTGTTGCCTCTCCTTCCCCAGTTAGGGGTCGCCACAGCAGATCACCTGTCTGCTCATGATTATTAGTGGAGTTTTACGGTGTCAAGTGGCCAGCCCAGCACCCAACCTTCCACAGAAGGCACACACACATGCACTCACACCTAGGGCCAATTTTTAGAGTGCCCAATCCACCTACAGCATGTATTTGGGATGTGGGAGGAAACCCATGAGACCACAGGGAGGACATGCAGACTCTGCACAGAAGGCACCCCATCTGAGGATCAATTCAGAGAACCTCTTGCTATGAGGTGGCAACGCTAACCACTGCACCACCACAGCCACTCATGTTGCCTCTGTTTCCTATTACTGAAAAATGATTCTATTTTTTCACAGATGCGTATATATTGTTCATAGTTACTCTACCAAAACTTTTACAAAACCTTATCGCATTCACTTCTTTTTTTCTGTTTGTGTAGAAATATTCTTTCATTTCTCCCTTATTTTTAAACAATATATATCCAGTTTTTTACTTATGTGGTCCCAGGTAATCTGATGTGAGAACAGCTGTCATTTAGTACCCACTTTGCCAACTTTACTATTCAGCTTGTACCACCTCCCTATTACTCAGACTCCTAACCAAACTAAAACCATGTTCTCACTCTGCTAATAACCCCACCCCCGAATACCTACAACTAACAGCAAAAGCAATCACATTTCCAGTTAGCTCTCTAATAAATCACTCTTCCTCAGAATGTCATGTTCCTAACTTATGGAAAAAAATCTGTAATTACTCCACTA
Organism: Protopterus annectens; assembly: GCF_019279795.1. Taxonomy (NCBI): domain Eukaryota; kingdom Metazoa; phylum Chordata; order Ceratodontiformes; family Protopteridae; genus Protopterus; species Protopterus annectens. The sequence continues at coordinate 1,989,380,163 of NC_056729.1, read as the reverse complement.
CATAAAGGTGGAAATTCCCATGACCACTATAATTACCAACCTATCGCTATACTCTCCCCTTTATCAAAAATATTAGAGAAATGTGCACAGAGCCAGTTTCTTCATTATTTATCAGAAAATAATCTTCTTGCCCCTACCTAACATGGGTCCCGTCCTAATCATAGTACTATCACAGCCCTTCTCTCTTTCACTGATACTGTTAATAAAGCTACAGATGCCAGTCACCCTACATCGGTAGATCTAGCTAAGGCTTTCAACACTGTATCCCATGCTAAACTGCTAAACCAGCTGTCAAAACTAGGATGCTCCCCCTCATCTCTAACCTGGTTTTCCTCCTACTTAAACAACCGGGGACAATCAACCAGAGGGCACAATGAACAATCTGACTATCAGCAAATAGTATAGGAGTCCCACAAGGATTGATTCTAGGGCCTTTACTCTTTAATACCTTTATCAATGATTTCCACAAAGCTTCTCAACAAGGTAGCCTCATTGAGTCTATATTACGTTGTCGAAAGGGCTGTTCATCAAACACCCATTCATTGACATGTAAATACCGAAAGACCAAAACTTTGAACGGCCAAATAAACTATTTTTCCCCATGGAAAAAAAATTATTTGGCCAACAAAAAATAAAAAAATCCATCAACTCCTATGAAGTGGGTGGGTTTCACCCACTGCACTCCCCGATGTGGGGGGGGTGTACCCCCACACCCCCTAACTAAATATGCTAACTCTGAGATCACATTACATTAGAGGAAAGGACAAATTCCCGATAATGGCCAAGTGATTTTTCCCCTGGGAAAAAATTTGCTTACTTGGCCATTAAAAGTTTTGGTAGTTTGTCATTTATGTGGAGTATATGTGTGATGTATATTATATGCAGAAATTCAGTTATTGTACTTAATTTATTCCAGTTTTAACTGAATAATTTATAAAAAAAAAAAGACTCTAAGTACAACTTTATAGAAACTGATTACAGTTTTGTAGTGTACTCTGTCACTTTGTTTCATTCTCTTATTTTATTTTTCAGAGAGAGCTACATCTGTATGCCACTGATGAATTTCTGTCTCCCCAAGTAGTTCTGAACTGTATTCCTTAATTTTCACTTTCATAAGTGGTTGCTGAGCTATCAGCCCAAAAGCAATTTTTTGGGCTTAGATAGTCTTACCCCAAATTACCAAAATATTGCTGACGTGTCAATACCCCAAGGAATTTTACAGTTATGACACAGGCTTATATACATCAAGTGTTCACAGGCTGCCCCTGTCCATCAATGATGGAGGTTCTAATCTAGGGTAAATTAGAGATTTCTCATCCACTGGTCCAAGGTACTTTTAAATAAGGTTAGGGGTGAGCTTTGCTTTACATTGATGGGAAGCCTGTTCAAGAGAAAGGGTAATCTTTGAGACACAGACCAGTGCCTGTAATATGTCCTGTTTATATAGTAGACAAGGCTTAGGTCATTAGACTGAGTATTTCTACTGCTGTTTCTTTTTTGGATGTGCAACAAATCCATCAGTGTTGGCTCAGATGACAACCTGTAGGCTACGCATGGATAGCTGTACAGCAGCAGTCTGTATACCACTGAGTACAGGGACGAGGCTTTTTAACAGTCCATAGAATTGTTGTTTACTCCATGTATTCTTTTTGTGAGGAATCTCTGTGGTCTGTCATGCTATTTCATGTGCCTGATTAGGTAAATGCTGAAGCATACATTTTATTCAATGACTGGTCTGATGAGAGCTGAGTACAGTGGAACATTGGGCTCTTTGGACCTGGATTTCATGTCCTTATTTATAAGTTCTGTAAGCAGACTCATTTTCTCACCAGAGGGGAAATGTACTGGTCAAACATCAGGTTACTGTCAACATGCTTTCTCAGATGTTGGTCTGTTTTTATGGGTGTATTATCAATGTGGTAATTTCCTGGGTGTGGCAAACTTTCCAATGGATACTAGTATGCATTTTTTTTTCGCATTGAGTTTAGTCCATGGCTATGGAACTAGTTATCTATCTGCATCAGGACAACTCGAATGACACCTGTGTCTTTAGGGAATTCAGAGACTATGCTTAGTTTACATTCAACTGTAGACTTAGTCGGCCAGAGGCCCTTGACATTTGCCTTGACTTCAGCGAAGTAGATGCCAAAATACTGCCATCATTATGGAGGTAGATTCCATGTGCTGACTTCTTCTGTCCTATTAGTGGACAGCTGGCTATCCAATGAGTGACATAAGGGTTTGTGCCTAATATTGTAAGTGAGGTATTGTGCTGAATACCCTGGCCAGGGAAGGTAGGTAGTGTTTACTGTTTTGGCTTTTACTGAGCTTCTTAAAGAAATCCACTAGGTTAAATAGGTATGACCTATGTTGGTAGGGTCTAGTATTCATATGTTTCCAATGTCATTGCTCATATTTATTGCATTATATTATTTATGCTTTTTTTAAATCACTTAATATGAATGTGCTCCAAAGTTACTGTAGCAAATAACAAGTAGCTGGCTTAACCTATTAAAAAGAACAGATTAAAAAAGCATTATTAATATTGTTCTTTTAAGAGAGGTATTTCTTATACTGCTTGTATCATTTGTAGTTTCTGAATTTATACAGCTCCTGCATTTTAAAACCTCAATCCCTACGTACCACATGCTCCAGAGATCTCAACCTCATTACCACAATCAACAGAACATGCTGGAGGGTCAGGTTCATAACCCAGGGACTGCCCATGCTATGGAACAGACTTCCTATACATGTCAAACAGAGCACCTCACTGGCCCTCTTCAAGAGAAATCTTGATGAGTGGATGGGAAATAGAAAATTCACCCTGGGGATCACTCTAGTGTCTTTACTCGACTGAGGCACTGGGAACTAAGGTCGGGTGTCACGATGCCAGAGTAATCCTATGGGCTAGGCTTGTAAAGGCTCCACGGCCATTAGCCTAGTACACACCTATGAACCAATGAACCTATGTAGCATTATTATTATGCCAATATTTCATTTTTATGTGATTCACAGTGTTGCTTCCCTTTTTTGTTCAAAAGTACATGCCGTTGACATTAAAATAAATGCATATTGCTGCTGTCATAATGCTTGCTAAAACTTAAGAATAAAACTTCATTCATGAATTTACAAGTATCACATTTCTTTATTTAATATATAAACAAAACAAATATATGATTAGTAATCTATAAGTGGTAACAAAATAATCATAAGCAGACTAGAAAATTAATAGTTTTATCTGCAGTCAGCCCACATAGTACCCCACCCCAGCATAAGAAAAAAAAACATGAAATAATATGAGTTTGTGGGGTTTAATTGTTTTCTGTATAATGCACATCTTTGTATGTGATATTTTGCCTTTTATAATTAAGTTTCAAAATGAATGGGTAGACTAGATATGTTTCTTTCTGCAATGGTCATGTCATCTGTTCAAAGGATTGCCTTTCTTCGGTAAAAGTACTGAGCAAATCTTTGAAAAACAGCATATTATGGAACCTTTTATGCTTTCTTTTGAAAGTTTTTTTTTGCCATCTGTTTTAAGAAACCTAACCTGGGAAGAGTTTGATGGAAAAGCACATTGTAGTAATTTTATAGTGTTTTCTGAGACTGTTCTGTCTCTCTCTTTTACTTTTTCATAATATATTATAAAGGTTGTGACTTTATATATGATCATGATGAAATTTATTTGATTATCTTTATTTTTGGGGATTAACAACACTTAGCTGTTCCTCAACATATCTGTGCTTCTGGCATATTTCTCAATAGTGTTGCTTTGAGGGGTTGGACACTGACCTTTATGTTTATACTTTCTGTTGCCACAATGAAACATGTTCCAGTGAGTTTAATTTTGCAAGCATTTTATCATGTGTTACTGGCCAATTTTCCTTTTAAACCAGAGTAAGCTGTTATTTTATCATTAAGGATATTAAGAGTTGCTTTTAAAATTACTTTTTTACTCCATATGCACATCCAAAATACAGAGCAAATTTTCCTTCTGTACAAACCATTGCTGCTTTGTTGAGTCCAAGAAGAATTAATCATGGCATGTCAGTCCATGCCATTCAGAAAATAAAATAAATCACATCCAGGTTTTGCCACTGTCAGTTAGTGAAGTATATTACTTTAATAAAAACAGAAAATCATTGCTGAAGGAGTTCATTTCAAGGGCACGCTGAGGGAGATGACAATACTACAGAAACAAAATGGCACCTTCTCCATAGGTAGAAACTCCCACCCATATCCAAAACTTTGAACATAACCTCAGCTGCATACCCAGTAGTTCAAAGCCTAAAGCTCATGATGTGCACCCTTGTAGAAGAATTTGGGTTGAGTACCTAGCATACATTTAACTTGGAAAGAGAAATGATTACTGTGAAAGGCAACCATTTCAGAATGTTCAACAAGACCGCAAAATGTATGCCACCTAAGTGGAAGGCATGGATATTTTGCAAAACAAGGTACCTAAGTTTATCACACATGATGTGATTTGGATTTGACTGTTGTAGAAAAATGGGGCTCAATAACACTGTCAGGGAAAAGTGTAATCAATTGCATGCTAGACCCATGTACTAAGCATGTAAATGTGATAGCCCCATGTACTAAGCATGTAAATGTGATAGACCCATGCACTAAGCATGTAAATGTTGTCAACAGGGTGGACAAGAATGTGCTCAGAGGAATACCATTACTGAATAATTGTGATCTAGAGAACCTAGAAGCCATTACTGTATGTTGTGCTCAGTCCTTATGATCTGACCAGCTATATCCAGTCACTTGAAATTATAACATAACAGACTGTGTGGTCAACTATATTGAGTGCTTTGTATCAATAAATGTGATATAAGTGAGAACCTTGGTTCAAGTCATAAAATTTGTTGGGGAGTTCTGGACTAGTTCTCACTCTGTTGTCATGAGTACAAGATAGATAACTTTTTGTTTATGTTATTCATTCATTATCTGGGTAAAGCTACTAGGCATGCATGATTTTTTTCAAGAAAGTCCAGACAGCACCATCTAGTTTAATCATTTGTTCATATTCAAGTAGTAGTGAAATGGGGACTCAGGAATAAGAGGAATCTTATTAGCAAGCACACAGCATGTATCCTTTGTGATGACACTGACAGGTACTGCTTGGTCTGTGGTGATATTCCCAAGTACCTACTCAGGTATGGGGATGAGCATGACTGAGGTGTCATTGCTTATAGTTCATAAGATTCCTTGTTCAGAAGACAGCTATAGCTTACTTTCCAACCTTGGAAAACTAAGCTACTCAAGTTAGCCAAGGTGATAAACAAGGTAATGAAAGGACAGTCAGTTATCCGAGCTTCTTAGTTGAACCTGCAAAAATTCTGACTGTTGGTTGCTATATGCTTACCTATCACTGAGACTACTTTTTACTCAGAGAAAAGAAGACAACTGTTGTTGGAGACATTACTGAGGATAAACGATAAGGCTCTCAGGATAATATGAAGTCAAAGATGAAACATATGTAGCACTGTGAAAATCCCCATAACTCAACTAATTTCACTAATGTTTGGATCAGGGAGAATTACATTCTGTGTGGAGACACAGCTGTTCATTTCTGTCTTTAGACTTAACCAGGAATGAAGTATATGAAAAGAGAAGAGGTTCATGAGGTAGACCCCTTTCTACTCTGTCACCTGTTGGGGTTTGGTATAATGGTTAAGATGTTAACTTGATAAAGAGAAGGTACAGAGTTTGATTCTCACCTTTGGAAGGGAAATTGGCTAGGCTTAAAAATGGCTCACTTAGCTCTTCTGCCATATTTCTGGCTGGTTCATAGCTATGGACATATAAGAAGTGCACCCAGTGGGTGCATACCATGCCTGTAACTATACTGACATGTAAATTTAAAGCAAATGAACATAGATATAGTGGTAACAGTAAGTTTTCATGTTTTACTGGAGAAAGTGACTATTTCCTGGAGCTCCAGTGAATGACACCGGTATTCTACCTCAATATCCTGTAAAGGAAACATGTAATGAAACTCACAGTCTAATCAGGAATGTGACTGACAATGTGTTATACATACTTGAGAAAAATTTCTTATGGTCACGGAGTGTCCAGTCCTACACATTGTGATAGCAGAGCCAAGCATGGTGGCCTTACTATCTCAGATAAGCATGATGTCCTTGCTATCTGCTGTATAGAAGGCCTAAACTAAGAACCTTGGAAAATTTAACAGGAACTGCAACATGACATGCAATCCAATTATAATGAAGAAACAGAGTATGGGCACTGTCAATGTGCAAAAGGTATGTGATCACAGAATGCCCAAGCACAACAGAAAAGCAAAGTCTAATACATATGCATGTGCTAAGAGACACTATATTATAAGTACATACAGAAACGTAATGTCCACACAGAGAGTGCCATGACAGTACCAGCCCAGGTAATGGTGATATGCACATGTCCTGTTAACCTGTAGCATCAGCCTCAACCAGTTTTGAAAAAAAAGGCAGGTGTTCTATAGGAAGCATCAAGGGGCACATGGAGTAGGTCTTTACCTGCACACACACACAGGTAGAGCTGGGAGTGTGCTGCAGAACAAAAAGCTGTGTGATAAATCTTGTGATGTGGACAACTATACCTTGAGCTGGACAGAAAGCCCATGAATTGCACCACCCCATTCTGAACCATGTACATCTCCTGAAGAACTTCACCAGCAAGAGAATATAGATGGCCATAACAGCATTGCAAGTTGCTGATGGAGGTATTATTGTGAGTGGCAAAGCACCTGTCCTTGGTGGTCCACCATAGTGAACTATGCTCACTACCAGTTCTGAGACAGTGCAACTGTTAAGCCTAACCAGTGAGAGATCCTCCATCCCAGTTCCAGTTCATGCCGTAATCTGCCATGGATATAACCAAACACAGCTAGGTCATACTTATTGCAGCCATGGAGCTCATGCACCAAACCGTGTGCAGCACTTGTCAAGGTCATTATCTGGTACTATTGCAATTTAATAGGCCATGTGTTATCTTCAAATGTGTCCAATTCATCATCATCTATTCCAAAGGAATCAAAAGCTTCAGATAGTGTTTCTCAGACTCATAATGCATAGTAACTTGGATATTTGACACCCCATGTAAAACCTCTTTGAGGTGGTTATTATTATTTATTTATTTATTGACATTTGTTGACTGGGAAAGTCCACTGGGCTTGAGACCCATTTTCAGTGGAGGCCCGGGGAGAAAAGCTCCAAGTTACATGAAAATCATTACATGAATCTGTAAGGAAACACTTATAAAGCAAGTGAAATAATACAGAAAACTATCTAAACAGCACATATATTATAAAAAGATACAATACAGTAACAATGGAACATTAGCATGTAGGTTAATTATACAGTTAGAAATATTTAACAATACAGCTCAATTTTTTGGGGGGCTAGGAAAAAGGAAAGGTATGTGTAGTGGGAAGGAAAAATTAGAGAGTTAAACTTAAAGGTAGGATAGATATAGTTAGAATCTTATAGCTAGGTACTGGGAATATGTAGATTATAAGTGGTATGTATTTAATGGTGGTATTAAAAGGTGAAAGTGACAGAAGAGAAAATGTGTTAAGATAGTTGTATAGATGTGTGGAGTAGGATACTAAACATTAGGGATAACTCATATGGTGACATATACACATGGATATTTGTTATTTGAAACAGTTTTGCTAGATTAAGGAGGCTGTGGATATGTGTTGCATGTGCAGCTGGGGTTATCAGTGAGATGTTGTTTTAGTTTTCTTTTAAAGGAGATTATGTTGTCTAATTCTGTAACTGATGATGGGAAGGCATTCCACAGCTTAGTTATGGAATGGGAATAGAGACAGCTACCTGCTCTTTTACTAGGTTTTGATATTTTAAGTAGGTTTGTTGTTAGAGCGTAGATGTTTGGATGGGACGTAAGGTTCAATGATATTCTTCAGGGAAGGGCAACACTCGGCTTTATAAATGAGTTTCTGGGCAAAGGTAAGTTGTGTGTAATGTAGGAAATGTGCAAATTCTAGCCGGTTTAGTTGTCTAGTGGCCTGGCAATGGTGGGTGTGATTTGGTTGGGCTGATGTGAAATTTGAAATCTTATAATAACACAACTGCAGTTTGTGTTGCAAAGAGTTGTGGAGATTGGTGAATATAGGAGACCCATAGAGTAAGGCTGGAAGGAGAAGACTTTGAAAGTTTTATTTGGATGGATTTGTCTAAGTATTGTTTGTTTTTGTAAAATTTGCCTAATTTGAAGTGAGTCTTTTTTATTGCATTATTAATATGCAAGTCAAAGCTAAGTTTGCTGTAATTAATAATTCCTAGCAGTTTGGCCTGATTTACTAAGTCTATTTGTGTTTTGTTTATGAAGAATATACTAAAGTCTGTGGCAACAGATTTAAATGCAAAGATGAGTAGCTTAGATTTATTAGGGTTAAGTAATAGCTGTGATTGGTTTAGCCACAGTTCTATGGATGTAAAGTCCTTTTCTGTTAACTTTTGGAGGTCAGAGAAGTTATTGGACATACAAATTATGGTTGAATCATCTATATATTGTATGGTAGCACAGTCATAGGGAACTTTATGTAGGTCATTTATGAAAATGCTGAATGGTAGAGGTCCTAAGACTGACCCCTGGGGCACTTCTATGTTATTTGGGAGAAAGCTAGAGAGGTTATTCTGCCATTTTATGGATTGACATCTGTTTTCCAAGTATCTAGTGAACCAGGTTAGGATGGCATCAGAGCATCCTGGTGAATGGCGTTGCTGGATAAGTTTGATGTGGGAGACTGTGTCAAATGCTTTTGAGGGATCCAGTAACAGGACTGATGTAAGTAGGTTACTATCTAGGGCATTATAGATAAAATTTGTGAAGGAGACTAGGGCAGTAATGGTTCTGTGGGATGGTTGAAAACCATGTTTTGAAGGGGATAGTAGGTTGTTGCTGGTTAGATATTCAACCAGTTGTTTGTGGATGCATTTTTCCATTATTTTAGATAGAGCTGACAGTATGGAAATTGGTCTAAAATTAGACAGGTCATGAGGGTTTACATCTTTATGAAGTGGGGTGATTATTGATTTTTTCCAGAGCTGGGGGACTGTGTGTTCTGCAAGTGATCAGTTTATAAGGATACTTACTGAGAAACCTACCACCTTAGCACTGATTCTGAAGTATTCAGGGGCGAGATTATCAGCAGATAAGGAGCCTGATTTCAATTTGCCAAGTAATGTTTGTATTTGAGAGGTTGATGCAGGTTGGAAGTTAAAGGATGGTATGGAGCTGATATTGCCTTGAGGTATGGTGGATGGGTTAATTGGGGTTGGGGTATTGCCTGCACTTACTAATGTAAGGATAATATCAATAAAGTTTGTATTAAATATTTCAGTGATTTCAACTTGGGATTTTTTCTGGAAATGGAGATGAGTTTTGGGTGCTGCCAGGATTTAGTAATGAGTTGACAGATTTCCAGAAAAGTCTGGTATTATTAATGTAGGTGTTTATTTGTTAAGAGAAGTAAGTCTTTTTGTCCTGATTAATGGCCTGTTTTGCTTTGTTTCTAAGTATTTTGAAGGCGGTTTTGTTGGGTGGGGTCTTATCTTTTCTCCATTTGTGCCATGCTCAGTCTCCATTAACCAGTAGTTGTTTGGTTGACATAGATAGCCAAGAAGCACGGTTATGTTTAACTCTCTTTTTTTCTTATGGGGGGCTATGGAGTTAAGGGTATCTAGGAAGACCGTATTGAAATAATGTACTGCTTCATCTAAAGGATAGAAACTCAGGAATTTTTTGCATTGCAACCACATATGAATGAGTAAGAACAACTCTGCATTACACATCCTTGTCTTTGTGGTTATCTTTAATCTAGTTCTCACCCTCCTCAGTTTCTAATGTCTGCTTCTCTGCTCCTATGTAGGTCCAATCCAAATAAAGACTCAGCAATCCCACTGATAGGGAGTCATAACCATCCTCTTCAGATTCTTCCCCACCAGTAACAGTAGATGCTGTACCCTGTTGTATCGATGTGTTCCTAAACCAATAGGGCTAGAATACCTCAGTATTGCTTGTGCATCAGTGGGGGTACCTGTTTGTCAAAACAAGGCCACATAACATCAAACATTTTTAAGCTTTTCTTTTATCAGTAGCATAGCTAAGGATGACTGCACACTCTTAAAATACTAATGTTATCTTATGCTGTCAACCTTTCTACTCTTGGCTTTCATGTTGACTACTCTGTTGTTACATTTGCAACAAATCCTAGCTTCACAGACTACTGATCTGTTTAAGAATTCTGATTTATTTAAAACCTGACAGAATGTTCTTTCTGCTACAGAGACCATCCACAATGATTCTCAGAGCTTTTGGAATCCAGCCTGTATGGAAAACTGTGGCATTATTCCCTGTGACAGTATCCAAAAAGGATAGGCCCCAGAACCAGTCCCCTGTGGCATTACACAAGTAATACATAAGCCACGGTGGTGCAGCGATGGCGTTGTTGCCTCACAGCAAGAGGTTCTCCCGTTTGAGTCTCGGCTGGAGCACCTTCTGTGTGGAGTCTCAATGTCCTCCCCGCAGTCGAGTGGTCTTCGGATGACATGCGTAAATGGGCATGCCTGCGTTGAAGGTTGGGCGTTGAGATGGCACCTCGGCACCTGTAAAAAATCTACTGCCAATCATTAGCGGAATGGAGTTCCGCTGTGGCGACCCCTAACTGGGAAAAGCCGAAAGAAAAACAAAACAAACTGAACTATAAGGAATGATTAATATTTGGGATGTCCTAACAAGACCATGCAAAGAAAATCCATATGATAAATATGCAAAACAAGGGGTTGGCATATATGTGTAACAGATGAAAATGTTAAGTGAGACAAAAGTCCATTCAAGGAAAAAGCAAAAAGAAAGGGAAGAGTATAAGAAGAAAAAAGAAGTTAACAGTGATCAAATAGGCATGGAGGCTGAACTAGTTTATCATTATGCTAACCATCTGTAATCTGCTAAATAGCCTGCTTTCTTTTACTTCCAAATCCAGTATTGTGGCTTAATTCCTTGAAAAGCTTCATGGCATGAATGTGCTGTCAATCTATGAGTTGCACCCCAAATTTCTGTTTGGCTAATAATATAATCAATCTATTCATCTCAACTGGAATAGCCCTCATTTCTGTATACTATGGACCTTTGCCCAAAGTCTACAACAGAATTCTGGAAGGGAAGGTTTGTGAGCAACTATAGTCTGCATTCATAGGAAATTCATGGGTATAGAAAAGTGTTTATCACTCTTACTGCTATATACAGCATTACCAAATTCTCTTTATTTGAATTTGAAAAGGTTATTAATTACTGCAGCAATCTTTGTTGACCTTAAAAGAGCTTCTACATTAGTGTACCACTTCTCCATTACTGCCTTAACTTAACAACATTGGAAAAAGCACAAGTAAATCAATAAAGAATTAAATAATCAAACATGCTTTTAAAGTTGCAGATGGAGAAGCTAGCTTTGATGTAATTTTTGTTTAGGCAAGGGTGACTCTGGGGCCCATACTGGAGACCTTCCTAATTCGTTAACAATGTAGCACCTGAGGTTTGCAGTCTCTAGCTCACATTATATATGCAGACAGTGTGGTGAACTCCTCGCTGCTGCTCAGCACTCTGCACTGCCAGCTTCCCTGAACTTTATATCTAGTTAAATAAAAAAATAAATCAACTTAAAGCACTGGCAAATATCTTGATGCATTTCGTGATGAGTCTAAGCCTCATACACATTGGTGGCCTATGAAACAAAGCCCCATCAATTTGCCTTACTAGCAATGTCTTCCATTTTAGATATCATTGCATCTTGCTTAATAAAAAACAGTCATTTAAATTGCATGTAGAACTGGTGATAGCTAAATTCCTGAGATAATTAACAATTAGCTAAATCTGTTAGCTAATCTAAATTTAATTATATAAAACTGCAAATCTTAATTAAAAGAATTCATACCCAAGTCAAGTAATTGTCCCTGTTCAAAACCAGGCTGAATTCTTTGTCACTTTTTACTCCACTCAGCTACCTTTCTATTTTCCTTTCTTCCTTCCTCTAATCTCCTCTCATCTACCTGTCTTTATATTTTGTCTAGCCCTCTCCCTCTTACCCTATTGATCCTCTATTCACCCCTTTATCATTACTGCAATCACCTCTTCTATTAACTCTCACCAACCTCTCTCCATCAGCAGTCCTCCGGTTGTCTTTTGTAGCTACCTACCTCTTTCACTTCTCCCTTCATTAATTTTCTTCATAAGTCTTTTTTCTAATGCCATATTTCTCATACTACTGCTTCTTACTAATGATGTAGTCATAGGTTCCTAGGTTCATAGGTGTGTACTAAGCTAATGGCCCGGGAGCCTTTACAAGCCTAGCCCATAGGATTACACTGGCATCGTTCCACCCGGCCTTAGTTTCCAGTGCCTCTGTTGAGTAGAGCCACTGAAGTGATTCCCGGGGTGAATTTTCTATTTCCATCCACTCATCAAGATTTTTCTTGAAGAGGGCCAGTGAGGTGCTCTGTTTGACATGCATAGGAAGTCTATTCCATAGTATGGGCAGTCTCTGGGTTATGAAGCTGTCCCTCAAGCATGTTCTGTTGAATGTGGTAATGAGATTGAGGTCTCTGGAGTGTGTGGTGTGGAGGGATTGGGATTTCTTTAGATGTAACATTTCTAACAGAGCTGGGTCAGACATGGCTTACTAAGTCAAGCAGAGATCACCTCTAAGTAGGCAATATGAGACAGAGAATAGTTGGAGTTTTTTGAGTCTGTCCATATAGGACACGTGTTTAAGGCCTAGAATCCTCTTTGTGAGGTACTTTTGCAGCCTCTCTAGTTGTTGCAGGTGTCTAGTGAGGTACATGCCAAATGGGGCATTTTACTCGATGATTGGCCTAATGAGGGAAGAGTAGAGGGAGACAATGACCTCTGTACTGCAATCAATTAATCAGACCAGTTGTATGCACTCTCTTAGAATTCCTTTCTACATGACCCTTTAAGGATGAAATGTGCGCCTCTTAAGAGAAATAGCTAATCTAACATACTTTGTTACTTTCATGAAATTGTGAATATATGCTGATATGACACCAAATTAACTATGCAAAGTGCTACCATGACTATCAGGCTTCTTAATCTTTCTTGTAAATGAAAATATATATATATATATATATATATATATATATATATATATATATATATATATATATATATATAGGGTTCCATCAGTTCGTCGAAACTTCAGCAGTTCGAACACCATATGTTCGAACTGTGAAGTTCAAAAACTGATTATCGCGAAGCCGCGGAACATCAAATTCTTTCCCAGGGAAAGAATTCAGTTGGCCGTTTCTGTGGCTTTGCTATTTTCAGCACTGTGGTGGAAATTTACGGGTCAGGTTCAAGTAAGTGTGTGATTGTGCGGATGTTAGTGTTAAGGCGTGGGTTAGGTGAGTTAGGGTTAGGGCACGGGCGAGGTCGGTGTGCGATAGTGACAGACTTTAGGGTTAGGGCGGGATAGGTGAGTTAGGGTTAGGGAGTGGATCAGGTGAGTGTGCAATTGTGACGGACCTTAGGGTTAGGGTTTGGGTTAAGGTAAGTGGATAGATAGTAGTGTATGTACAGTTTAGTGTAGGGTTAGATGTAGGATTTTAAGTGTATGTGTGTGGATTGCTGTTTTTTTGGTGTGCTTGTGTAATGTGTGCGTTTCTTGGAACAGCGATATTTTTCCCTGGGAAAAAAATTGCTATTCTAAGCCTTCGATGGTTTTGCACTACGAGGTTAGAAGTTCGAACATATGGTGTCCGAACTTCTGCCGTTTTGTCGAAGTGATATAGACTCTATATATATGTATATATATGTATATATATATATATATATATGTGGATCTTTTCAGTTCCTTGGTATGTGGTTTTATATTCTGTTGTTTATTATGTAAAATGTACTTATCTAATTCTCTTTCTTTTGACTTTTTCTACATACTGTTGTTTATTATGTAAAAATTATTTTATGTTATATTTCTATTGGAGCTTTTCTCCCGGGGCCTCCACTGAAAATGGGTTTCTTACCCATTCGGACTTTTGTCATAACCAAATGTCAAATAACTAAATAAATAAATAATATTCTGACTATTAAAGGAAAAGTGCGGTATTGGAAATCAATGTACTGATTTCAAGACTCATATCCATCCATTGGTAGCACTTAATTCCTCCCACACTGAATTGCTATAATCCATTCTTAAATATGTCATTTAATTCTGTCAGAGAAAGTCAGGAACATTAATCCCTGCAGAAAGCTGGGTGGTGTCACATGATAGTTGGAGTTAGGTTACTGCTCATCGCTGCTGAAAACCAGTCGTTTACATTAATGCACTTACAGCACAGCACTGCTCACCAGTGACTGCCAAAGGTGATTATTGCTTCCTGGCACAGCCTTTCTCAGCTTTGAAGGCTGCAAACCTGTTCCTTAAATGACATCCATTCCACCTGGTTCCCATCTGGATGTTATTTTCAACCACAGTGAAATTGTCCTAGCACCGTTGTTCTGTGGCAGTAACTTACTGTGGAACATTTTGCAATACATAAAAATGGTGGTTGTATGAAGATCCACATTAACTGCATACGCATTTGCAAACATTTTCAGAAACATGCAGCTACATAAGCAATGCTATGGCATTTTGCACACAGACACACACACACACACACACACACACACACACACACACACACACACACACACACACACACACATGCCCAGACACACGCACACATGCACACACACACACACACACACACACACACACACACACACACACACACACACGTGCATACACACGCACACAAACATACACGCGCACACACACATGCAAACAGACACACACACACACCTACAAAGGTATGCATAGGACTTGAACATTCTGTATCTTGCTCAGGCAAACCAAATAACAATGAAAGCAGGAATAAACTGCTATAAAGAGCCAAACAATAAGTCCTAAAGGACTTATTGTTTGGCTCCTTTGTTTGTGTTTTATTACCAGTCTGTTTTGTTTTCTGCTGTTTTCGCCATTCTGTATCTTGTCATGGTACCAACACATTGCAATTGCAATTGTCATTGTTACTTAGTCAATACAATTTTGTACTATAATATGCAAAGGAAAATTGTGACAGCTGTGCATATTTGCCACTTTAACTGATGGTATATTAGCCATAAACCAACCTTGGTAACTGATATTTGATTCATGCACAATAAACAATCCAAAAATCTTGCAACTCCACAACATGTATTTGTAAAATGGGCCAACAACAAGAAATGACTAGCAGTCTTTACAACTAAAGCACTAATGACAGTAACCTACCATAACATGTTCTGTACACAATGTACCTTTCTCTCACAAAGGTAGTACGGCTATTTGCTGTTACTTTTAGCCTTCTGAGAAAGAAAGTATCAATGCATATAAAACCTTTTTATAAGAACTGGGCCTCTATGTACCAAAGCAGTGAGGGAGGAAGTGATGATAAATCACAATTAGCTGCTGACAAGACAGCACCTTACAAAATAAAGTCTAAATAAATGGTGTTTGGATGTGAAACTAACTTTGATAAATCCATGAGATGACTGTAACTACTGAGTTATATGGGAAACAATGCAATTACAGGCAGCGCCAAATAATCTAAACAGCAACATTTAAGAACCTTATATTATTGCAAGCAGCAGTTAAAAATCATATCAAAAGTTAAATCAGCATCAGGTACATGTATACAGCACTCACTTACCTTTATTTTATTTGGTGTCAGTTCAAATTAACCTTATCAACATTTATAATCAGCCATATTTTCATCAAAAGATACCTTATCAACATTTATAATTAGCTATAGTTTCATTAAAAGATTTGTTTTCTTCTACAGAACTAGAATTTTTAATAGGGAAGATTATTCAAAAAGTAAGCCACACCATTCGAAAATATTTTGAATTCTTTATTGATTACAGTATTATATATTTGTACTCTGTAACCTACCTTTAAGTCATAAGGATTTGTACAAGCTCTAAGTCTAGAACATCCCCTTAAAAGCCGCCAGCTTTACAATAGCAAACCAGTATTAGATCACCCCATCATCTTCTATACTTCAGTGAATTTAAATAACTTTTTTTAAATGAAATAAGAATAAATATACAACCCTTGTAACCATCTGGTGAAATAATTGAACTACTGAAAGATATGACCTACTTCTCCTCACTCAGTATCATAGGATGACCATAGTATCATAGGAAGTTACTCTGCTAATGACCCTACAAGCCTAGCCAGGTTCTACTCTTATTTCCACAATCAGCTTCTAATGCCCACGTCCAAGAGGGACACAGGTGGAACTCCCCAGGGTGAATTTATGGTTACCCATCCAATCGTCCAGATTGCGTTTGAAGATGGCCAATGAGGTGCTCTGTTTGACATGAAGTGGGAGTCTGTTCCAACGATGTGGTATCCTCTGGGAGACAAATCTGTCCCTCCAGCAGATTCTATTAATGTCACATACCAGGTTAAGTTCTTTAGAGCAAGTAACCCATGTACCATCTGACTTGCGGATATGCAGCATTTCCAATAAAACAGGGTCAAAAACCACAAAGGTTCCTTACATGAAAAATTCAAGGTCTTCAGCATCTGTCCTATGTGGATCATCTGAAATCACTGTCACTTTATTCTGTTTCATGCAAGGAAGAGATTGCCTCCGAATAGTCTGCATGAAACAGAATAAAGTAACAGTGATTTCAGATGACCCACATAGGACAGATGCTGAAGACCTTGAGTTTTCCTTGTGAGGAACCTTTGTGGTTTCTCCAATTACTGTAGCTGCTTGGAAGTTACATACCAAAAGAGGCATTGTACTCAATTATTGGTCTGATGAGGGAAGAGTACAGGGAGGTCATAACTTATTTTTTTTCTGGTGACAATGACCTTACTTATGAAATAAACTTCAAACAACAGCCAGCACTCTTAGGCTGTCATAATGAAAATAAAAATGCATAAAGTGAAAAACATTCCATCAAAGTAAATTTATTAAAACATCAAAATGCTCCAAATACCAAAAGGTGTATAAATAAATCCAAAACACCACAAGGTGTATATAGCATGAGCTGAAACCAGTATGCTATGTACACCTTGCGGTGTTTGGATTTATTTACACACCTTTTGGTATTTGGAACATTTTGATGTTTTAATAAATTTACTTTGATGGAATGTTTTCCACTTTATGTATTTTTATTTTCATTATGAGACCCTAAGAGTGCTGGCTGTTGTTTGAAGTTTGACTTTTTGATTTTTGGCCTGGCACCTTGCCGTACTTGCGTGAGATTTGTATACACTTATGAGATAAGCAATACAGAATGCCCTTCTTACCACTCTGGAGAGATGGTGATCAAAAGTAAGATTGCGCTCAACCTGTGTGGTCAGGTCTCTCAACACTGAATGTGTACTTAGGGCTCTGCTATTGATGTGATAGTTAGAAGGAACATTGCTCTTACCGAAAGGCATGATAATACATTTTTTGCATTACGTTTAAGGACATGACTTAGACACCAATCATTTGTTTGTGTTAAGACCCTCTTGTAGGATGTTGACATAATTTGGAGATTCTCTGACCACTCCCAGTTTGCAGTCATCAGCAAACTTTGTCAGCCACAGACCTTTAGTTTTTGCTTGTACTTCAGAGAAATAGATTACAAACAGTAACAGTCCCAGGACTGATCTCTGTGGAACACCACTGATTATGGGTCTGCTGCTGGAGGTTGATTTTCCTGTTTTGACTATATGTGTTATATCAGTGAGCCAGTTAGTAGCCCATCTAATGATATACGGGTTGATACCTAGCTGAGTGAGTTTGTCAATGATGCCGGAGTGGGGGATAGTGTCAAAAGCCTTGTCTAAGTCTAGGTAGGCTGTATGCACAGATTTCCCCTCATCCAGGGCCTTGGTGACTGTCTTGAAGAAGTCCACCAGGTTTAGCAGGCATGATCTCTCCAAACTCAGTAGTCAAGTATTTGGAGATTACCTATATCTTTCTGGATAAGGTCCATGATGATTTGCTTCTTGGCCTTGCAGATAAGGCTAGTCAGGCTAATAAGGTCTGGGGTTAATTGAAGCACCACCTTTGTGCAAGGGAATAATGGTGGCCGATTTCCATTCAGCTGGGATGAAGCTGGCGCTTAGACTATGACTGAAAAAAAGTACTCAGTGGTGCTGCTAATTCTTGTTAGAACCTATATAGGGCACAGCCTGGGATGTTATCAGGTCCCATAGATGCTGTGTTTTTGGCCTTAGGGAGGACATTTATGACCTGCTCTTTAGAGATACAAGGTAGGGGACAGATAGTAGGAATGTCATGGGTACATGTGGTGAGACAGGGGAGTAAAGTTTTCACAAAATCTGTCAGCCAACAGGTTAGCTATGTCTAGATGCTCAGTATATGTGCTATCATTAACTACCAGTTTGGGAGAAATCAGGGCTTTTCCTTTTAGATTATGGATGAAACTAATGAATGCCTTATGTTTGTCCTTAGTTGAGGAAGCTAATTTGGATTCATAGTTTGCTTTGGAGGCCTTCACAAGAGCTCTTATTTGCTTGTTTAAGCTGAGGAAGGAGTGTTTCCAATTTAGAGCTCACTCCCTCTTACTCTTAGACAGCAATTCTTCTACTTATTGTAAAGCCTGTTAATGGCAGTTGTCCATCAGACAGATTTGCTCTTCCTTGAGGAGCTTGTTTTGGTCCTATCAGGTACGCCCAAATCAATGCAGTTATAGAGGTGTTTGTATAAAGTATTGGTGTAAAACCTGGCATAGTTGTCAATTCCATCGGGGGGTATAGTGAAGCTATTTATACCATCCCATAAGAGGTTATAATCTGCTTTGGAGAAATTTTTTAGTTTAGTTGCTGCTAGGGGGGGTTAGGTGTGATAGTTACTTCAAATGAGACTTATTTGTGGTCGGA